>NC_073692.1:238325755-238642255 GCF_029784155.1 Uranotaenia lowii | reverse complement strand
TGATGAAAATATTTCATTAATTAAACAAAATATACTTAATACCAACACTGTTGGTTCAAAAATATTTTTCGGACAATCACCCAATTTTTTTTAATTTTTTTTGTATTTCAGTTATCAGTCTGGGCTAAAGTGCATCAAAATGCAAATCAAAGATTCACCTTTTAAATCTTGTTTCCATATACTGGCACATGATTGGATGCAAATCAGCCATTTTTAATATTTTAGCTACTAGAGTTTTTTGTAGTTTTTTACTCCTAAATGTATGCAGCACCCTTATGCTTTTTCTTCAAAAACATTTTTGACAGGAAAAATGAAAAATTTGATTCGAAGAAAACCAAATATTCCTGCAATTGATGCTTTATGCGTTATGACATTACAAATATATCACAAACTATAAATTTTCAAACGTTTACATTCGATTTTCCATTAAAAGCACAGTTTTTTGCAACTTACCCCTTTTTTCAAAGTAAGTGCAAAATCGCAAGTTTTTTTATAAATTTAAGAATAACGGGTAAAACCAATAATTCTGACAATTTCTGACTATGTCAATTTAATCTCCAATCAACTTTTAAACCTTTGATGTAGACATAAAGCATTTAGAGGCCATTGAAGTTGAAAAGTGTTGCATGATTCCCCAGTTGACGGCACCATTTGATATGTAAATTTCTTCAGCATTGTTTTGCATTTTTTTTAAATCGACTCATAAAAACCAAGATACATACAATTCATACAGTCACACACATACAGTCATTTATATTAACAAAATCGTAGTTTTTGAAGAATGCTTAAAACGTTTCTCACTATACGGATTATACTCAATAAGGGTTTTGCGTTCTGTACCCGAAAACATGACAAATGCCAAATTCATTCAAGATTTCGAGGCGTTTGGAGCTAATTTTTATAGTTTTGGATTAATGGAGGGTGGAAAATGGGGAATTTTTAACACTTTACTGCATACGAGTCCATGTACGTGTGTCCTCGAAAATTTAGCATTATTCAGTGCTTTAAAGGAACATCTATTATATAAAATTCTCTTGTAACGGTGTTTGTAGTACTACTCCTCCGAAACGACCCAAACGATTCGAATGAAATTATTTTTAGAATATTCTGTAGCCATGCGAATCGGTTTATATCGAATAAAAACAACACAAAGTTGCATCAGTTGTCCGTAATAACTAAATTTGTAGTTTTTTGAATGAAATAAAAGTCATGGCTTCCATTTTTTTGAGATTTTTTTTCCTTTGGGCGGTTTGTTTTTCGTCTCCAAGGTCGAGGCGTCGTGAGCAGACGTCGTTAGAAGATAGTAACCATAGCATAGCATACTGATCAGTGAGAATATTTTGGCGCGTATTTCTCAACCAAGCATATTTTCAATGCAAGTGGTGGCTATATGAAGCCTTGATGTGATTTTTTTGTTCTTGATTCCTAGCTCATTTCTACAGCACATGGTTATGAATGACGCCAAGATGTGACTCAGGTTGACATTTTGCTGATCGAATAAAACATATAATATTTGTTTTGCCAAAATCTGAAATTGAAAAGTCGGGCATCCATTTTTAGAGATTTTCTTTTCTTCGAGGGGTTTGTTTTTCGTCTGCATGGGTGAGGCGTCGCCAGCAAACGTCGTTACAAGATAATAGTAACCAAAGCATACTGTTCATTAATCGCTGGAAAAATTTAAAAATTAGGCGCCTATTTCTCAACCAAGTACCTATATTTCTTATGCACGTGGGGGCGATATGCAACCTAGATGTGTTTTTTTTCTTGCTTATTTTATTTGTACACAGCACATGGTAATAAATGACGCCTAGGTGTGACACGGATTGATATTTTATCGATCGAATCAAAACCATATAAACGATTTCAAATATCAAAATCATTTTTAATTCGTGTTAATTTAAGTAGTAAAATGTTAAAATATGAAGTAATGTTATGACACTTTGAGGACTTTGAAAATAAGAAATTGGGAAGCCTTACATTCAATTTCGTATAATCCAATACGCCTAGAATGCTAGACACATTAACTGAACAAGAGTCTATTCTCTTCTAATTTGTTTAATTATAGAGGATTTTAACCAACTTGGCCATTCGTCCTCTCAACAAGAGTCTGTTCTTTGAAAAAGATTAGATTGAATTGAAGTTTTAAAAGGCCGAATGAACTATTTGATTTTTTGCAAACGTAAATTGAAGTTATCAATAAAATAATCTACTTTTTAAGAACAAAAAGTGAGGATATGCATTTTCCGGAAGAATTTCTAACTATCAAACTAATTAAGCAAACTATCAACTTTTACAAAAAAAGTATACATTATTTCTTCATCCAAAAATTGTTGGGCCCAAAAAAAATTTTGATTAAATTAACTTAACTTTTTTTAAAATCATTTACCAAAACTGTGTACACGTTTATTGTTTGTTTACACACAATTCAAGTACAAACTTAACATGAAAAGTGTGATTTTGTTTTACATATTTTGGCTATATAGAAGAGACTTTTGATTCACTTTTTTTGAAAAGTTTTTTTGTGATTGATATTCCATGGGCAGCCGATTTTTATGATGAACTTTTAATATGACCTGATAGTATTAAAAATAATATTAATTCCTGTAATTTCTTAGGTGGAATAAGTGAAAACGCTCAATTTAGCTATGAAACATCAACAATTTAAGAATTTTATCTTCAAAATGGCCAGAAAGGATATCCCGAGTGTTGATTCTGAAGCTGATATTCAAAAATATTATAAAGGTCTTTGTAAATCAAGGTCTTTTGGTTGAACAGCATTCAGTGAAATTGAAGTACCAAGCATTAATCTTTTCCGGAGAAAAACTTAGGATATATCAATGAAAGTTGATAAAACAGACAAACAAGAACAAGTATTAAATTCATTTTAAAATCTTTTCACTGATGCATCTGAAAAAGACCTATGTGTTTTCACTTGCCCCAATAAATGGGACAAATATATACTTCGATATTTCTTTTTGTCAACATAACTAATATTTTTTTTGAAAATATTACTTTTCCAGAGCATATGAAAGTTGAACTGTGGTGATATTCGTTAGGATTTGACCGGTGTTTCATTTTTAAAAATTAAGATTTAAAGTAAAAAAGACACATAATTTTTATTAAGGTTTTGTTTATATGATAATTTCCAGGAAATAAAATGAACTCATGAAACCATCGTAGCCTGAACAGATTATTTATTTTCAATCTATTAAATTAAAAAAAAATCTGCTTATCAATTAAATGTTATTAAATCTTAAAAATATAACGTTATCCTAAATGAAATCGCAGATCATCACCAACAATGTTCAGGAAATTTAGAAATCAGAACTGCTTGAATTAAAATCTTTAAAATAATGGGTGAATATATCTAAACATATGTCTTCCTCTTTTCAAAACCAATCGTTTCTTTTAATCATTTCAAGTTCAAAGGAATTAATTTGCATTTTTTGCTTGAATAAAAAAAAGGAATTAGCAATACACAAAATCACCAGATTTAATGCCATGACAAGTGCTGTTTGGGAACACTTTAAGTTGAAATGTGTAAAGTCTATAACTTAAGTATCAGGCGAAACTTTTTGGAAATGATTTGTTGAAAATATGGATTTTAATTCAAACTGCTTCGAAGCATGAGGATGGTGAATAATAAGCTGTTTGAAAATGGTTAGTAAAAAATCTTTTCTTATGTGTTTCATTTCTACAGCTCTAAAAAATACACCATCCAAAGCTTATTGGGAGCTAAAAGCGCTGCGTTAGGCAAAATATTCGGCAAATACTCCAAAAATTGTCCAGAAATAAAAAAACAATATAACAAAACGAAATAAATCTACTGAATGGAATACAGCAAATGAAACATACATATTATCAACATACAGTTATTTATTTAACAAGTTACAAAAATTGGATTTTAAAAGACCCGTTGAGTTTAAATTCTTTGGTTTAATTTTGATAGAATTGAGCGGGACGATTCAAGTAAAGGGAAAGAAGGGAAATGTAAAGAAAACTAGGAAAAATAGAAAAAGGACGCCAAATTGAACATGGTAAGACGAAGTTTACCGGGTCTGCTAGTCTATTATATAAAATTCTCTTGTAAAGGTGTTTGTAGTACTACTCCTCCGAAACGACCCAAACGATTCAAATGAAATTATTTTTAGAATATTCTGTAGCCATGCGAATCGGTTTATAACGAATAAAAACAACACAGAGTCGCATCAATTGTCCATAATAATTAAATTTGTAGTTTTTTGAATGAAGTAAAAGTCATGGCTTCCATTTTTTCGAGACTTTTTTTTTTCCTTTGGGCGGTTTGTTTTTCACCTCCAAGGTCGAGGCGTCGCGAGCAGACGTCGTTAGATGATAGTAACCATGGCATAGCATACTGATCAGTGAGAATATTTTGGCGCGTATTTCCCAACCAAGCATATTTTCAATGCAAGTGGTGGCGATATAAAGCCTTGATGTGTTTTTTTTTTGTTCTTGATTCCTAGCTCATTTGTACAGCACATGGTTATGAATGACGCCAAGATGTGGCTCAGGTTGACATTTTGCTGATCGAAGAAAAGTAATAAAACATATAATATTTGTTTTGCCAAAATCTGAAATTGAAAAGTCAGGCATCCATTTTTATAGATTTTCTTTTCTTCGATGTTTTTCGTCGCTAGCAAACGTCGTTGCAAGATAATAGTAACCAAAGCATACTGTTCAAACTGCTTCGAAGGATGAGGATGGTGAATAAAAAGCTGTTTGAAAATGGTTAGTAAAAAATCTTGTTTATGTTTTTTTAATTCTTCAGCTCTAAAAAATACACCATCCAAAGCTAATTGGGAGCTGAAAGCGCTGCGTTAGGCACAATATTCGGCAAATACTCCAAAAATTGTCCAGAAATAAAAAAACAATATAACAAAACGGAATAAATCTACTGAATGTAATACAGCAAATGAAACATACATATTATCAACATACAGTTATTTATTGAACAAGTTACAAAAATTGGATTTTAAAAGACCCGTTGAGTCTTTAATTCTTTAATTCTTTCGTTTAATTTTGATAGAATTGAGCGGGACGATTCGAGTAAAGGGAAAGAAGGGAAATGTAAAGAAAACTAGGAAAAATAGAAAATGGACGCCAAGTTGAACATGGTAAGACGAAGTTTATCGGGTCTGCTAGTTTTTTTTATAAATTATTTTATCTCTTTATTTTATCCTACTCACACCACCCAATAAAAGCTATTGAAAAAGTGTATGTTTTTTGTTTATTAGCATAAATTGCTTAGTTAAAGGTCAATGGACTAATTTTTATGAACAAATTTTGTTTTCTGATTCGGGTCCATAGTTCACGCAGTAGAGGATTGAAGAAGTAATATTTTAAATATATTGTACTGAAAATCTGGACAATCTTCAATCTTTTGAAGCCACGCTAAGTGCTGTTACAGAATTAAAATCCGTAAAGAAATAAAGAAATTACACCGAGGTAAATGAAATGATGTGACGCAACGAAAACTGTGTTGTGGTTCAAATAGTATGTTCATTCTAAGTATTCGTATTAATATTGCGTCTTTCAGGCGTGCATTTTCGTTTTATACACATTGCATACCTACCTTTGTAAAGTTTACACTTATTTTAGGTAATTTTCGAACCATTATATTTTTTTTATTATAATTCTAACCGTGGTGCAGTTTCGGGTTAAATATTTGCCATGATATAAGCTTTAACAAAACTCACATTCAAAATAAATCGAACATTATTGAAAGAAGTTATTTAAAAAAATCCAGTACTACCTTTTTCATTGCGTCACATCAGGAGCAAACCCCTGATGCAAAAACAAATCGTGTGACGTGACGCAACGAAAGTAGATCGCTCGTAAAATTACAAATCGCACCAAAATTATAAATCCAAAAACTATAAATTTTTGTCAATTCATAATAAACGTTTTCACAAAATTAATTGAATCCCGTCGGTAAGAAAAGCAAAATTTTTAGATATTGTAATGAATTTGGAAAGCGCTGAAAAGTCGCCTCATGTGACGTAACAGAGAAGAAACGCTTTATCTGGTAAACCACTGCATAGAAAAAAAATTATTACCTAGTTGCAAATTAAAGGTTAATTTGAGCAAAACACGGCGATATATAGTTTATCTGGTAAAATTATAACACCAAAAAATTACTAAAAAATCATCAAAAAAGTTATTCCACATGATGTGACGCAACGCTGGAATGGGTCATATGGGGCCGTTCAGATACCACGTGGATAGAAAAATGAGATTTTTGACCCCTCCTCCCCCTCCGTGAACAAGCGTGGACATTTGGCAAACCCCTACCCCCTTCCCCGGAGGGGTGCCCACGTGGGCACATTTGAAAAAAAAAATGTTTTAAATACCTATAATTTGACAGTTAGAAAACACCACTTTTTGCCTTTTTGTTATAGAAATGGCTGATTTTGTAAAACCGATTAAGAATGTCCTGATATAAAAAAAATTTCAAAATTTTTAATTTCATAATTATCATATTTATCATTTGCTTTCAAGTAGCTACTTATTGTTTAAACTTAAACTGGAAAAGTATGCCATTTTAAGATTTTTATTTAAACATCTTAATATTTATTCACCTTTAGAAAATATTTTGAAAGTAAGTTTGTCCACGTGGACATGACCCAAACCCCTACCCCCCTCTCCGTGGACAAGCGTGGACATTTCCATACCCCCCTCCCCCCCCCCCCCCCCCCTAAGTTGTCCACGTGGTATGTGAACTTCCCCTATAGAGCTGGAAATGTCAAGCATGAATGCCAATCTTCTGTAAAGAAGACAACAAACTTTCAAATGAAAAGTTCGAAAGAAATCAGAATACCAGAACTTAAAATTAAAATTGCTTTCAGTTTATTCATAGAGTCATAGAATGAAAAATAAAATACAGATGGAAAACATAAATGAATAGATTTAACTAATGGTTGACTGGAAAAATCAACTGATTTTAATATAAATCAGAGAGTTCAAATGTTTCACTCGAAATCCTTAAATCAAATAATATACTAGAAAAATCAGGATCCAAATCTTAGACCGAACCTAAGGTTAAAAAATGAACTACCATATTTCATAGATCAGGAAAAATTTTATAAAAAAGATACTTCTCTAACTTTTTTCTCAGCAGTCAAAATTACTAGCAGTGTTCAAGAAAGTTGATCATTGAGTCAAAACCTGCAATTTCAATAGATTTTTAATTTTCTAGAATTTTGTCTAAAATGTGCACATATTTTCAAAATGATTTTCTACCTACATATTCAACGAAAGTGAGGAAACGCGAAAATATTGGAAAATTCATAATTTCAAGCTTTAGTGTGTTGCTATCTTTTCAAAACAAGAAAATAAAGGACACATTTCCAAAAGCTTTGTTACGATAGTCTTTTCTCTAAAATGCATTCATGCTAACGAAAGTTCAAAGAAACAGCATATTACTAAATCTTTCATTAATTGCAAATTTCTGTTATGATTGATATGAAAAGTTTGTGGAGTCAAAAAGTAACGAATTTGTCATTCTGTTTCCACGAAATAGCATTTTTGCATAGTTCTGGTTGACTGATTGATAGATTTTGTTATGTTGTTAAATCGACATTTCTCGGTGAGTTAAGGCTTTAAATTTTCCGAATAATCGAGAAGCTCAGTTAATCGGAGCTCGAATAACCGGCAAGCTCGGATAAGCGTACTGTAAAAAAAAATCGTTGGTGAAATTTTGTGAATAATACTTGGCGCTTTATTGAAGAAACTGTGAGGGTGATTTCCAAAAGCTGGATTTTTTAAAGCACGTAGTAATTCGGAGTTTTGAAATAAATATTTCAAAATAAGCATAGGAGAATAGAAACAAAAGATAATTAATTTTACAATCACAAATCGGATTCCAATACTGAAGCTTTTGACTTGAATATTTAAAGTTCGCGGGAATGCAAAGTATGTGTGGATCAGAAAAGGGTTTAGCTTCAGTAGTGACACAGTATAAAAACAAACACACGAAAATTGTGTTAAATTCGTGGTAATAAAAAGAGATGCAGATATTTAATATAAGATTTTTTCTAGAAACTTTCAGTGTCGGTTGAAATCTGTTTTAAATTAAAATTTGGATCAATCAAACATTCACGTGGTGATTTAATTGTCAATGACCCCGATAAGAATTGAGAATAATAAGCTTAACCAACGATTTGTTTTTATCTCTCACTAGCTTAACTAAACCCTGTATACGTTGCAACACATTTATTTGACCAATATTTAAAAAAAAAAAAGCTCATAGAAAATAAATAAATATAATATAATGAGAAATTCTCTTGTCTCCTTTCCTGAAATTGTAAAAACTTATTTTTTTCTGATTTTACCCTGATGATGGCTTTTATAAGTTTTTTTTTTATCGGAGATCCGTGCCCCAAAACAGAAACCGCTCTATAAACCTTCGTGCCAAATTTTAAAATACGAGTCATTCGTTTTTAATGCCTACTTTTTTGTTTCAAACCTCTCATTTTATTCAAAAACAGGCAGTGAGATAGAATTTTCGGATCGAATTTTTTCCCCATTTAGAATTGCATTGAAACCTTTGTTAGTTTTACTTCATCAGTGGTTTTACTAAGATTTGTTAAACATTGGATAAGGTCTCACGATAGCTTTCATTTTATTGTTACTAGATTTTTGATTTGTGGATTTCAACAAACAAATCCTCAATGAATCAGAATTTTACACGTGTCCTACCCGGTTGGTGCGAATGTTCCATAAATGAGGAGAGATGTTTGGGAAAAAAAACAAAATCACAAATTTGTCTTCGAAAATGGACGTGGATAGAACGTGTATCACTTAGGTATAACTCGTATGCAAGACCTTCAAGGCAAATGTTATTGATCGTTCGTACTTGTTTTATAGATTTTTAATAACTTATTTCTGTTTATTTGCATCATATACTTTATCTAGTGAGATCTTTTTCTACACTGAAAATAAGCTGTTGGTTAGTTAATAGCAGTTCTATCTAGTTTTACTTCGACTAAATAGTTTTAGGACAGTTACTCAATATAAGATTTTTTTTAAAGGGACTTTCAGTATCGAATAAAATCTATTAATCTGTTTTGAATAAAATTTGGAACAATCAAACATTCACGTGGTAATTAAATTTCCAATGAAGAACACAATGAGTATTGAGAATAATAAGCTTATCCAACGATATGTTTTTATCTTTCACTAGCTTAACTAGTTCTCACTTCAAATCCAAGTCATTCATTTTTAATACCTTTTTTTTCTATTTCAAAACCTCTAATTTCATTCAAAAACAGGCAGTGAGATAGAATTTTCTGATAGATTTTTTCTCTATTTAGAATTGCATTGAAACCTTTGTTAGTTTTACTAAGATTTGTTAAACATTGGATAAGGTCTCACGACAGCTTCCATTTTATTAATATTAGATTTCTGTGGATTTTAACAAACAAATCCTCGATGATTCAGAATTTACACGTGTCCTACCCGGTAGATAAATGGGGAAAAGGGCGTTGACTGAAAAATGAAATTGAAACTCGATCTGTTATACAAATTAGGCCCTCCCTTTGGGAAAATAACTAGAATCACATTTTTGCCTTCGAAAATGGACGGGCGCCCTGAGAGAATTTTTAAACATCATTACGTGTATCACTTATAACTCGAAGCAAGACCTTCAAGCAAATGTTATTGATCGTTCGTACTTGTTTTCTGGATGTTTAATTTCTTATTCCTTGTTATTTGGATCATGACTTTTACTAGTGGAAACTTTTTCTACATTTAACATAAGCTGCTGGTTAGTTAATAGCAGTTCTATTTAGTTTAACTTCGACTAAATAGTATTAAGCCACTTCAAAAAGTTCAGTTAAGTCTCAAGCTATCTAGCATTGCGAGAAACGAATGTTAATTATTGCAATCTTACTTTGGAAGGTGACAATTCATTTAACATATTCCTGAAACACTCATCATACTTCGGACATATGCAAAACAGTGTTTAAATGTTAGATCGGGTTGACTCGGGAAAATGAAAACTGACAGTGTATTTTAGATTCCTAGTACAACATCGTTCGTTTTTTTGCCCCTGAAATTATGCAGCTGGAGAAAAGTTTCCGTATAATTTTTCCCACAACAGCACATTTTGGTCCGTTGATTATTCTTTATTAGAATTATTTTGACAGTTTTTAATCGATTATGCTTCTGAAGTGAATTGAACCACATAACCTACTAAGCAAAAATGATTCGACTATTCACCAAGAACATGTACATATTATATTTGTAAAAATTTTCCTACGAGTTTTCTTTTTTTATTCGATTTTTATTTCTAATTCTACCCAAAATACATGCAAACGATGAAATGCAAACCGTCACTCGTTTGAATTCAACTAATTCGAAAGGTTTCCAGGCAATTTAAGTTTGCCTTACGAATCCCACCCTGAAGGATTTTTTTTTAAATTTCCGCATACGGCCGATCAACAACACACAATACTTTTGGGTTGGGATGCAACCAGCCTGTATATTTTCATCATCGCTCAACTGTGGCCAATCAACAACTCTTGGGAGCTGCACGGAAACATCAGAAGGAACACAACTTCAAATACGCTTGGTACGCGAACGAAATGGTTTCGCTACGCAAAACTGATACTTCTAAAACTTTTCGTGTAAAAGATGCGCGCGATTTTACTTGCTGAAATGATTTTTACACACCGCCTTTTTTCCCCCGAAATATGTTTATTAAGTCAACTGAAATTGTATACTCTAGAATACACCCTATCAAATTATTGAATATGATTAGAATATATCAATGCTTAAAAACTTTATAATTTCGCTCTTAAAGTAGTTGGTAACAGTTTGAAAGACTTCTTCAGCTGCAAATAAATGAATAAAGTAAAAAAAAGTGATGAGAAGGAGGGGCTTCTTAGAAACCATTTCCGGTCTCAAAAACTTCTCCACGTCGATTTTCACGTCGATCTGTTCAGTAGTTTTCGCGTCCATTTAGGACATGCAGACATAACAAGCCTTTTAGCAAAGATATTATATTCTATCAAGATACCCGGCTGAATAGTTTTTCGAACAAGTAGTCAGGGACATCGACACGTTTGTTTACGGTGCTGCCACTCAGCGAAAAAGTCTTCAAACTTTCGACTTGCATTAAAGCTTGTAAACACATACATGTTTTGCATCTGGCCGACGAAATCACATAGTCATTAAAAATGAAAAACAATGTTTTCTAACTTTTCTGGGTTAAGTGTTTTTTTATTTCTCCCACAGAAGTAATTTTTCGACTTCTCTTGAGAAGTGGAGATGTGGTTGATTTTTAACCGCAAAGCATAGTTGCGGAGAAGTTGTAAAATGGTTATTCTTGAACTAAAATTTAAAGCTATGTTTCTCATTTTCTCTGAAAGATTCAAAATCAGTTCATTGCCTAGACAGCAGGCGTTTAATGCTATAGCCTTTTTCATCGGAAAGTGTTGACATAATATCAACGAGCACTTTTATGAGCATCAATTCAGGCGCATTTTTACTGGATGCACAGAACCAATTTTTCACAGCGAACAATTACAATTGGGAAGATGTGGAAGGTTTTCTGTTCGAATTCCATAAAATGCGTACAAAATCTGGAAGTAAAAATTAAAGAAACACAATTTAAACTTCAGATTTTAGAATATCGCTCAACAACAAGCTCAAATCGATGAAACGGATTTAAAACGTTGGATAGACCTAATAAACATTAGAATTTCATGCTTACTAATTAGGAACTAGAATTTTTAAAACAAGAAATAGTATTTGTTTACAATTTTATTGAAAAATAAATTCAATATCTATCCCAGATTGTAAACTGATCGCTCAAATTTCTAAAGCGATACCATCTGTTGAATTCAGAGTGATGAATAATGAATATTTGAAGGATTATAAGTTTTTCTTAAGCATTGTTGCTTATTTTTGTTCTTTTTAAAACCTCTTAAAGCCTCTTGAAAATGGATTCTTAAATTGCAAAACCTGAAATTCGAGATTCACTCATGAAGACTAATATTTTGAAACTTTTAATCTCTTGTAATTGGGGCTTAAACAAAAAACTTCCATACGACTTATAAGGTTTTGAATTTGATAGTTGAAACTCTGTGGTTTTGATCAAATAAAATACTAAACAGAAAAATATAGACCCTTGAAAATGACCAACGAATCAAAAAGCTCGAGTTTCATAAGAAAGACAGATGCATGCTAGATTTCCTTCTTGGATGTTTGCATCTTGTGGCCTACATCGATAATCATGATAGCTCGTGGGAAAACGAAATTGATTTGAATAACAATCTGTTGACCATAATCACACCGGAAAGCTCGAACAATATCTTCTCCTGCACCATTTCAATTATACTGATCACTAGATTCGATTAGAATCTCGTTTATACAGTTCCAGGACAACAGCACGTGTAGAGGGTGTTCAAAAGGTGCCAAGTGGATCATTATCGGGGCAAAGTTTCCAGACTGCGCTGTGCTGTGCCCCAGAGCAGTGCGGCACTAAATTGGTCGTCTTGGGGCACCACGATCTTGATCCCTTGGTAATCGTTATGATCCAAAAGTAATTTTAAACTAGATCATGATCAGGCCCAGTTTCCGATTGATGGTCAACTGGCTGCCTAGGGTCTACTTGTGAATCTTCGGAGACGTATGGAAATCCTCGGTGGAGGATAATTGAAAACAGAATTACCGGGTCCATATTTTAGGTGATTTTATCTTTATGGGACAGGTTTTATTTATATTTCATTCTGAAGGAAGACTCTTTTGGTCTTGAATAGAATAAGGCAACGCCTTCGTGAAGAATATTAATGTCTATTTTTATGAATGACCCAATTATAGATTGCTGTACGTGATATTTTTAAAATATGAACCAACAAATTTGAGCACAACTTTTTCTCAACTCCACAATTGGATTTCATTATCAAGGTCGTTGAGTGTGCATTATTGCTTTCTTGATCCTCCCTCTTACCAGCTCTACAGAATTTCTTCAACCGTAAATCGCAGACAGTCATTGAAACTGGAATGTGTCTAGAAATCGATTAAGAAAACATAACTTCACCAGACGTAACCGAACCGAGTCTGAGTCTGAGATTTCTGTCGATCGCCCCGTGGAATGTCGTTGCACTTGGAATTGACTCACGCCCGGGTGGAATTTTTAAAACCGCCCTATTAATGCGTGATTGGGGAGCAATTTTTCATATTTCTTACTGCCAACCGGCAACAACAGTACCTACACACTTGCCAGTCTCTAGATATCTCAACAATTCTGCGTCTGTCCCATCTGGGAGGATGAGTGCATCGCATGGGAATAAAATGGTGAAAATTACGAGCTCTGCGTTTTTTCCCCGTTTAATGACTCGAGTCGGAATAGTTGGGTGGTATCTGGTTCGGATAATTGTGTCTCAGGCAGGCTTTCGAAAGGACTGTAGTTGATCGACTCGAAAGTGCATCCCTTGGTTAATAAAGCCATGGTTGCATCCTTTTGAGAAAAAAAAACCCGCTTCAATGTCGTAGGTAATAAGTTGCACCTCACTTGGGGCGGTTTGAGGACGCTGCCATAGGTATTTTCTCAGCAATGTGAGATTCTTCTCAATGTTCAACGAGTAGTTACATTAATAGAAGTTATTGCTCTCGTGAGACATTTATCACAAAACCCGGATTGTGTGGAGGATAACTTTAATTGAGAATGGATTGACAGCTTTCGATCAATCAAATGAGATTATATAGGCAGGAGGAATGCGTTTCAGAATTTAATTTAACGTTAATAACTAATTCTTAATAATCGTTAAGAAATTCTCCAGCACTCTCATACACACGTCAAAGAATGGCATACAAACAAACAAATGACGAATAAAAACCTCTTAGAAATAACGCAAATAAATAAGCTTAATAAGCCAAGAAGAATTTGAAAAACAAAGTTCGAAACCTTGGACCGCCTACTTTTAAGCAAAGAAAAAGGTGAACATCCTTAAGAGTGCCCTATAGAGTGTCCAACCCCGGCCATAAGATTCTGTACTTGTGAATCAACCGTTTTTTGCATGTGAACCCATATTTTCTTCAGTTCTTCGACTGTCTTCACTACCTTAGGTGGTTTAAGAAGGTGCTGCTTCATTATCGCCGAGTTCCAGAAGGCCAAAACTAAGGCTAGGCTTCGAACGTTCAAGGTACAAAATGTCCCTAATCGCGACGAGAAGCAGCTGTATCATGAACGACGAAACATATGTGAAGGCCGACTTCAAACAGATCACCGGCAACCTGTTTTGCACGGCCAAGGATAAGTTCAGCGTTCCGGAGCATGTCCGCACTCAGAAGATGTCCAAATTTGCAAAGAATTTGCTGGTTTGGTGGACGTTTTCTGCTTCTCGTCGCGATTAGGGACCTTTTGAACCTTGAACCACAGTCTGTGCTTGAACGTTCGAAGCCCAGCCTTAGTTTTGGCCTTCTGGAACTCGGCGATAATGAAGCAGCACCTTTTTAAACGATTTAAGGTAGTGAAGACAAACGAGGAACTGAAGAAAGTATGGGTTTACATGCAAAAAACGGCTGATTCACAGGTTGTGCAGAATCTTATGGCCGTGGTTAAGGAGAAGGTGCGGGCATTTGCGTATGGACTGTAAATAAAATACGAGTAAAATAGTTGAACGAAGTTTAATAGTTATTTTTCAATCCCTGAAAATTTGATGGCAATCGGATGAAAACTCGAATTTTGCGAATCAATTTTGTGTGTAGCAATTTCATCGTGAACACTTTGCTTAAACCCGAATTTTGAAATATATATAAGTGTTTTTGAGCTTTAGACTTTTGCCAAATAATTGAGGTTTCTACTTTGCTGTTGTCAGTAGGATTTCATTCTAACAGTAGGGTTACCATATTCCATACCGCCAAGAAGAGTACAGTAAGATAACTTTTCCAAAACAGTAAGGAGAAACGTTATACTATTTAAAAAAACGAGGTACCTATTCAAAATGATTCAAATACCACCAATTTGTTGGACAACCTGCCAATAACCATGGCTTTACTTGTTTTTACAAAATCGCTACTCATGATGATGATGATTGCCGAGCTAGTGGGTATGTTCCGGCACTGAATATCGAGACAATTATGACATAATTTGGAGGGATGACATTCGGTTCGATTCACTCACGGTTGCGTGCGATTTTTCTTTCGTTTTCCAATTTCCTTTTTATTGTTTGGTTTTGATCACCGCACTTTTCTGTGGTTTTCTTTGATTGATAATTTTTCGGTGATTTATTTAGAACAAAATTAAAACTGCTGGCTTTTACGTTTCGGCCTACTGAGCTTCAGCCATCTTCAGAAAAAAAAACTTGTTTTGCCGCGTGTTTCCCTAACGGCCGTCTCTTGATAATATCAGCTCAGTAGGCCGAAACGTAACAAAACAGCAGTTTTGATTTCGTCCTAAATAAATCACCGAAAAATTATCAATCCAAGAAAACCATAATTTCCTTTTTACGAGCGGCACGGAATTGTTATCGGCCCAAGGCTTCATTTCGGCTGGTGATGGTTCTATTTGCCACTGGGTTAGAATAGCGAGGCTGGGTCATTCGGCCGAAAGTCATGAGGCCGAAAGCCATTCGGCTGAAGGCCATTTAGCCGATGAGGCCGAATTGGTTATCCGGCCGACGGTTATCCAGCCAAAGGCTGTTAGGCCGAAAGGACGCAAGACCGAAAGGATATATATGTACCATAGTATTTCGTCTCCCGACATAACTTGACGAACATAATTCCTAAAATTCATTCGGTCCATAGCAACCGTTCTCCATTTTCTCGGGCACCCCACGTTCGCCAGATCACGCTCCACTTGGTCTAACCACCTCGCTCGTTGCGCCCCGCTCGTCTTGTTCCTACCGGATTCGTAGCGAACACCTGTTTTGCAGGACAGTCGTCCGGCTTTCTCGCAACATGTCCCGCCCAGCGTATCCGGCCAGCCTTCACCACCTTCTTGGTTGCTAGGTCAATAAGAAATCTTTTACATTTGTCTACATGCTAAGCCGAGTGCTCATGAGGCCTAATGGTCGTTAGGCCGAATGGATGTTAGGCCACATGGACATTAAGCCGAATGTTAAAAAGGCCGAGTGGCCATCAGGCCGAATGATCACAATGCCGAATGGTCGCAAGGCCGAATGGTCGAATCCGGCCTTGCATCCATTCGGCCTGATGACTTTTCGGCCTAATGACCATTCGGCCTAACAACTGATCGGCCTAACATGTAAAAGCGCGATAATATGTGTTATAGTCATAGCATAAATTCGGCCCAACGACCACCCAGCCTAACAACCATTCGGCCTAGTGGTCATTCGGCTTAACGACCTTCTAGCACCCATTTGACCATTCGGCCTATCGTCCATTTGGCCTTACGATCATTCGAACTAACGACCTTTCGGCCTAACGTCTTTTCGACCTAGCATTCATTCGCCCTTACGACCATTTGGTCCGACGAGCATTCGGCCTAACGATCTTTCGGCCTAGCATCCATTCGGCCTAACGATCCATTCGACCTAATGACCATTCGGCCTAATGACCATTCGACAATTCGTCCAATCATATATTCGGCCTAATGACCGTTCGGCCTATCATCCATTCGGCCAAATAATATTCGGCTAAATAACCTCCGGCCTAATGTCCCATTCGGCCGAACACCCGTCAGCCTTTCAACCCATTCGGCCTAGCGACCTTCGGCCTAACATCTTTCGACCTATCGACCTTCGGGCGAATGTTCAGCCCCTTAGAATAACATCGTCTGCTATCTTCCGTTGCCTAATAGCGGGAGAGGAAGCAGTTTTTCTTTGATTCAGTTAGAGGCTCTCCTATTGTCTCACCTCTTTTCCAATCCAGCTCGAATTTTGCTTCCAGTTTTTGGCTTCGACTACGGGATGTAAGCGATGCACGGTAACTCCACAACTTTCTACAAATCACAATTCTTTTGCTTTGTCGATTCTTGTTTATGTTATTCGCCACATGTTTGCGTTTGACGTTTACACTCTAAATCAAAAACACTGAATTTTGGCTCAAATTAAAACAATAACTACACGCACAAAATTAAATAAACACAAATACTTATTTATAACGCTTCAAATGTCTGAAAATTATAAGCAGTGGTTATCAAACTCACTGCAAGGTTCCCGAAATCACAGAAAAATCTAGAATTTTACAAAATTTTGAGCAAATTTTCGTCACAGAATACAGAATTCTATAAATATTCACGGATTTCTTAGATTATTTTGAAACTTAGTACATATTTTGAAAATTTACTTTTTATGTCAACATAATTTTTGGATTTCATTACTTGTGTTGGAAAAATATGATAAGATTTATAATGTTAATTGACTTTCTTAAGTAAAAGGTAAAAAGACTCATTTCTTCATGATTTTTCGTAGTAATTTATGCTTTTTTCATCACAGAAAACCATCACTGAATCTGGGTAAAATCACAGAAAATCTGAATTGTAATTCGCAAAAATACAGAATTTCTTCCGCAACCTTCATTTACTGGCCGTTTTATGTTTTTTTGATGTGTTTAAATAAATTGAATGCACGTAAAAGTCAGCAATTGAGAAATTTTTGGATGCAAGGTTTCTGAAGAAGGATTGTTCCGGTACAAATATTGTTGTGATCTTCATCCTGTGTCTCAATAAAAAAAATCCAACAGGCAGACACAGGTCAATTAAATTGAGGCTAACTCGTGTTTTCAATGCTATCCATGTAAACAAATTATTTTACTTTCCGAAACGGCTCACACTTTGCCTCAGCCAAAAAAAAAAAGTTCCCTAGAATTTTGGAGTGGTAGACTGATTTGATTTGGGGTCATTTTTGAATTTTACAAACCCTGGGGTGTAAAAAGCTTCATGAATGTATGTAAAATTGAATTTTTAGGTCGAGTGCAAAAAGTGGCATACAAAATTTTGAGCAATTTAGCAAAAAATTCCTAAAAATCCTTTAACCAACCTACAAGAAACATATCTCAGCAAATAACCGCATGAGGACAACCATGCCAATTACTAATCATTTCAGATCACGTATTTGACTCATTTTTTTTCCAAGCCAAAAAAGGTGTCAAAAAATAGCATTTTTCTATACTGATTTCAGTGTTGAAAAGTTGTCTTTTCAGCTCTGAATTGCCTTAAGTCAGTTTTTGCAGATGTCTAATGCTAACCTTTCTTTCGGGAAGCAACTCTCATTATAACCTGCCTTGTTGTTCATTGAAACTGGTTCAACAATTGATTGATTTTCGAATCACCTGAAAACAAAGTCGTTGCCGAACGATCAGCTGATCAATTTCCTCTCCCATCCGCATCGGGTCTGAGTCTGTGTCAGCCCATCACACAAAATTGAATTAATTCCCGATACCCACGAGGCCTATATCGGATTACGAACGCAACAACTCTCTTCCGCAGCCATAAAGTTGCTCCGATTCATCCAATCTGTCTGACCAAGTGGATCGAGACTATTGGTATGTATCTTATCGATTTAACCGCCTCGGCTGGAGGTCAGACCCGAGCCAACAAACGGATTACGACCCAGCGGCGTGGACTCAAAACAAGATGAGGCTTAATCCGAATCTAACTGTAAACCACTTTAATTAGTTGACCGACCGGATAGGTTTCGTTAGGTGGACCACGCACGCGCTTTTAATGAATCATTTCGATCTGATTGAGCAGCGCTGATCTCGATTGCAGCCTGCAGCAGCTCAGCGATGAAAGATGTTCGTACTTATCATTCATTTCATTTCCGTCCGCCTACAAACGAGGCACTGCCACTAGAGAGACCTACTTAATCAAACAGCAGATTATGATGGCCTCGGAGATTTTACGATGATCCATTAGGAATGTTTCAAGTTAGTTCGAACAATAATTGTTTATGAAATGAAAGACCAATTTCATCAACAACTCAATTTAGCACACAGCTGCCTTTTATTATTGATAGAGGCATTTCTAGTAGGCGGTGGAATTTTATACTCGATAATGACAGCACAATGATGTGTTGATTGCGGCACATATAGTTTTACGACACGTGCATTAAGCTCAGTAGTGATTGTAAATTCCTGAAGACTTAATCCAACCTTTCTCTCTATTTCCCACACTTTTTTCCAGACAAACGCCCAGTTTTCTGCATCCCGGAGGAACGTCGGCATCTTCGGTCTGCGGCACGAAGTGTTTTTTCTGAACCTAGAAGATGGCTACTTCGGCTGCCAGGTCAACGAGTCGACCGACTATCTACAGCTGTACGAGCTGTCCAAGCTCTGCGACGGCACATCGGACTGCTACATGGGCTCCGATGAACTTAATCATAAGTTAAAATGTACAAGTAAGTATCGATCACACAAATTTATCTACTCGTAATCCTTTTTCCAGTTCGGAGTGTCAATTTGCACTGTTGGAAGTTTGACGGCTAAGACAAATTTCAGGCTTATCCAGAAAAAAATCCGCCAAGGACCCCTAATAAATTCATGAAATTTTAATTTTTGATTAATTTTTTATGGATCCTCTCTGAAATCCCAGACAAACAAAAACTGATCAGTTCTAGAGTGTCGTTTTAACAGTCCTGGATGAAAATCTTTTTATTTCTATTGTTTCTTAAGAGCAAGTTCACTGGTGTTGGGGAAAAGTGGTAGAAATTTTGACATTTTGAAAATTTTACCATGCAATAATGTTTTCAAGATCTTTGGGCGTTGTATTTTCTACAGCACTGTTTCTATTTCAGCCGTATGTGATAGAAATATTGCTATTTTTGCATCACAGCATACGAAACTACAACACGTGTTGTTAAAAAACTTGAAGGCCACAGATCTTGAAATTGTTTTTGCATGGCTAAATTTTCAAAATGCGCAAAAAAAGACAAAATTTCTACCACTTTTTCCCAACACCAATGAACTTGCTCTAACAGATATGTACAAAATTCATAGTTTAAATAATAAGCCGTCTTCTATTCAAACCACTGTAGACAAAGACCCGGGCAAGGTTACCGAAATCACAGAAAAGTCTATAATTTTACAGAATTTTGAACAAATTTTCATCACAGAATCTGTTTCACAGAACACAGAATTTTGAAAATATTCACAGATTTTTAGATTTTTGTACGTATTTAAAAAATTCCGTTTTTTTATGTCAACATTAATTTTGTTTCTAACATTGTATTGGAAAGTCATGAAAAGATTGTTATTTTTTTTTTAACTTTTCTCAAGTAAAATGAAACACATTTTCTCATGAGTTTTTGATGAAATCAATGGTTTTTTCATCACAGAAAACCGTCACAGAATTTCCAGGTGAAATCACAGAAAAAAAAGTCAAAAAAATTTTCACAAAAACACCGATTTTTTTCGGCATTCTTTGACACGTGACAACTTTGCTGGGGGCTCAGTTCACTTTTAAGTAATTATTGTTTGGTGATCTGAGAGAATATTCTATGCTGCTTTAAGCACTGGTTATTAAGAAATAGTCATGAGCTGAACTTTTTCAAACTTACAATTTTTTATAACCGATAAATATGTGTATATAATTTCAAATTTCATTCAAATGGTAACCGGGCATTGCCAGTTGGCAATGTGGTTGTCCTTCTGTACACGGATGTACCATATAGAGCGTCCGTAAACTTCCGAAAAAAAATTGTAAAGGGTCAAAATAACCTACCGTGCGAGAAAAGTTGTATGGCTCATATTTTGTACAAGGATCTATTCGCGAACAAATATTCCAAAAACCATTAAATAAGGTGTAACAAAATTTTAAGTCCTGAAGAATTTAAATTAGGTTTCAGTTGACCTCTAGTTTTTTTTATGATATTTTACATTTTAAAATATTGCCATTTCAGCAGTTTGATGAGAATAAGTCAGTGATTATATTTAAACAGAAACAATACTTCAAAATCAAAACTAATTTGTAATTAATTCACAACATCCTTAATTCAAATCAAATTTCAGTTTTAGTCTAAATATTATTATAAAAATCTTTTAAAAAAAAAATCAAACTGTAGGTCTTGCTTGGATCATTCTATTATTTTATTTCTTTGAAACGTTATATCTCAGAAACTATCGTTTTAGACATAAATTTAATCACGATTTGAATTGAGAAAATCCATTTTTTTTATTTTGCAGTATTCTCTCTGTTTAACTATTATAACTGACTAATTTGCATCAAACCTCCGAAATTTACAAAATTTGAAATAGTTTAAAAAAAACTAAATGATATATACAATATCTAGAATCTAACTTGAATACACTTAAAATTCTGTCAAACTTTTTTTAAATTGCGACCCAGAGATGGGTCTTGACTCAAACATTCAGTCAGCGAAACTTTTTTTTTTTTTTCATTTCTCTACAAAAAAAAATCTGTCAAACCTTATCCAATATTATAATAAGCTTGTGCATCAACCGAGTTTATGAACAATCTTTAAAATCGTAAATGTACCGAAATATTGAAATGAACAAAATATAAAAATGAATATTCAGTGAAGTTATATATTAAATTTAAATGACAAATTTTCCTTCTTTTTCTTCTATTTTAATACCACTCGTGTTTTTTGGTGGACTATTTTCAACCAGATGATGTATTACAAAGTCTTGTTCAAGTAGGGGTACTTCTGATTTCAAAATGTCACCAATAACTGAAAGAACTTCAGACGACTTTTTGCTTCTAGGCCGCTTATCAGCAAAGAGATTAGGCTCCTGAGAAATATGGGACAAAACACCTCAAAACAGGTGCCAAGCAATTTGAAATTGCTTATTTGATATCGAATTAGATGAATGTCAAATTTAAGCAAGAAATCTTTGAAAAAGTTTAAAAAAACAACGATAATCTTTAACAAGCAAACCATACCTTCTATCTCACGTATACCAAAAACCCAAAACCCAAAAACCCTCAAGCCAAATATTCGGCTCACTTATAGTTGTGCTAAGTATTCAGCCGAATAGGTCGATTATTTATGCTTAAAGTTCATACAATTACAGACTTTGTCAATTCAGGACGATTTTAGAAAACACTGTAAAAAAAGGGCAAATCTGAATAACATCTAGGCATTAATCTAGAACATACAAGAGAAAAAAAAGCAAGAAACTAACTTGAAATTAAAATTTTCATTAAACCACAGGAGCAGTGTTAAAATCTTATCTAGAGATTAAACAAAAATTTATGGTCAGTTTGATTTTTTTTGGAAATAGTGTTTGAACAAGATACATATTTAAAAATTTGCAAAGAGAATTAAATTTTTTCTATTTGATTCGGCAAATAATCGGTTGAAATCCGGGAATTTTTAAACAAGATCTGGGTATCCCGGACAGATTTAACTTATCTCGAATTCTTTATTGGATTTATGGGCAAGCAACAGACAATCTGAAATAAACAATAACCAAAGTAAAACGCGATACTTGCCAGCATTCTCCTGAAAGATACACGGATACAACTAATAATATTTTATAAATTATCCCCAATCATTTGAAAAATTTGACAAGTCTTTTATTGTAAAAACAATTTAAAAATAAATAGTCGGCCTTTTTGGCCGAATACTTAGCTCAACTATTCGGTGAGCCGAGTATTCAACTTAAAGGTTTTTGGGCGGTATTCGGCGCCAAATATTCGGTTCATCTATAGTTAACACATTCAAAATCAATTGACCATGTTGAATTTCAAAAACCGATGATACACAATTTGAAGATTGGCCCAAAACTAACCTGTCCGAAATTTCAGCTCAATCTGACACAAGGGGCTCAAAGTTTCATCTTTTTTCCCCCTAAAAATCGTCAAAGAGGCTTCAAACTTCATGTAACCCATATGAATGTACAAAGGCATCTAAAACATGTCAATTTATTCTTGACTAAAGTGGTCCTAAAATAATTCAAAAATCTAAATAATAGGAAAAAACCAATGACAAAATAAACAAACCGAAATGAAGAAAAAACACGAAAACAACTTCAAAACTTCAAAAAGTAATAATCAAAAGAAGGTTTCAACAACCTCTTGGCTGTTAGACACTATGATTTCATCGACTATCTTTTGAAATTATAGACAAAAATGGCAAAAATGACAAAAATGACAAAAATGACAAAAATAGAAAAAATGACAAATTTGACAAAAATGACAAAAATGACAAAAATGGAAAAAATGACAAATTTGACAAATTTGACAAAAAAGTCAAAAATAACAAAAACACAAATATGACAAAAATGGCAAAAATGAAAAAAAAAAAAACAACAAAATTTCAAAAAATTAAAAAAAAGCAAAAATAAAAAAAATTAATTTTTGTTATTCCAGTGATTTTCATGATTTTTATCGTTTTTGTCATATTTGTCGATTTTGTCATTTTACCCATTTTTTCATTTAAGGGATATTGTTATTTTTGTCATGTTTGTCATTGTTGTCTTTTTTTTTTGTCGTAGCTGTTCAAAACTTAGTGTTATTTGGTACTGAAATTTGTTTTTTTTTTTAATTTTTAAGTTCGTGAACTATTTTAGCACCACGTCAGCGAAAAAGCCTCGATTGGCTGTGACCGTCGATGACGGAAGTGTTCTTTTTTTTTTCAAAAGTTTATTTGTGCATATCAATTATAAAATCCTTCAACTATCAAGAAGTTTAGGTCGTTCGCGACATGTTCCAAAAGGGCTTATCAAATCTAAAAACTTGATCCATTTCCTGTCTTCTTGGAATGCTGTCGGCTACTCATACTAATCGGGGATGAAACCTCCGGAGTTATCTATTCATATTTGGTCTCCGAAAAACGTTGATGCTAAATATTCTCATTTTTTTTTATAATAACCCGTTAATCAAAACTTGTAAATTGAACATAAAGACTACGATAATTTTCAGGCTAGGATATTTTGATAAATAAAAAAATATTTCAGGAGAAAAGGATATCACATAACACTAGTCAAAAGTGTTTCCTTATTATTTCCTTTAGTCAACATTCCAAACCAATTTTTTGCAAGGATGCAGAGGTGACCTCGGTCCTTAGGCACAAAGTTGTTTTTTTTATCCCTTTCTAATTTTTTCTAACCTGTCTATTGACTTCTAGGGCGTAGCTGGCGCCATTATTGATGTTTAAATTTTTGGAAAAAGTTGATTTTAGCCAAAAAATAGTTATCGAAATAACATCAGATCTCGACGTTTTAGACATTTCGAATTCATTTGGCATCAAAATTAAAATTTCGATTTTCCCGATTTCCTTTGGCCCTCCTTTGGTGATATTTGAGGTCGTCAAACTTCGATTTTGGCTTCCTTCGCCTTTTTTCTTATAGCTGAATGTTGTCTGAAACCATATTTAAGTTTTGTATAAATTGCTTGAAACGCAAGAGATGCAGCGGTTTTCGTCAGGAAAACTAAATTGAGACCCCTAGAACGTAACCGGGTAAAAAGTAACAAAGAGTTGTAGTCAGATGAGCGAACAATTTTAGAGACCTCTAATTCTTGTTTAATTTTAATTGTTGTTCTCAACACTTAAGTATTGCATTCTCCACAGATTCTATCTAAATTTCTTAACTATTATGTAAGATTCGTCTATCGCACAGTAATTATTTTCTTCCTTCCTTCCATTCCAGATGATTGTGATAAAGACGGCACCGCCTGTACCAATGGAGTGTGCCTCGAAGGTCTCTGCCATTGTAATGATGGCTTTGGAGGTTGCAATTGTCAAGTTCCAGGTAAGCATCAGCACGTTGCGTTGTGTACTTTTTCTCGTTTCTTGCCCTCACAACATGCTCCAAATACATTGTATAAGCTAAACTTATCGCTTTAACTAAGATTGGGTTGAGGTGAGCTCAACGCTCAAGAAAAGCAGCGGGGAACCTGAAAGAGGTGCTGGATGTTTTAAGATAATAGCCATGGCCAGAATTGGCATGGAAATTTCTATTACTGATAGAACCAGGCAGCCATCCAGCTAGCCAAAGGTTCCAGAGGGCTAAGTCAATCGCATGTGAACGATCACCTCGACGGCGGCGGCGGCGGCAGAGGTCCGACATCATCATCTTGTTAGGGGCCAGTTGAGAAATGTGCCCATGTTGCTAGTTAGTTAAAAAACTTTAAGAAGAACATCGGTCGCCGAAGATTTTTCTCATGTATCGGCATTTATTCTGGCTAGTTAGCGATGGATGGGGTTGTTTGAAAATTTTAAAGAGAACCTTCTTCGTTCTATGCCAAAGTGAAATGAATGATCGTTTAACATTTTATGTTATGAACATTCTATTCAAATATCGCTTCCTGGATAATGGTGCGATTATTTTTGGTCATAACAGTTCGTTGGAAACGTTATGATCCATTGAGCTTTCTGTGACTCATTGTTAGTCATCCTTCAAATGGTTCGGATTATTTTCAACGGTTGCTGGAGGCCGAAAAAATCAAGCGATATTTGTAAGATTAATAAAAGGTAGAATTCAATCTTATTGAAAAAAAATATTTCAGAACTGCCGGTAATTTCCGTTCTAGACTAAAGTTGTTCTATGTTTGAAAACATTGTTGTAGAGTTCCGCGTCACTTAGTGAAAAATAAACGGTTCTAATTAAATCGCTAGCACAGTCAAATTTAACAATTTATTTCCTCGTGTTCGGTGGCTCAAACAGCCTTCCCTTGATTCCTCGGAAAAATATCAGACAAGATAAGTCTCATTTGATTCAAATTTTTCAAGTATAAGCTTGCCAGATCGCCCGGTTTTATCCGGGTTTGCCCGGATATTTGATGCAAAATTTCGAGAAAGTCCGGTCCGGCCCGGTTGCCCGGATATCGTGAAAAAAGTCCGGATATTGCCCGGATTTTTCACAATTTTCACAAAGTAACCAAAAAAAAAATCAAAGTTTTTTAATAAATTTGAGCTAAATCGATTAACAGTATGGAAATTTTCAACGGTTGTTTCAAATAATTTCGCTAATTTACTTTTATAAACCTTTAAATATTTAAGTGTTCGAAAAAGTTTTTGGAAGTCTGCAATTACATTAATAAAATATTAATTTCATTTTTTTTTGCATTTTTTCTATGCATTTATATATAATTTTATGAAGAGATTAATCACCGTAATTTTTGTTTGTTACTTTGATTTATCGGCCTAGCGGTGAAAAGCCTAAATTTTGCCCGGTTTTTGCCCGGCAACCTGGCAATTCTGGCAATTCTGGCAACCTTAAGTTAGAACATGCTATTTCTGAACTATTAAAAAATGTTGGGGGATCGAGGTGAAAACACCATTTTCTGATGCGGATTTCTAGGAAAAAAAACACACAAGATAATTCTCTTTTGGTTCAAATTTTTCAAGTCCGAATATGCGTTATACTGAAATTATTGAAAAATGTAGGGGAATTGAGGGCAAAAACAGCCATAACTTTATTTCGATGCGTGCGGTGACTCAAATAGCTTTTATTCGATTCCTCAGGAAAAATCAAATAAGATAGGTCACATTTGACTCAAAATTCTAAAGTCCGAACATTCTTTTTCTTACTAAACTGTATTAAAAATGTAGGGGAATTAAGGGTAAAACAACCATAACTCCATGTTTTGATTCGTGCGGTGGCTCAATCCGAATTCTCTAGTTTGGTTCCAAATTTGCAATGCCGAATTTACTTTTTCCATAATAAGTGAAAAATATTGAGGAATCGAGGGTAAACCCATTTTCCAAAACGTTTGGTGGCTCTAACAATCATCATTCGATTCCTCGGGAAAATTACACAAGATTGGATAGTTTTTGTTAGAAAAAATTCTCCAAACCAGTGTTTTTTTCTGGAATGTTTACAAAACATAGGTGAATAAGGGGTTAAAGGGCACTATATCTCCGTTCGTAAGCTCGTGCGGCTTTCGAAACTATGTCTAATCAATTCTCTGGAAATTTTCACTAAAGATAAGTTCATAAATTTCGTCCATTCAGGAGGGAAGATATTGAATTTATTCGCGGTTTATACACTTTTTTCCTCATTGGAGTGGTAGCCAAATGAGTCGAGTCGAATTTCGCAAACCGACCATAGACATTTTGTAGATTGGCCTAAAAACTTATCTGTGAAAAATTTCAGCTCAATCGGATATGATTTAGAGGTGCCTCAACGAGTTATAAGTTTCTGTTTTTTTACCCTAAAAATCACTAAAGGGGAGACCAAAGGATATCGAAAAAACGCATAAAACGTCGGAATCTGGTGTTTTCTCAAAAAAAATTGTCAAAAATCGACTTCAAAATTTCCAAATCACGTCAGGGGGGACCAAAGTAAATTCGTCAAAATCGTAATTTGAATTTTGATACCAAACAATTTAAAAATGCATCGAACGTTGAGATCTGGTGATACCTCGAGAAATTTTTTTTTGCAAAAAACTAATTTTCTGGGACTTATTCGGTTTTCCGAAAAACCACTGGTATTTCGAGAAAGTAGATTTTTGGCGAAAAACTATTTTTTGAGATAACAGCAGATCTCGACGTTCCAGGTTGGCTTAGGGATGAATGACTTCTAGAAGTTAAAATTCAAATAAAAAAAGAAGTTCCAAGTATTTCTTATTCATTTGGGATCAAACTTAGAATTAATTTGCTTCGGTCCCTCCTTACGTATTTTTTTGAATTTAAAAGTCAATTTTTGAACATTTTTTTAGAAGATATCACCAGATTCCGACGATTAAAGTTTCGATTTTTCCGATTTTTTTTTGGACCTCCCTTTGGTGATTTTTGATGGTAAAAAAAACCGAAACTTTAAGCGCGTTTAAGCAACCCTAAATCAAATCCGATTGAACTGAAATTTTGCACAAGTCAGTTTTTGGGCCAATCTACGAAATGTTTATCGTCGGTTTTCAAAAACCGATCATTAAATTTTTCCCATAAATCCTTATTAAATAAATAAATAAAATAACTTCGGCCATTCTAATCCTCATTCATCTTTCCTGAAATCCTCAAATTGAAAAGAACCAACCAACAATTAAATAAACTTAAAAAAAAAATTATAAAAAATCCAATTTTGCTCCCTAATATACACTGTGACCACTTTCTAAAACAACACCCCAATTTATAGCATTTCTATAAAATAGCTAAAGGGTGATACGGTCAAAATTTGGTCAAAGGAAAACGCGTGTAAATCGGTGAAATCGTTTATTTAAAAAATAAGTCGCGAATGCCACAAAGATGGTAAAACGACTATAATCGAAACAAAAAAAAAAAGTTTAATTAAAAAATAAAATAAATTTCTTTTTCAAGTTTAATTACTATAAAATTCAGAAAAAATATTCAGTTAGGCTTCCGCTTTTCCAAATCCGAATTGCCGGGCCTTACGCTTAATCCCTGCCATCAGATTTTGTACAGCCACCTTGTCCACCTTCTTCGCCGCAGAAAGCCAGTTTGCCTTGAACTGATGCTTGTCCTTAGCAGTTTTTTTGGTCTTCTTTAGGTTCCGCTTGACAATAGCCCAGTATTTCTCAATTGGGCGGAGCTCTGGCGTGTTGGGAGGGTTCTTGTCCTTGGGAACCACCTGCACGTTGTAGGCGACGTACCACTCCATGGCCTTTTGACCGTAATGGCAAGATGCCAAATCCGGCCAAAACAGTAGGGGAGAATGAGGATACTTGATCCCTGGGGATACTTGATTCCTTAGCTATATCTTGAAACTGGAATGTCTTACAAAGATCAAATGTTCTAGAAAAATGTGCCAAAATGAGCAAAATAACAATGCTTGTAGTTTAAAAAGTTTTAACAAAATAATTGTTCGAGTAATTGAACTTTGTTTGAAAAATTTCACAAAATGTAACGTGAAGATCTTTGTTCATCACTTTAAAATGTTCGTTACATGGGAAAATTATGAAAAAAATATTTGTTCCAATGTATCAATCGTTCGAGCGTAAAATGAACTTCATAATGCCATATTTTCAAAGCAATGGAAAACTCTCAACTTTTTTCAGAAAAAGTTTTCTAAAATGTTGATTATGGGTATAATTGATCCCCTAGAGTTGGGTACAAATGATCCCCCTTAAAAACGGCATATTATTTTTCTGAATTGATCGTTATGATTGCTGATCACGAAATTACTAATATTTATCCAAATACTAATATTTATCAAACAATCGTCTGAAGAAAAGAGCAAAAATAATTAATTTTCTCTTAATTATAAAAAATAGCGCCTTTAAGTATGCAATGGTATTAGCGTTGAGACAAAATATAGAATTTTCTTCTTATGTCTGCTATAAGTTGTGAAATGAGAACAAACATGACCAAAATAGTCAATTGACATTCTATCTTGGGGTTTTGTTTGATTTTTATACAAGCATTAGGGCTTCCTGAATAAAATATCAAGTCTCCTTCAATAGGGGATCAAGTCTCCCCTAACTTCAGAAAAATCGCAATTTTTTTACTCCCACGAAAATGCTTCTAGTTCATCAACGGGTTCAAGTATCGTTCTAATTTTTGGAGCATAGGAACTTGAAGTTACAAGCTGTCGGAAAATTTCAAAGACGGCGAGTTGCTAAATTTTTGCAAAAAGATATGGTGAAAATAAGAAAAGGGGATCAAGTATCCCCACTCTCCCCTACGGAAAAACCGTGTTTTTTTTCAGGAAAGGCAGCAGACGTTTATTCAAACACTCTGTCATGTAAATTTCTTGGTTGACAGTCCCGGAAGTTATGAAAATGCTGCTTTTCAAGCCACAGGTACAGATGGCTTGCCAAACCAGATATTTCTTCGCGAACTTTGACAGTTTCATGTGCTTGAAAATATCTGCTCCCTTTCCCTTTCCTTTTGCCTTATAAAATCCTGTCCCGGAAGCTGCTTGTAGGTTTCGTCGTCCATTACCACTCAGTCAAACTTCTTCAACATCGTCGCGTACAGCTTCCGGGATCTCGTTTTGGCCGTCGTATTTTGTTTATCATCGCGATTTGGAGTCACTACCTTCTTGTAAGTCGATAGTCCGGCTCGTTTTTTGGCTCGATGCACGGTTGTAGACGATACACCCAGCTTATTTGCGGTATCTCGGAGAGACAGGTTAGGGTTTCGCTTGAAACTACCGGCAACTCTCCAGACTTCCTGGCTGTCGACAAACGTTCCCCAAACACTTTAATTACATTTGTAACGGTTGATTTGGGAACTTTTAGCGATTTTGCCAGCTTTGCGTGCTAGTAGCTCGGATTTTCGCGAAGCGTGAGCAAAATTTTGATACGCTGCTCTTCTTCCTTAGACGGCATTTCGAAAACTGAAGAGTGACTTCCAAAATCAAAATACGAGCAACATTCTACACACACACACACCTTCAAAATGAGGGGTGTTCAGGTTTTATAAATGCAAAATTGAAAGAAATACGTCATGTTGATATTGACCAAATTTTGACCGTATCACCATCTTTCCGATGTTAAGTAACAATGTGCATATGTTTTTATGTGTCAAACATAAACAATGTTTAATTGCATTGTTTATTTTGATTTTGTGTTTCAAGAGGGCGTCAATAGCACACATTTTTCACAATATTGGGTGTCCACTTTCTATAACCGCACTCATATTTTTGTATAGAGATTTTAGGCTTATTTTATGGACGGCCCAAAACCAACGACAGAGACAGATTGCTGAGAGAATTTCACACTAGCAAATATTCTGTTGAAATGTTTTCCTAGGTCAGACATCCTACAGGTTCGAATTAATGTAGATTTTTTGTTCTGGAAATAAATTTGGTAGTTGATTCAGGAATTTTAACTCAACATAACAAACATTTGAATCTGTAGCATGGCTGATCTAAACAAAACTAATCAACAGAAATTTTGCTTGTGTGAAATTCTGAATCTTTTGTTGGTTTTTGCCGAAACTTAGCGTTCTTCACCTTAACTGCGGTTATAGAAAGAGGTCACAGTGTAATTTGTTTAAGAAAAAATATATTTAAAAAAAAATCAAACAAAAATTTTGCCTAATTTCAATTTTGGTTTACTTTAGCGGCTTTTATGAATATTTGAGGATAAAGATAAAAATAAAAATAAAAATAAAAAATTCAAAATAAAACCTCTATTAATCTGCTCTGAACAGAGATGAAGTTTTGGTGTTTTGAACAAAGTTTCATATTTTTGCGTATTCTACAATTTTGTTGAACAAAATAAAACTCTTCCTCTTGAAACGAGAAAGTTTAAATTTTAAATTTTTCTATAGTAAACTTTGACTAATACTTGACGCTTTCAAGTTATGAAGCATGTTTGAAGAAGAAAATGTTTTCAAGACATTTCAGAGCTAATATCTTAAAGACAAAGGCGCTAGGAAAAAAGTGCACAGTAAATCAAGATAAAAAAAAAAGTTGGCAAAAAATAACAAATAGCTGTTTTATTGAAGATTGTATGCGGAAAATTGAAAAACATTATAAAATTGATTTTTTTCAATGTTTGTTGTTTTTTTTTCTAAAATACCCATAACAGGTTTTAAGCCTAAATTGAATATTTTTCAATTATATGAAAATATTTTTGCTAAAATTAAGTATGGACTCTGAAATTCCTAAGGATTAGTTGCATGAATATTAAAATTAAAAACTGATGTTTAATGATAAATTTACTTATATATCGAAGCAAACAATGCTCGATTGACAATGTAATTATACAATTTTAAAACATTTATTGGTATTTTGTATAGGAGCCCCCCTTTCTTGGCCATTCTTGGTCTTGAAAATGTTTACACACCAAACTTCTCGTTTAACGGCTTATTAGTCTCTAAAAATTTATGTTAATTTGATTCGGAGGGGTTTGGAAGTGTTATAAAAACCATTCCCAGTCTTGAAAACGGCTACACACCAAATTTTACGTGGATTGGTTCAGTAGTTTCCGGGAATTGTTCAAATTGTGTCATATTTTTATGAATTTTGTATGAGAGCGGTTTGAAAGTATTTTGGAAACCATCTCCAACCTCAAAAATTCCCTTTACGTAAATCATATAGTTCTTTCAAAATATTATCCAAAAATAAAACCTTGACTGGCTTTGAACAGCAAAGAATGAGTTTCACCTACTTTCGGAGGAAAAGGTCCACGAGATAAGTATCAAAACGTCGTAGGTAATTCACCGAAGAACCGTTTTTCGTAAGACAATCGAAAAACTGTTCTGTTCTTCCCCAAGCATCGATGATTGTCTAATCACGATCGAATGTTCCCTTCATGCGGTATCTTCATGATTCATGAGTCCCCGGAACCGAACCGAACTGTCTTCGATCATTCCGCGGTCATTTATTATGCTGTCCATCTCGATTCCCGCGGGATCCCGTTATAGAGCCCCAGTGACCGAAACGAAAAACTATTACCATACTCCTTCATCATCGGTAATAAGTGCTCTCGACGACTCTTCGATGGCACCGTTCATTCGTTCGACGGGGGCTTAGAAAACACTTCGGTAGCACATTAGCAGCAGCAGCAATGGGTAAATACACAATCAAATCCCATCGTCACGTGATCTCGGGATTTTCTTCTGTCTTTCTTGCTTTGCTTTTAGGTTTTTTTTTATAAAGTCACCCACATCTTTCGATAATTTCTCATTTCCCGCTGCAAGAATCTAGGAAGGTAAACAAAACCGACCAACAAACCCATAATCATTTGCATAGCTAGGCAGAGCCAAAGAAGTCGTCGTCGGTCTTAATCTGGGTAGCGCTTGCATTCTCCCGGAACCCCCCAACTGAAACCCTAAGAACCCCCGTTCGGTACCCGGTAGTTGGAATGAATCGGTTAAGGTGCCGCGTGTCGAAAATTACACCTCGGCTGTCGGTCGTGATCTGACCTAAACGGGAAAGTTTTGAATCCACCTAAAACACCCACCAACTTCCTACCCCCTGTGTCTAGCTTCAAAGCATCCAGCTGTGCGGGGGAGGAGGACTCAGCTGTGCCGTGAAGTCTAGAAAATAGGTAAATTAGTACCTCAGCTTGTTTATGGGTGCTGATTTTGAGCATTCACGACGATCTCCGCGATGGCCACAAAAGATGGTGTTACCGTTTTGGCGGCTTTTACAATTTTCTCGATCGTGTTCAGGTCGACTGAAATAGTAAATAAACCCTTCGGTGATTTTCGGCACCTTTATTTGGAATAAACCGAGTCGGTAATTCTAACCTTGATTGCGGCATCGTGTCATTGCCGTATTTGGGGATAAGCTCACCCTTGAGTTGTTTGACAAGCAGAAGCATTCATTACCACCAACCACTAGCATCAATGGCTGTGGGTTTGGAGCTAACAACACTAACTGGTTGAACTTCAAAAGGTGCATTTTCGAAGGGCGTTTACTGGGCTCGAGCATTTTCTTCCTCTAAATTATGGTCCCTTGAATTTTCCCCCAATAGAAAGGCGTTGATTGAAGTCGTGATTTTGAATAACTGTTTCTTGGTTCCTTTAGCTTCCTCTTGTTTTGTATTGTTGGGGAATGATTCATTTATCGATCAGATGAACAAGATTCTGGCAACGCAGTAAAAGTTTTGTTTATCGAACTAACAGTTGGGATCCCTTTCTTTAGAGATTTTTATGTTATTAGGTCAGAATTGTACTCTGCATCGAGCTCTTGGAACCTTTGGGTTTAATTTTTCCTTCATATTTTTTGTAAAAAACTGTTTGAAGTAATTTCAAATTAGTCCTTTGAAGACCGTAGGATGATATGAACTAATACAAAATAATTGTTAAGTGTTAAAGGTGTTTCTCGACTTTACCTGAATATGTAAACAAAAAGAAACAATCAGCTTACACAAGCTTTACAATACAAACATTCGTTTTTAGTATCATCAACAAAAGCATTTAAATAGACTTCAACCAGTTTAAATGAAATTAAATTGCTCGGTAGGCTGTGACCGTCGATGACGGAAGTGTTTTTCTGGTTGTGGTGAACATTTTCAAGAGCTCTGAAATGCAAGTTCAAACTGTAAATTTTTATTCAAAAATCTGACACACTCTGGGTCATTGGAAAGAAAAAGGATGATAATCCGTCTGAAAGAAGAATAATCCTGGTTGCTTACGAGAAGGTGTTGCTGAAGGACCTATATATGCTGGGTGAGATCATTCCTTTTTATTGAACTTTATGCAAAAACCCGAATTTAGAGAATGTGCCAGTTTTTCTTATTATTAAGATTTTGAACGTGCTACATTTTTATCTGTTGCCAGTAAGTTGATTTTAATTGTTTTTTGGGATTTTCTCGTTCGAGATACGCATACATTATTTGATTAAAGGGCGAACACGAAATTGTTGCGACACATTCAACAGGGCATATCTTTTTTACCGTTGGATAAAAATCAACCAAATTTTGCACACATTCGCATGGATGTGTATTGTTTACATGGTGTCAAACTCGGAGTCGTGTTTTCCGATTCAACGAAAATGGAGGTGAACCAAAGCGAGTTGAGAGAACAAATTCTTTCCAAACACCTGGAATTTCCTGACCTGTCGCACCGGCAGTTGGGAAAAGTGTTGAATATTCACCATTCAACCAACTTCAAAGTGTTTAAGTTTCCAGGAGCGATTGACGTTGGCCCATGGCAAAGGAGCTCAAAGAAAACCGGGACCGGAGAACAAAATGACGGAGGGAAAGGTGAAGCGGATGATTAAAGCAAATCCCAACGTCTCAAGCTGTGGTTTGGCTAAAAAGATCGGCATGTCGCAGAGCTACGTCCAGAATGCAAAGACGACAAGAATGTACTACATACAAAAAAAGTACAAAACTTCTCAAACCACGATGAGCGACAACAATCGACGGCTTAACTCGGGCACGAACGCTCTACGAGAAGATGCTGACAAAATATGGCTGCTGTGTGATGGACGACGAAACGTATATGAAAGCCGATTTTGGGCAAATTCCGGGGTTGGGGGTTTTCACCGGCAATGTTCGATGTGGACGACAAACTTAAAAAGAAGAAAATGTCGGAATTCGCTTCCAAATATCTTGTTTGCGGACTGAGGAAATACAACTATATTGTTTCTATTCTGAAATTGGATAAACAAGATATGATAAAAAAAATTCAAACTGAACTATTCGGCCTTGATAAGAATCAAATATATGATGCATTCGTTTTTGCACATATGAGGATTAAAAAAATCAATACTGTTATTTTTTATAAAAACTAATGTAATTTGCAAAATTTAAAAAACAGATTTTCAAATTAATTTTTACATTTCAAATCCATTTGTGTTTCGTTTAATGTGAATAAAGAATATAATAAAAGTACCACCATTGATTTCTAGGAATTTTACAAGGCAGCATTGTAAGAAACTATATGGATAGGTCAAACAGTCATATCAATACACTTGTCAAAAGTGTTTCCAGATGCTTGAACCCAAACTCCTCAACATTTTTTTCGCTAAGATGCAAAGATGACTTCGGTTCCAAAGCATAAATTTATTTCTTTCATGCTTTCTTCTATTTTTTCTATCTATCTATTTACTACTGGAACGTGGCCGGCGCCGTTATTGATGTGTAAAGAGAGATAATCAGTTCTGTGCATTGAGATTGTTGCTAGTAAGCCTCATTCTTTTTTCCTCTGCATGGTCTCGGTCAATCACGGAGTAGCAATCATTGGCGATGTTGAATTTATTCTACTGAGCGATCGTGGAATTCAAAATGCAATAATTTATTGCTCTTGGAACGGTTCCGCTAATCCCTCATTGAAATATGTACTCAAATCAGCTAGAAGTACCAATTTTTATCAATCAAGTTTCAAATCAAACATCTTCATCTCAGAAAAGCATTTCGGATTTAACGATTTAAGATGGATGTGAGTAGTCAATCAAGCTAAGCTAAGCTAATCAACAAAAGCAATTATAAAGTTTTGAATATTAGTGATTTATTTCAAAGGAATCATTTATTGATGATCAATGTTTATAAAAGCAACATGTTTCCTGTTTATCTGTCTTTCTCTTACTAAGAAAAAAAATACTGCAAAACTAAGATTTTGTACCAAATTTGAAAATACCGTTTCTTTATAAATTCATTGATCAACGAATTTTCAGATATTCAGTTCGTAGAATATTTCCTTGTAATTGGATTCTTTCAATCGCTTTGAATATATAGGATAAATCTTTGAAGCTTTTATCCAGCTCTAAATTTAAATCAAACTAGCTGACCCGGTAAACTTCGTTTTACCTTCTTAAGTATAAATCGTAATAAATGATTAATTTTATCTACACGTCCTTAACTGCATCGTTCTCGCGAATAGAATCTTATGAAAATCGTAACAAATAAAGTTGAATTTGTATTGGGAAAACCTTTCATAAAAAGTGAGATCCTTGAAACTATTATACAAACCATATCTGACCCAAAAACCCCTCGGATACCAAATTTCACTTCATTCCGACCGACCATTCATACGTGATGTTGTTACAAAGAAAATGCCTCCATTTTTATATATAAGATGTAAAGAAGAGATAACTTTGTATGGGGACCCCCCTTTCATCAAAAGTGAGATTCTTGAAACTATTATACAAACCATCTATGACCCAAAAAACCCTCGGATACCAAATTTCACTTCATTCCGACCGACCATTCATACGTGATGTTGTTACAAAGAAAATGCCTCCATTTTTATATATAAGATGTGAAGGGATAATTTTGTATGGGGACCCCCCTTTCATCAAAAGTGAGATTCTCGAAACTATTATACAAACCATCTCTGACCCAAAAAACCCTCGGATACCAAATTTCACTTCATTCCGACCGACCATTCATACGTGATGTTGTTACAAAGAAAATGCCTCCATTTTTATATATAAGATTACAAATGTGATTGGTTCTATTCTTGTTATCTCGTCTTCAAGCTATAGGACACAAGCGTTCAGAATGAGTTTTTTACGTAAACAAGCTTTCAAATTTCAATTTCTTCAATTTTCAAATTAATAATTGTACAACTGATTCAAATAATTTCATTCCTAACGGTTATTTTGGTTATTGAACTCATACTCGATTTGTTTCGGTTACAAATTTGGACAAAACTCGTAAATCAAATATGCGTTCCGAAAGCTAAAGTATCAATCGAAAGCTAACGTCTCAATCGATCATCGATGGTACCAGACTGCTTCAGGCGAAGAAAAAGCTGAACAAAATAAAAAACCGCCACCCCTAAATGGTGATTAGCAAAATTCCTAGCCAATCAGCATACGGTCCCCATTCACCTCCGTCTTCTTAACTATTCGAGCCTCTCCAAGCTGAAGGTACAATTACCTCGGAAAATTAAAGAGGTGCCTTATGCTCATTTTCTGGAACCGTATTTAGAGAGCAGAGCTACTCCGAGAACAGAACATCCACCTCAGAACCGGTACCGGTATACACCCCACCACAATCGATCGTAAATCGCGATAATCAGCACCTTTTCTCCCAGCCTGGCGCTTTCAAGGTAGAAGTTAGCTAGCCAGCCAGCCGAAGAACCGTTCCGTGTTGATCTTTTCTTTCCTAGCCACGGGTCTCTTTATGCTAACAGGAAGGAATACACACCCATTGCCATTGGCGAAGAATACGAAACTGCGAGGGTTTTTTAAACTCCGTTCAGGCACATTCTTCATTCTTTCGACGAGTGCCGATCTTATACGAATAGGAAAGTACGTTCATCTAGCGGTTTTGCGTTCTTAGAACTTGAGCACATATGTTTTGAAGATGTGAATTAACGCAAGGCTCGGACGTGAGCCAACTTCTAACTAATATCTTAATTAGTATTGATGATACTTGGAGGGAGAAAGAGGTTGAAACTTCAATAGACCGGATGGGTATCCGAATAGTTCCCACCTTTGTTAGGCATGACTGTCCCAAACAAGGAGGGTCATTCAAAATTTTAAGATACATTTCGGCTTCCTAATGATTTTTACAGTTCAACTCAGTTTTATGATTATAAATTCTTATGTGATTTCGTCTTTAGTGGCTTGACCTAGACTTGAAACATCCAATTTTAAAAACAAACAGCTCAAAAGAACGTGCTTCTGTTTGACCGCTCGCCGCTCCCAGAATGATCAAGCATATTCCGTTCATTCTGATCCCACCCTATAAAGCCGTCCCAAGTTCTCTTTCAAAAATATGAAAAGGCTTAACCAATGAGAACCTATAATTACATTGTTCGATAGGCCACCAAATAGCCTTATTTATTGGGCCAAGCTTCATGTGTGTACCTTCGTAGGTACCTATACGTAACGATAATGGTGCGATGATGAAGCCGATTTTCCATTCCGTCCGTCGATTATCATCCGGGATCACATCTCCATTGACTCGGTTTATCGATTGGTGTCTAGCTAAAAAAAACCAAACCCTTACTTTTGGTCGTTCGCTAGTTAGACGGACTCGATTACGGTTTAGTTTTTCGGCTTTTGTCTATCGCTCTGTTCTAGTCTCAATTGTGTTGAGTAACATAATTCCACTCGATTGCCATTTATCAATTTTCGACTACAGTTATATGACCGTTATTACTTTGTTCTTTAACCGTTTGTTTCTTCTTCTATTTTCAGACGAAAACGAGTGTAAATACCGACCCTGTGACGTTTTCGCGCACTGTACAAATACTTTAGGTAGCTTTACGTGCACCTGTTTCCCTGGCTATCGGGGCGACGGATTCCATTGCGAGGGTAAGTAATCAAACCTTTTTTTCTAGTAATTATTTTTGCTTAAATCGAACCATGCGGATTATAAAAAAAACAGTTTTTGACAACGATACACCTCAAAGAGAATCGATATTTGAGTGAGAGGATTCACAGGCATCCGATTGAACACATTCATTAGTAGAGGGGGTTCAAATCCGGACTGCTCGGAGACCAAAGATCCTTCGTCCAAAATTTCATAATTTCTTCCAGCCAGGTTTGGGTCCATTTCTAGGTTTGGCATGGGGACATTGTTGGAAAACAACATTCTCGGGTTCACCGAAGTTTTCCTGAATCTATGGAAGCTGCTGGTCCTCAAATTGTCCATGTAGGTAGACTTCAGTTTTTATGAAAGCAACCGCTCCAAATATCATTGAATCTGGTGAGATGTTTGGTAGTTCTAAACTTGAATTTCACATTCTCTGGAAGATCCTAAGCCTTCATGGGTAAATATACCGATCTGTACGTGAATTAAACATCATCGACTGATCACATCTAGGCGTCATGCAAGTCGGAATTTCTCGAGTAAAAACACAATTGCAATTCGGAACTCCAGCTGCAGCTCTCATTTCAAAGTTGTTGGATCTGAACTATGATTGTTTGTCTTAAAAAAATGCTTACAAAAATCTAAATTTGAATGAATTTTTTCAAGTTACATTTATTTTTGGAATGTGTAGCAAAGCACACCGGGTCAGCTAGTCCTCTATAAAAATTGATTAGTTGACATTTTCAAAAATATTTACAACTATGACGCGTAACACCATAAAATATAGGATAAACCATCTCAATCCTGTCCTCACTTTGAATTTAAAACGACCTTTTTAATGTACCTGAATATAATATAGATACCTTATTAGCATTTCAGATTGTCTGTCCCGGCTGCCCGGATATCGAGGAAAAAGGCCTGGTTTATCTCGGTTATTAACAATTTTTACGCAGTTCCTAATTTCATATTGTTTTAGCGAAATAAATTTGCATGCATTTTTTGGAATTGTGAGATAAGATTTGAACGCCGCAGAAATGCTTTTGAAAAAATCATTTTTTGAGTGTTTATTTTTCAGCTTTTCACTTGCCCTTTCATTGAAAATACCTAGTTTGGCCGGATTAAAATAAATATAGAAACCCAATGCCCAGATTTGCCCGGCTTGAATAAGTAGGGGAGAATGAGGATACTTGATCCCTGGGGATACTTGATTCCTTGGCTATATATCGAAACTGGAATGTTTTACAAAGATCAAATGTTCTAGAAAAATGTGCCAAAATAAGCAAAATTACAATGCTTGTAGTTTAAATTTTTTTAACAAAATAATTGTTTGAGTAATTGAACTTTGTTTGAAAAATTTCACAAAATGTAACTTGAAGATCTTTTTTCATCACTTTAAAATGTTCCTTACATGGGAAAATTATGAAAAAAATATTTGTTCCAATGTATCAATCGTTCGAGCGTAAAATGAACTTCATAATGCCATATTTTCAAAGCAATGGAAAACTCTCAACATTTTTCAGAAAATGTTTTCTAAAATGTTGATTATGGGTACAATTGATCCCCTAGATTTGGGTACAATTGATCCCCCTTCCAAACGGCATATTCTTCTTCTGAATTGATCGTTATGATTGCTGATTACGAAATTACTAATATTTATTCAAAAACTAATATTTATCAAACAATTGTCTGTAGAAAAGAGCAAAAATAATTAATTTTCTCTTAATTATAAAAAATAGCGCCTTTAAGTATGCAATGTAATTAGCGTTGAGACAAAGTTATAGAATTTTCTTCTTATGTCTGCTATAAATTGTGAAATGAGAACAAACATGACCAAAATAGTCAATTAACATTCTATCTTGGGGTTTTGTTTGATTTTTATACAAGGATTAAGGCTTCCTGAATAAAATATCAAGTCTCCTTCAATAGGGGATCAAGTCTCCCCTAACTTCAGAAAAATCGCAATTTTTTTACTCTCACGAAAATGCTTCTAGCTCATCAACGGGTTCAAGTATCGTTCTTATTTTTGGAGCATAGGATCAAGTATCCCCACTCTCCCCTACAGAAAAATTTCAAGCGTAATGACTGCAGCCAATATTTACCAAAAATATACAAATTTAGCAAGCATCGATGAATAATCTAAAATGTTAAGAAATTTATTTTTCATTAAATTGGATGCTTAATACTGATGAATCACTGTGATGTAAAATGAAATTTTTGGAATTTTCCAGATGCATAAAATTCTGAGGACACGTTTGCTTGATGCCATGAGTATTTAAAATTCTACCAAAGGATTAACTAAATGATGATTTTAAGAAAAATTATTTTCCTTTACTTTGTTATTTTATTAGCTTTGCTTTGCCGGAAAAAATATAAATACTCTGCCTATGTACCTAAGCTTGGCTGTGTTGTGAATAGGGTGGTGTTTTTTATTTGTGTTTTTTTGGTTTTTCGTTAATCAATTGTATGGTTAATCGTTAATCAACATGTATTGGCATATGTAGGATGAATGTTTTCTAAATGTTATTTAATGTTTATGGTGTAAGGCAGTGATCGGCAACCTTTTGAGTCAGAAAAGCCAAAAACTTAAAATTTTCAAAATTTCAGAGTTTGGAAGAGCCACGTTGAAGATTTATTGGTTCTGTTTTAAATTTAAAATAATAATGTAAATGATCAATGAACCTTGGTTTTACGAAAATAACTTTAAAACCACAAGAGTTTATTTCTCTCTTGGATATTTCTTTTTAATCTGTTTTTGATTACCGTGAGTAATTTGAGTATTTTTTTATCAATTTTAATGCGATGGCAAATATCCATTAAAGAAAATTTAAAATCCATTTTAAGCTTAAATGAATACTTTGATTGATGATAAATTGAAAGACTTAAACATATAAATTTTGAAAAATTTTAAGTTTTTGACTCTTCTGACTCGAAAGGTTGCCGATCACTGCTTTACAACCATAAACATTGAAAAACTTACAGAAAACATTCATCCAACATATGCCAATATTTTCAAAACCATACAGTAGATTAACGAAAATCCAAAACACACAAATTAAAAACGCCCCCCTGTTCACAACACAGACATGCTGACATTAAGAAACAATAAAAACAAAAGGTGAAAAGTGAAAATTGTGCCAAATTTTCGATGCTAAGGAAAATTTATAACAAAGTAAGTTTTAGAAATCTTACAGAAATAAGTAAAACAGTCATTTTGCAATAATTCTTTCAATATCTTCAAACATTTGAAAGAAGTGGTCGGAATAAATCAATCAACAGGCAATATGCAAATAGGCAAAACCAATAATTAAAAAGAAACCTCATTTAAAGCTTATTGAATTTTCTGGATGATTGATTAGGGGGGGGTAGGGTCTAACGGGTATAAAAAAACACCATTTTCACGATTTTTTTCTAGAGCTATCGTTCAAACAAATGTGTTCAAATTTTTTGCATTATACAAAGCATTGTTAAAAGAACATTTAGTATTTTTTTCGTAAAAAAATATTGAAAAATGAGCCGGTGACGGAGCACTTTCGAGGATGCCTTTTAGAAAACAGGATTTGCGGTGGACACTGTATCTCAGCACAGAATCATCTGAAGTCAAAAAATTAGAGCAAAATATTTTTAATAGATGTTTTTCTGGACCCCAACGTTTTTATTTAACTAAAAATTTTTTTTATGAAATTTTTGTGGCTGTTGGAAGTAAAAACTACGATTTTTCCCGAAAAAATCCGCCATTTTTCACCAGTAAAATCTCCCCAAAGTAAAAAAAACAAAAAAGAAAAACGTTGGGGTCTGGTATTTGATATGTAGAAAATATGTTCCAAATTTGAAAAGAATCGGATAAGTAGTTTTCAAATGACGATGTCCACGGACTTAAAAAATGTGCTTTCGAGAAAAACGCGTTTGAAGTTTCTGCTCTTGCTTTCTTGCAGTATTAAATAGGAGGATATAAAGGCCTATAATTTCTACAGTTTTGCTTCAATTGACTTGAAAATTTGACACAACATTCTTGAAATGTTTTAGAATAAGAAAAAAAAAATTAAAAAAATCGATTTTTTGAAAGTGTTAGACCCTACCCCCCCCCCTTAAACAGAAAATACTTACCCCATACACATTTCCATACAAAGTTGAATCGCGTTGTGCTAATTCAGAAATCAACCAAATCATCTCAAATTTTATACTGATGCGTGGTGACCCAAAATACGTCGAAAAAATATATGGAAGCAAAAGTCATTTTTGCAACCATCTGATGCTACATATTTAAAAAATTTGGAGATCTCATACAAAATACAATTTTCAACTGATTTCCAACTGCGTTCCATAAAATTTGCAGAAAAAAGGAATGATTTATTTAACTGAATTACCCCTTACACTTTAACATTTAGGGGTCCCATATAACATCCATATGAGCTAATGCATAATTCGAACAATTTTCATGTGATTGTTAGCCAATTTGGAACACAAGTAAACTTTGAGATACAAGAAGATTTATGTGATGATGGTCTCATGGAAAGTCAATGTTAAATAAGACATAACTCTTAACATTTTAAATTGATTTTCAAACATTTCACAAATCAAGATGATACACTGCTTTTAAAAATCTCCCCCATTTTTTAAGGAAGGCGTCCAACACAAAATCTTTGTAAAATACGCTGTATTCTGAACCATTTTTAAGAAAAATACTATCAAATTTGAAAAGCAATCAAGTTTTAACACAACAAGACGTGAAATAACTTGAAAATTCATTCAAGTATTTATTCCATTCTAAAAGCATAAAACGAGTGACGGCGCTGGGTAAAGTGTTCTTAATATTTATGTACCTACATATATGAAGAACTAAATTCAAAAAACTTCTTTACACTTAAAAGCGCGAGGTCTGTAGCTTTCCATTCCTTGAACCGAATTTCACCAAATAACTTCTGTTGAACTCAGCTTGGGGTGTTGAGTTTGAAAATATGGTGAAACGGGACAATTTTTGGGCTATATCCTTAATATTTCTGTCAAATGCTGCTCTTTTAACACCCGATTTGTTTGAAAATGTGTAGATTGCTTGGTACATATTTGGATCACAATATTTTTTCCCATTTATGTCCCTATTCACCCCATCACACGGTACGTAACTAAATGTAGAGGCAATTTGTCTTTAAAAAATTGTCATTACTTTGCCCTCAAATGCTTAAAATCTTTTTTTTTTTCAGCGATTTTCATCCTGTCGGATGATTCATCCATAAAGGCTTAAAACCGTCACTAGCAAATGGTTAAGAATTTTGTATCTGTGGCTTAATTGTTTTATGTTTAACAATATTGATTGCTTCTGTGATTGTCTTCATAAAACGGTATTCATATATCTATTCCCTAAAGAATGTTTGTTGAAAAAACTTCCAAACGTTTTCATGAATGTTAGTTATCTTGATCAATATTTTTATTTCAGTTATTTTCTTGGTTTCTAAGTTCATTGTCCATCAAAACATGATCCACTTCAAAGTTATGTCCACAAAATATGCGGTTAGTTGCAAAACAAATATGACAGCTGAATTACTACTCTCAGTGGCCGGCAGACGCACATTTGGAAAGCACGAAGTTCGTGCATCTGATTTTGCCTCGCTGAGTGCCACACAAAGCACTGGGAGATGCCCGATATCATCAGCTCAACAGATATGCGAACATCCAATTGTATGAAAATTACAATTTCAAACAAGACAATCTTCGGAGGAGACGAATAACAACCGCCCATCATCTCCGCTTTTATTTCGTTTACAACTCAACACAAACCGTCAACAAGCGAGCAAGCCGACTCCCCAGTTGAATATCAGCAGCAACGAACCTAGTTGTTAAGGTACCCCACCTACCCCACTGCGCTAACCATAATGGGACAATTCTATTCCTGTCATATTCGGGCAATAGAATTTTCCCTCCCTTCAGTTTGTCGGTGACTTGACCAACATGTCATCATAATCGGGCAGTTCCGCTTCGGCAAGAGAGGCCACCCTTTCTTCCTTCCTCGTCTGTTGTCGTCGAATTGGTGCCGGATCTCACGGATTACCGAGCGAAGCCCAAGATGACACTTCTGCTGATGACATCTCGCTCGACCGGGCCTTCTTCTCTTTGACTTTTGACTCGAGTCGTCATAATGAGTGCCGTTCACGTGCTGCACGATCCCTTCGAATGGGACTGACGATGCCTGGGCTTCAGTGTTAGGGTGTGTCGATGTTTTTCCTCCTAGGTCAAAGGAGAGTTTTATCAAATCAATTTTAATTATTAATATTGTAAAAAAAACCAGGAAAGATCTTCGGTTGACAGAAAATTAGGCGAAAAAAAATCAAACATTTACAATGCGTGAATCGTACCATTGATTGGAAGCATTATTCTGAATCAAATTTTCCGTTCAGTGACCTTTTTATTCTGACGTTTATGGCCCTCTTTTTATCAACGAGAGAACCCAACACACCCCAGATGCAAGAAAAACCAACTGCGGGAGTACGTTGACAGGTACTGGCTATGAAATCCCACCTTTTTCTAGTTTTCCAATGATTTGAACTCTTGTCCCATCTCAAAGACAACAGACCCAGCACGGAAAAATAGTCACTGTCCCATCTGAGGTTTGCTCCAATCGACGATGGACTCGAAGAAGACAATAATTGGACAATTGTCAGTGTGCTATTTCAATTACGAGCTTTCGATTATGAATCTGCCGCCGCTTCTCAGTTCGGCCTACGAGAAGTCCAGAAGTCTCTCAACTCCTGTCTACATATAAGCTGGTTGGAAGCTTTCAGCCGCCCAAGATTCCCAGGAGGTTTGCCTCGTCAGGGTCATAACTTTTATAATTGCTATCGGCACTGGGGTAGAATTATTGGCGTCGGAGACCGGGTGGCATTTTGAGCGTTCTGACAGCCATTTTCTTGTTTGGGGTATTATTTTAAGAGAAATCACTTCTAGATCTGGGTGGTGGCAATCTTTCCGAAGAAGTCTGTTTTATGACGATAGAGCAGAGCTAAGGAAAAGATGATGCTCATGGACAAAAGTGCTATCTTGTTAAATCGAGGATCTCCAAGCTTGTTCAAATCTGTGTGCGAAAATCTCATGCCTTGTTAAGGAAATTGAGAAATAATGCGTTTATGGTCCGAGTCATACTCTTGCTAACCTACTCTCTTTTTGTATTTTTCTGTAAATAATCTGAAGTTTGAAAACAAAAATCTTGTAAATATTACCAAAATACTTAGTCTTCCTTCTCTGGTTTTGGAAAAAAAAACTAAATTCCGAGTGCTGCCTACGGTTATATCAAGTACGAAAGTTCATCAACACCGCCCGAATCAATTACTGCGCTATTTTGTCGGTTTTCAAACATCGCTTCCACCAGAGCGGCAGCGGAAGTCCGCTATGCCAGGTTAATGTACTTTGTGTGGCTGCCAAAGGTAGGAAGGAACTTCCTTTGCTCTCGAACCGGCAAGACGAGGCGGCGACGCGACAAGAAACGATTAACCGCGTGTCAGAAAGCTTAATGATCAAAAGCTAGCGCCGAGCTATGTTCGTATGTGACTATCAAAAACAGCCATCATCCCCGAGAAACTTGTACAGTCATATTCATCATCTTTTTAGTGCCACCTCTCTATAGGCTGGTGGCTTCTTTAAGCCTAGCACCGTATCGCTCGTTACACATTTCTGAACTCTTTGCTCTTCAGTGGCAATTCACATACGCACAGCACAGAAAAACGTATAAAGGTTTCGCCCCAAGTGTCAAAGTGTGTAATGAAACATAATACAGCGTTATAAAGTTCACTAAATTAGCCTCCGAGATGTGTCGCTTTCAACTTGTATGTCACCAGCGAGATTACCTAGGCATAGGATACTTTGTACTGCAAATGGGAGGTTTAACATTGGAAGTTATGAAATCGATGCTCGCCTTAAGCCTTAATCGATTAAGGGATCTTTAAGTTCCACAGCTCGGATATAAAACTGCTTCTGCTCAATTTGTTCGGAGCCCAGCAAATGGGATTGTCGTGTTCTGGATTGGTTACATACATAGGTAAGAACATGAAAGAGTCAACAACACTGCGGTGTGCAGTTACAAGCTTCGATAAACTCTGTGTTTACAAAGATAAAATCGTTCCCATGCAACAATTTGAACTTCGGAATGATTTTGTCACAAATGGAAGTACTCTAGTTTAAACGTTTTACGATTTTTGTAAATAAATGCATCTTCAGTAAAATAGCCGCGATTTAAACCATAAAAAATTCAGAATGGTTTTGAGAATACGTTTTAACATTCTACATACATATGTACATTAGACTGAGTCGATTTGGGGTCATTTTCGAATTTCTCAAACCATGGGGTCTGAAAAGCTTCCTTTTGGTTCAAAACTCGTCCATGATTATTTGCAGAATTTTCAAGTAACGTTTACATGAGTAAATTTGAACTTTAAGGTTTGAATGGGAATTGAATATTTTGTACTGAATAATCAACATCAATTTTATTTCTTCTGTGGAACCGAGCCAGCTGATGGTTTTTGTGCCAATTTATTAATTCTCCAAAGGAAATTTTCCGCTAGACAACTTTATCGAAGATATTCAATTTGTATCTTATAAGGCAAAAAAGTTATTAGCTGTTTAATACGAGTATGTCTTTTGGAATCGATAATTAATAAATCCAATTGACATCACTGCTGGGTTCCTAGCGAGGTATTGCTTTATAACTTTTCATGCAGGGCTTTGCGAGGAACAAGCAGTGATGTCAATTGAATTTATTGTTTATCAATGCTCAAAGACTTACCCTTGTTAAACAGCTAATAACTTTTTTACCTAATGAGAAACAAAGTTACTGTCTTCGACAAAGTTATTCAGCGGAAAATTTCCTTTGGAGAAACAATGAATTGGCACAAAAACCATAAGCAGGCTTCGTTCCACAGAAGAAAACAAAATTGATGTTGATTTTGCACTACAAAATATTCAATTTTCCCATACAAACCTAAAAGTTAAAATTTACTCCTGTAAACGTTACTTAAAAATTCTGCAAAACACCATGGATGAGTTTTGAGCCAAAACGAAGTTTTGAGAAATTCGAAAATGACCCCAAATCGACTCAGTCTAATATACAGATATGACGAAATGAAGCTACTATGAGTTCATCCAATGGTGGCTTAAAAAACTTACTCCACACTAGAAGAAGTATGCGAAATTTTAATCGCATGGCTTTGAGTCGCAAGTCTCTTTTTTTGTTCTAGAGCCTCGCAACTTGTTTTTCGAAAAATATGGACGATTCGATGAAGCCACCAAAACAGTGCAATTCGGTTTTTATTTATTCTAAAACAAAATTAAAATTTATCAAATAAACTTCATTTGAATTTTACATTTCATCCTTAGCAAAAACTGTTGTTTGGTATCCCAAATAGGGCATATAGTAAGGTTGACAGATTGTCCGGATTTCATTGAAAAAGTCTGGATTTTGTCCGGATTTATTCATTATATTTGCCTAAACAAACAAAAAATACGAATTGTGTTGAAAAAGTTTTATAAAAAAAATAATAATGAAAAGTTTTTCGAAAGCCTAAAATACAATTTAAAAGCTGGGGATGAAAAAAAATAAGTTTTTTGTCTTGATTTCTGTCCTGAGTTCAGACAAAATCTGTCCGGATATTGCCCAGATTTTTTGTCGAAATTTTGAAATCGAAATGAAATATAATAGTTACATCCCCCTCCGACTTAAGGGCTCCCATACAAAATTTACATAAAATATGACACAATTCATACAATTTTTAAGTAATTTTCATCAAATTTGCCACACAAACTCATTTTGAGATAAATCAATGCTTAGTGATGAAAAGGTTTTGATATATTTAGATCAATAATGGTACTAACAAATATTTTTGTAGGAAAGAGGGGGGGGGGTTCGTACATGTTTATTATAAAATATTTCAGAACTCGAACAATTTCCAAACGATTTGGACCAAATTTTGCATATAATAACATTTTTGATGTCATGAGTTTACAAAATTTCTTTACTTCTACCGGGGGCTTCTATACAAAATTTTCAAAAATATGATTATATTCGAACAAGTTTGGAACACATTTTGTCCAAAATTCATAAATCGTGAAATTTGGTTTGTTAGCGTTTTGGTGTCGGTTTCTAAAATATTTCCAAACTGCTCTGACTTTAAAAAAGGGGTAGGGGAAGGGCGCCCATACAAAATTATTGAAAATATGACACAATTCTAACAATTTTTGGAAGAACGTGAAATTTGGTTTGTAGCCGTTTTCAAGACCGGGAATAATTTCTATAATTACTCCAAACCCCTCCGAATCCAAAAAGGTGGAGCTCCTATACTAAATTATCAAAAAAAACTTACACAATTCGATCAGTTTTCGCAAACCATTGAACCGATCGACGTGAAATTTGGAGTGAAGCCGTTTAAAAAACCGGGAATGGTTTCAATAACACTTTTTCATCCCTCCCCTTGAATCCGAAAAAGGGAGGGGGGGGCTCTAATTCTTCTTCTTCTTCTTCTTCTTCTTCTTCTTCTTCTTCTTCTTCTTCTTCTTCTTACATCAACATGGCCAAAACATGTAGGCATCCTGGAAAATGGGAGACTTGCGTCTCTCATTTTTCTTTTCAGCGTATTATCTGTTACATATTACCATGCATTGCAGATTCTACTACGGCCAGGCCAACCATGTGATGAAAACCGCGAAAGATACAGGAACAAGGGAGGAATGAAGCGTGGAGCTCCCTGCCAAACGCTTCGTATGATATTTTGCTAAAACTCAACACTATTGATTGATTGGCAACTGGGAAAAATCTAGGATTTAGGGTTAAAGGAGTTAAAAAGTAACGATCTCACCAAACTCCAAAGGCTTCCGGTGGTGCTATCTCCTTATTTTTCCTGGTGCCGGTCATCTTCAAATTGGTTACATTCACATGTTCTAAACCTCACTATTCCCTACATTTCAACCGCCAATTGGTTGTTCTCGTTTACCTAAGAACGTAATTAGTAGGCTCTGTCAAGAACTAAAAAAAAGCAAATACGAGCCGAAAGAAAATGTTGCTCAGACCTCCAGTTTGTTTTTCCGTTCTTCTACTCGGAGAAATCTACATGAGCATTTTACGGGAACAAAAATTTTTACGGAAATACACTGAATTCCTTTTTCTTTAACCAACGATTGATTTTCTTCTCGCACGATTCGCCAAGCACAACAGAACACCAAATTTAGAATTGCAAATTTATGAACGTAAGCGTTTTGACATAATGAGATGAATTATTACATTAACACATAAGTTTTTACAAAATAGGGTTTTACATTTTATTGATTGACGCGTCCCATTTTATTGAATAAAGACGCTAATATTCAATAATTGTTACATACATATTATTAGTGAAACCAATGTCTTAGTGTTTTTATAAAGTCTGACACACTTATTATTTTTTTTTTAAATTTGCCTGTATCTAAATACTCCTCCTGTTTCAAAAAGGGTCGATTTTTTATTTAGAGGGTCTGATTCAACCTTAAAACCTTCAAGTTACCTTGAGACCCAAGACAATATAGATGCTCTGATGACATGACAAATAATTAGCTTTTGAATAATGTTGAAATTTTATTTAAAATAAGTTTATTTTAAAAAACAGTCGATTTTTTCATGAAAGCACCATTCCAAAGCACACCGGGTCAACTAGTTTAAGATAAAATAATATATTTAAGATCAAAACTTAACGTCTTTATTTGTTCAAGAATATTTAATTAAAAAGCAATTTCTAAATTTTTTATATGCGGAGCAGAAAATAGAATCTCTATCAATAACGATTATGCATTCAATTCATTTTTTTGACATTTTCTTCTGAACATCAATCAAAATTTAAAATGATGTTTTGCCCCAAGGAGAGTGACAGATGAAATCTGAAAACACAAACGATCTAAGCAAGCATCGTTTGTTTGAAGACTTTTTTGACAACCGCTTCTAAAAATTTTCGAGAAAACTCTCTTTTGTGATGTTGTGTTTGCCTATTTTCCATATATTTTTCGAAAATTTATATATTTTTTTCGAACGTAAAAACATGTAAATAAAATTCTGAGCAGCTTAAAAAAACAAATATAGATTGAAATGAGAAGAATCGTTTGGCATTGTTAACTCAGGAACGATTATTTTTGCACCTTTACCCCTTTGGCTCTGAGGGCTTCACATCTTATTCTTATTTCTATATAGGTTTTACAAAACTTTGATTGATATATACTCAAAAACCCGATAATCATCAGCTCTGATAGTTGCGTTTTCATTCCTATCTGTAATTTTTTTTCTTTTTCAGTACATTTACTGATCCAATAATTGAAAAAACACCTATTTTTGTATTTTTATTAGATTTCCTGGAGATAAAATGAAACCAGTTTTACAAAGTCGTTTACGATTTGGAAACGAAACTTTAAATTTTTAATCGATTTTCTGTGTCAGCACAAGTAATTCGAGAAGCTTAACTTTCCGGATTCTCCAAACCTGTCATAACGTGATCAGAAAAAAATTTCAATGAATGAACCCGGTTGGTTTAGAGTCCAAACGTTCGCTAAGGTGGTAGCGATTATACGGCCATAAATCCGATTCCCGGACCATCTGAATGGGCACCCGGAATAAAAGGTTTAAGAGGAAAAAAATATGAAAACGGGACCCGGAGTGATACATAAGATTTGAAAGTTATTACTATCCGCGCACCGCACGTACACATAAAGGTGCTTTAGGAGAAGGTTCGTTGCCTCTCTTCCCGGGTTTGTTTTTTTTTTTTTTTGGCTCCTTCCCGAGGTAGTTCCCAGTCCAGAGCAGAGATTGCGTAGAGGTGATTTGTTGCGTCATGATCGACACCAACAACGCTGCGCCTGGCTACCGGGATCTAAACTCCCCTCGTCTTCTTGGCTTTGTGACTTTTGGGAGGGTGTGGTCGTAGCCAGAATTTGGGGAAGAGAGCGGATACGGTCTTTTTTATTCTTTTATTATGTAGGTTATGTTTATCTGTGCCGACTTTTGATGGGCATCGATCGATTGGTTTTTTTTTGCTGGTGCCTCCCTTGAGTTACGTACTCGATCGTGGAAGAGCCTTTGATTTACGATGCTGCACACAGATGGAATTTTAATACCGTTGTTTGTTGTGGAGCAACGCGAAGTACGTTCAGGCGAAAGGTCGATGAGGAACCTCTCAGACGAAAGGCAAATCATAGGTTGTCATTGCCCTTTGGAGATCAGCGATCACCGATGAACGTTGAACCGAACATCCTTCTGGGCGTTTTTCTCTCTCCCTTGAGTTGCTACCGGGATAACGGTTGATCCCAATTAAAATACCTCAGCCATGTCATTTGTGCGATCATGATACTTCGGGTAAGGCTGAATGTGGGTTCCTCCTCCTTTGGTTCAACCTGCACAATATCTGGTGAACTCGTACGGTTCGATCGAATGACGTGCAGTATTGGTTTTTGAACCGCGATCTTCGGTCGGTTGCACATGCAAAAACACGGAAGTGTTCTAAAGTGCACGAACGCCCACCAATCTTATTCTGCCTCAGGTGGTGGTGTGCACATAAAACAGTAGTCGGAACCTACCTGACTCAAGGCCTTTGAATAACGCCAACCATCCGGTGTAATGCAGTCATAAAGTTGTATCACCCATGCGCGGAATACACATAAGTAAGAACCTGGCGATGCTCTTCCATGGACCAATGACTCTTCTTTCTTCCAACTAATCTGGCAAGAACCGTTGCTTGGTTTGAAAATCATTAGGCCTACCCGGAGAAGACGCTACCGCACGCTACAGCTAAGTAGTTTTGTGACATATTTGTTGAATTTATGGAGCTACAGGTGTGCTGTTTTCCCCCCTTTATGGGGGAGATAATTTTTCCCATTACATCGAAATGCTTCCTTTGGACAATTTCCGAAGCACGAAATAGATAACTTGCTTTACGGTTGGAATGTTTTTATGGAGTGTAATTTTCTAGGAGAATTGTGTGCTGTAAATCTAAATAGCGGAAGGATGAACGGAAACCTATTGGCACAGGGCGATGATTCTTATAGAAAATTGAAAAAAATCAATTAATCGCCAGTATGACGGATTGGATTGGCTACAAGCTTTATATTGCATTAATTATCCTATAGTGTTGGATTCAAAATATTTTTCGGACAGCCACCAATTTTTTTAAAATAAATATTTTTATTATTCTGCTACCAGTCTGGGCTAAAATGAATCAAAATGCAAATCAAGATTTACCTTTAAAATCTCGTTTCCATATGATTTTTTGTCTTTTTTCGCAGTCGTTTTTGAGGTTAGATATATTTTTTCCGAGAATTTCAACCGATCAGCGCAGAACAGAAACCCACCACACCCGGCGCCAAATCTCCATTAACATCAATCAAATTCGCCCGTGAGCAGTATGCGATTGCAATTTGTAACACCTCGATTGCGCAACAACCATTTGTTAGCTCGCGCATCCATCCGTACCTATGAATGTAGTTCTGTGTTCTGCGGCTTCAAGATGAAGTTGTGTGTGATCATCGCTCTTTTCCCCGGAAAGAAGCCTCGGACAAAGATATGGGTATCTATCTACTCGGATGCCAGAAGCCGGCAGCAAATCGCGCACTCTGTCAATTATTCCTCCTAGTGGGACCTCCCTTCTCGAGAGAGATATTGCAACAGCAGCAGTAAAAAGGCAAGGTTCGGTATCGCGGACGATGCGTGGAGGAATGATAAATGTGGTTTGGCGATCTGTTTTGCTCATGTCGCTGACTGAAAACTCAAAACTTCCCCGTTGAGCCCATCCATTATTCTCGGCGGCAGCATCTGCCCTGTATGTGCTTCAGAGCTGGCAGGCGGCCACGCACTTGAACTAGAAATGCAAAACACGAACTCCTACTTACCTTAATACCTAGGCCAGGCCAGAAGGCAGCGAAACGGTAGAACTCTTTAGCTCTCTACTCCAGCTATATTCGAATGCATTCTCACCCATTCTCTTCCCCTCTCGCCTTGGGGTTTCGACATGGAAGACGTGGCTCAACGTCAGGTGATTTATCATTTGCAATTTGTGCCAATTCTTGGAGCAGATTCCGCGGTGCGTTGGATTTTACGCCTAGCTATTTCTGATATGCAGTGTTGCTAGCATTCTGGGACAGTCCACTCCCGAAATTGATTTTTTTTGTTGAAGGTCGTATTTGCATCACAAAATTTGCTAATTCTAAAGATGTCTTACGGTATCACCCAACCGAGGGATCGAGCTCTTTGCATTCGTCTTCTTGCTTTGAAATTGAGGGACCTTTGTATTCGAGCTACCAAGTCAGGCCCCGGAATCCAAATTCGGGATCCAAAATAAGGATCGGTATAGGGACTGAGATCAATTTTAAGATCAGAAATCAGAATCCAATTCCAAGATTCGGGATCAGCATTAGAATACGGTATCAGGATCGAAGATCCACTAGCTGGATAAGGAATCATGTTCAAGATCGGGAATCAGAGACAGGGAATGGGATCACAAAACCGGGCCCAGAATCAGCATCAAAATTCGGAATAAAGGTCCATGATCATCTACTGGATCAGGATTCGATTTAGGGTTTCAAGATCAGACACCAAAATCAAAATGCGGTATAAAAATTTCGGATCCAGGATTCAGGGTTATGGTGATTCAGGGTTATGGTCCAGAACCCGGGAGCAGCATCAGGATCCAAGATCAGGGTTAAGAATTAAAAGCCTGGGAGCCTCGATCAGAAGCAGCATCAGAATCCAGAATAAGCATAACGACCTGGAGCAGGATCCAGGAGCAAGGACCAGATTAAGTATCTTAGATCGGTATCCGGGATCGGAATCCGGTATCAGAACCCAGAGTCAGTATTGAAATCTAGGATTCAGGATCAAAATAAATTATGAGTATCCGGAGCAAGGTTTAGGATCAGAATCAAAAACTGGGATTAGAATCCTGATCTAGACCTTGGATCATGATTCTGATAGACCAGAACTAAGGAACAGTAATTCAGAATCCGGGATCAAGATCAGAATCGTAATCTAGACTCATGATATAAGCTCTGGATCCTGGATCCAGGGCCAGGATCAGGATCCAGGATCGGGAATCAGAATTGGGGACGTGAATCATAGTACAGAAGCCAGATCCGAGAACAAGGTAAAGTATACAGGATCAGATTCGAGATCATGATCCAAGATAGAGACCTAAACTCAGGAAAAATCAAAACAGCGTAATAACATAGCTACAAAAATCGTTGCAGGGCCAAAATCAAGCTCAGAGTTCAGGATCAGGATCCCGAAACATTACTTTTGAATCAAGATCAGAATCGGGATCAAAATCCAAGAATGGGATCTGCATCGGAATCAGAAAAGCAAATCATGAAAAATTATCAGGATTTTGTTCTTTATTGGAAAAGATATCACGATCTTGATAGTTTTTGTACGGATCAGAGTTTGGATTAGGTTTAGATTACGGATTGAAATAAAAGTCGAGATCATCAGATTCTGAAACAGGTTCTGTATTGGTTCATTAGATATTCTGAGATAACCGACAAAATCTAGAGTGTCTTAGAATTCAATATCAACGAATAACCATAATCTGGGCTCAGGATTCAGCATAAGTATAAGAATGGATCAAGATAAAGAATCAGGATCTGGATCAAGGACCAGCATCCAAGGTCAGGATCAGAAACTGTGATCAGAATCAGAAACCGGAATCATGGTTAAAGTAATCAGTATTCAGGATAAGAATCAAGAAGAGTATTTGTAAAGATTTACGTCTACGAGCCATCAGGAACCGAAGTGAAACAGAATCCACGATCTCAAATCAAAACCATAGTCCAGAAGCAGGATCAGAGTCCAAGGTCAGAACCCAGAGTCAAAACCTGAGATCAAGATCGATAATCAAGAATCCAGGATCAGGATCAATTATGTTATGGATCGGGATAAGAATGAACAATAATTAGGATCATTCTCATTTTAAGATATCTAAACCGTTGAAATTCCTCATTCAATCCTGTTTACTTGAGTGGAGCTCATCTTCGAGGACAACCATAAAGAACAAACATATGGCAACACTGCAACCCTAGCCAGTACAGTTCGCCAGTTTTGATGCTGGCAGCAATCGTAAATATTTATAGACTAAGCAGCACCTAGGTACACACATAGGAGTTGGGATCCGTTTCTATAAATGTGCGAGGGCAGCGTTTATCTTTCGTTCGTAGAACTCATTAGAAATTGAAGGAACAGCTACGCCGCGGCTGATATGTTTTACCAACCCATCAGTTGTGGCGGTGGTGATCAGACGCAGGCGTGTTGATTAGCTGATTAATATGCGCAGCGAATCAGTTATGTGCGATGAACCCCCTCCTTCCTTCTTGAAGTCATGATACCCAGGGCTGTTTGGGATTGACTATGTGCCTAGGCATAAAAAGGTTAACGAAAGAATGCGTCGTCGTTGGCTGATTTGTGAACCTTCTCCCGAGACTCGGTAAGGTCAACACGATCTGCATGTCTCCCCATAGGGAGCATGTGAACATGTTACAGTCGTTGGGGGAGTGAAATTATTTGCCTCGTTGTTCCTTCATGAACTTTTTCAGAACCGACCGACCGATCAAGCGAAGAAAAGGGGCGATGACGACGTTGTGATCACTATGGAACATGGAACAGATCATCGCCATGTCTACATCTCGTCCGGGGCCCCGGTTATCCCACCTGGAAGATGGATCAACCGACAAGTCAAGAAGCCATGCAGGGAGCTAATTTTTATTACAACAAGCGACGCCGTGATTTACCATCTGCATCCAATTGGGTCGAGGGGCGCAAGTGATCCAATTCGATAAGGCTACACCTCGTCACGATCGCGGAAATGAACATTATGTTGAGCCGCACTCGTTTTTGTGCCTTTCCATTCGAGGGAAGGTAGCCTACAAGGCATCACTACACCAGCGCTGCACTTCAAGAACGACGCGGACGTCCAACTGAAGAGCGACGTTGACATGAGTGCGACATAATGTTGTTCTCGGCCCTTTTTCAAACCCGCACATGATGATGGCAAGGTAATCTGGGACTCCGGGAGGAACATGGGACATCGAAGAAAAAGAACAAGATGATGATCACTGGTGTAGTTGCTGCGGTGTGTTCAGGACACGCCGAGCGCACTACAACGACACGTTCCGATGGGGATCGCATGGTGGTGATCTTGATGCACGCCTCAAGAATCGGAAGAGAGAGGATGTGTTACACATTTGCGTTCACCATCTTTGTGTAGCGAATGGAACGAAACGGAACGGCCCAGCGGACTGCTGAGCGTGCCTTACCTTACCTTAGAGGGCATGGGCAAACTAGCTGAAGAGAATCCGTCTTCCACGGGCGTGGTTCGGATAATTGCCGGCAGCTGACGACGAGCAACGGCCACGACTAATGCTGATGACACCACCCATATTGTGGCTGTGCAGTGCTGCAATTTGCTGTCAGAGTAACTCAATTAAGAAAATTGCTAGATTTGCATTAATTTCAGGATTATTTTTTTTTAAATAAACTCTGATAGAAGGCTGAAAGCTTAGAAAACAAAAAAAGTTGAATCAAACTACTGAATCGACCAAAGGTTAACTACAATCTTCTAATCACCTTACCCTATCCGATCATGAACCGTTATTCACCTGCAAAGAAAGCCCCGGTGATTCCTGGAATTGATCGAAAGGCGGAACTCATGACATTCGGAAGGTCATTTGCTTTCGTTTACTGCAAGCTTCACTGACAGCTTTGCTGACAGCTGCGGGCTTCTGTGCTTTATTCGAAGCCGGATTTTTTTTTTCTCACCCTAAAGTCGTGATTTACAACAGCGGATGACGGCGGTAAAAAAACTCCGGTTGCAGCTTCCCGATTTTATCAAATCAACCAAGAACTTAATGCGCGATCCATCATTAAGATGGTAGTTCCAGCTTGGTTCGATCTTGTGAAGCCAAAAGGAGGGGATAAAAAGGCTTAATCTTTAGACCTTTCAGGCGGATTTTCTCCGGGACTCCGGGATCGTAAAAACCTTTGAAAAAAATGCATTTATTGCACCTTACGGGAGCCCTTCTTGAATTCATCTGGAATTGGAAGAAGGAAACTCGATATTTTTTAGTCCTTTCGGGCTTTTTGATTCTTCCACAAAATATCGGGAAACTAATTGTGGTAGCTGAATGACAATAACATGGTATAAAATTCGAAGAAATCTTCAGAAGAATTTCCGAATGTTTTCCTACCATTATCTACCAGTAAATAATGACTTACAAGATATTTGAGCGATTCTATGTTGCAATTTGAATTATATGTTTTTCAAGGTTCAAAAGCACGGTAGAAATTTTTTCCAAGGGTTATTTTTAAATAATTTATGTCTTATGCCTAAAAACTCTTTACCCTTGCCTTCTCATAAGAAAGCCAACGATCAATGTTAGAAAAATAAGAATGTTTAAATTGGTTGATAGATTCGCCGAGCAAACCGAACATGGACATGCGATAAATCTTCCTATAAAGTTGTCAAAAGAAGTCGGAGCAAATCAGACGGGGTAACGAGAGATCGTGAAACGGTTTTAGCTTGGAAAGGTGCAGTAAAATCCAAAAAGGGCGGACCAGTCCAACATCATAATCATTAAATCTATACATGTCGTCCTATGGCCGTGATGCATCGATCGACACAGGTGCACCCCCAGGTTGATCTTTCCAGACCTTTGCCGGACGAAAGCACTTCTGGCTGATGTGTAGTTCTTCTGTTGGTCTGCTGTTACAAATCCAAATCAGATCTTGGCCTATCAAACAGTTCAATCGGATGCAGTTGGGTGGTAAAAATCTCAAAATGGTTAATTTGACGATCGTTTAGTGTGCGGTGCAGTCGTCGTCGAACAGATGTAGGGGCTTGCTCAAAGCAGGTGATCCGAAGAGATCATCCAGTTCAGCAGTACCTAATGATTCTTCGAAGTAGCCGGTGATCGTTAATCCATCTCTCTTCACGACACGGCACATTTTGAATGGCAACCCCCTTAAATTAAGCTTCGAATGTCGATCTGATCGCCAAGACGAGAACGCGTAGAAACTCGCGATTATCGCACTCATTACAGAAAGAACGATCGATTGAAATATACATACGTATGTACTCATTCTAAAACTCAGTGACTGATTTGTCTATCTAACTGGCGAAGGTTTAGGCTGGAAAATTCGATTGATCTGATCGTTCGGGCTTGCGCAGATCCCTCGGCAAATGATGGAATGATTCGGAAGAGAAGGTACCTACCTATAACTTTTTCCCGCTCGAATTTATGCCATCGTTCCCTGGCAGGAGGCAGGAGGACAACTCAACTTGTTACTGCTTCACTTGACTCGGTTGGAGATCGCTCTGTGGGGAACTGATCATGTCAAACCGTTTAATGACCACAATTGGTGAACTAAATTGGCCCGGATTAATCGCTCTAATTGATTGAGTTATGCGCCTTGAGGCGCCACACTGTTCATCAGCAGCAGCCTAGTTTATGTTAATTGATCGCGATTGTGCTTTGCAGATTGAATTGGCATTGCCGTTTTCAGGAGGGAAGGAAAGAGAATAAATTAAGATAAACATTTATGGAGAAAAAAAAAACAGATTACAATAACGGTGTTTCAAAAATATGTAAAGTTAAAAACTAAAACAATACTTTTTAAGGTAATTTTTTTGAAAAGTACTCAATGAATAAGTTCTAAAATACAAACATAATGGAATTTTAAATGTAATCTTTTTTTACGTGGTTAGCTTTGCTCAGTTTTTCTTACACGGCTTCTTTTTAGACGGTTCTTTGGCATGGACACGGTTCTTCTCCACGTCGCTCGTGAATCAACACGTTTTTTGAGCTAAAATATTCCAAGTCCTAAACGTTATCGGCGGATTTCATACCGCGTAAATCAAAACCTTAGTGTACTCCAAAATTTAGAAATATTTCTATAATCAATTTTCTGCGTAAAAATTCACGAATTAAACACAAAATTTAGTTTTTTATTTATTCGTTTTAAACAAGTAATTTAAAAGTAAAAAAAAATCAATTGTGCATTGCCAAACTCGTGGAAATAAAATACTTAAATATTTGTAAAAGATAAAAAAAATACATAGTTTTTTCTAAACTTTCGAGGACTGTAAAGTCAGTAAATTAACAATGTATTTCAACATTGTTGGATTTTAGCAAGTGTTGCTTAGTTATCTAAATGAAAAACACTACTCTCTTCGGGACGTTATATTTTCCATTTCCTCTTTGTTCGCTAGGCGGTTTTTATAAAAATTATTGTTAGAGATTTTTCTAATATACGTATATATTTATTAAAAATTTTTATGCAAAACATGAGAACCAAATATTCAAGTAGACTCGAAAAAGCGGGAATCTTCCAAAGGATTTTTTGGTTGTACCATTAAAAAACTAAAAATAAGCGTACCTTAACCCTTGGTTCTCCCTGAAATTTTTCAGGGACAGAAAAGAGTCTAAGTCCAGGTTTCAGTTCCTGGAGTGTCAATTTGACCCTCCCGACTCTCTTATTTCTCAACCGTTTATTTTCAGTTTTGCAAACCTTGTAATATAAATGGAATATGTTTCTCGCAGTGACCGGCACAAAAACGCTAATCCGCTAATCGTTAATTAGTCCGCTATCAGGTATTTAAATTTTCGTTAAAGATTGATTTCAGAAGCTATTCGATCTCGATTTTGACTAGAATCATAGGAATAAGCGTCTTTTTGAATTGTTTTCATTTCAATTTATGTCTGAAGCATAAGCCTTCTTTGAAAGAAAATGATGAAAAAGTTGTGAAAAATTGAAATTTCCAGAACAAAATAAGTCAATTAATCAATAAATCTTTTGAGTATAAATGTCAAAAAAAAAATGAAAAACTTCTTCGGACAAAAAAAAACATCTGCCTTAAAAGAATCTTTGCAATAACGGATGTAAAAAAAATGATAAACGGGTGAATATATTAAAAAATTAGATTCAAAAGTTTTTCCTTTTACTTTCCACCAAATACGTTAATTAAAACTAAAAGTGGGCTGACGCAACTGATATGGACAGAAATATTACAAAATAAGATCGAAAACTGCCACTATTGATAACCTTCACCAAGTTTTCTAATCAATATTATAATTAAAGATGGCTGCAAAATTTGTGTTTTGCTTATCTTTTACAAAACTTTCTACTATCGATTAGCGCTTTATTATAGATCGATAACTTTTACGCAACATTTAGCGATTTTAATTAGCAATCGCTAACTTTGACCGATTCAGCGATCTAATTAACACCAGCGATGCCAAAAACTGGTTTCTCGGATATTATTCACCTACAACACTTTAGTTTTCCGTTATTCAATGTCTAAGAAAAAAATCCGAAATACATGCTTCGGAAAAAACTGTAGATCAGCTACGGAATGCTAAAAAAAAATTAATTTAGTGTCCAAGAAAGCTGAAGTTAGAAGCTGTACGTTGCCCATAAGGATATATTTTTTTGAAATTATTTAAGATCATGATCACAAAAAATATAAAAAAAAGTGTTGTAAAAACCGTACTTTTCAACCAATGAACTGTCAAAATTGTTTAAGTCATATCAGATAAATTTTGAAATGAGGATTGGAAAGCTGACGTAGTTTGGCACATTTTCGCACTTCAGGTTGTCAAAATACGAAGCACAGAATTTTCAAACTTTTTGTAAATTTGCAATATTTCAGATTTTCTTGCACTTAAAGCATGGATCACCATGAATCTGGACGCACTGTTTATTATACCATTGCGCTCCTAGTTGTTGGATCTGGAATGTTTTGACAGTACTTTGTTCGAAAATGTTTCCTCTATCAGTGCTGAAAATTTCATTACGATTCGTTTTGTTCCAAAAAAGTTACACGTGATGGAAGCCGCGGGACGAAAATTAATTTTGGACACCCACGTTAAAAACCGACGTGGTCGGGTTAAAAACATCGCGAAAATCGTTAAAAATGCTCAAATCAACCGTGTGCAGCGTTCTCAAACGTTTTCGTGAGATGCGTACTATAGATCGGCAGGTTCATACCAAGCGTCATAGTGGAATTAAGGATCGCATAGGTAATAACAATTTCAAACAAATTAATAACATCAAATGCACAATTTATTGTGTTTTTATTTATATGTGTCGGTATCAGCATCACGAATGTTTTTGTCGCCGCAAACCGATTTATTGTAGTTGATTTGTTGTTTTCTTCTCTAAAAGACTCGCAACCAACAGTCTTTTGGGGTTTGCTGGGTTTTGGCTTCGATATGACGAAAGCTGCAAAAAATAAATTGACCGATTGAGTTAAAAAAAAAAACAAGATGTGGACAGCTGAGAGACAAGAGTATCAGGGAAAAAGATGATTACTAAAGAAAAAAATGATGTTTCGAAATTAACAAAGCGTCCTTTTTTGATAAAAAAAAAATTACAGAAAATATAACTCTTCGAGATGGAATGGCGTATTGGGATCACACGTGAAATTCTCGGATAAAATACTTTAAAACGACTACAAAAAAAGACTACAAATTGTATATTCAAATTTTCTGAAAATGTTTAGGATCTTGTGAATGAAGAATTCTGTATCTAAATTCTGATTATGACATTTTCTGAATACTGAGTCTATGTTCAGATTTTTAATCCTTAATTTGAGAGATTGAAATTTCAATTCTATACCAGAATTTATTATTCTGTTTTAAGAATTGGCGTCATAAATCTAAATTTCTGTGTTCGATACCGTCAACTGGGGCATCATGCAACACTGTTCAACTTCAATGGCTCATAAAAACTTAATGTCCACAGATAATCATACCGCTTGTACATCAAACGTTTTAAAGTTGATGGGACACCAATTTGACGTAGTCAGACAAATTATTGGTTCCACCAGTTATTTTTAAATTTACAAAAACATGCGATTTTTACCCTACTAAGAAAAAGGGGTAAATTGCAATAAATCAAATGAAAAAGTTTGAAAATTTAACTTACATTTTTCCTGTCAAAAATGTTTTTAAAGAAAAAGCATAAGGGTGCTGCATACATTTAGGGGTAAAAAATACTACCAAAAAATTCTACTAGTTAAATTTAAAAAAATAATTGTTTTGGTTGCATAAAATTTTGAACTTAAAAAAACATACAAGATGTGGACAGCCGAGAGACGCTCAAGAGTATCAGGGAAAAAGATGATTACTAAAGAAATAAATGATGGTTCGAATTTAACACAGCGTCCTATTTTTGATAGAAAAAAAATACAGCAAATATGACCCTTCGAGATGGAATGGCCAATTGGGTCCACACGTGACTGAATTTCTCTCGGTCATTCTTCGACTTGGCCTCGCACCACAGCAACACAATAACACAATGTATCTCCAGGGATTCTGTGAGCCAGCTAGAGTCACGTCCAGAGGTCGTGAAAATGCAGCCAATCTCGGCTACGCGTCGTAATTGAGCTCCCATCACATTATGTTGGCCGCACGGCCGTCAACATAATACCAACATAAATGCAGCAGGTTCCCCATGAAAAATCTTGGAATCAGGGGAGGGGATTGTCCGTTAATTTCCTGCAACCTCACCCGTGTGTGTCGTTCGGTTAACCTAAAACAAACCTGACTTGCAAAACTTCATCAACAACATCGGGCAGCATCAATTTATGTGATGTTGGGACTTTCTGATAATAATGATGATGACTACGAAGACGCTGACAACGCTGATGATGACGATGGGCTACATCTTCCAGGTCACGAGGTGGGTAACTTCGAATGTTTCCCTCGAGATAGTACAATGGGCTACAACACGTGGAAAATCTCGTTTGACACGGTCAAGAATTGTCTTTTATCGATGCGCAGTTGTAGGTCATGCGCATGGTTGATTAAGATTCGCAGAACCGAGAGACGAATTAGCATACAAATAAATCTAACATCTGACCCATTCCTGAAGTGGAGTACGTACTCGTAGTTGCGCAAAATAACGAGAAAATAGGTCACGGGTTTGCCAGCAATAACGTTGGCAAACTGTCTGTAGTTTAAATGTTCCCTCACACAAAAAAATGGGACGGTCAGACTGGCAGGAATTTGGATCACGTCCCAGACGTTCTTCGTGCCACAGAAGAAGACGTGCGGAGCATATGTGAACACTCCTACAACTATAACTATAGGTATCGCCACCAGGTTTTGTGGTTAAACACTCGAAACAAAGTAAAAAGCGATGACTATCAAATACCGTAAATGGCTCGTTAGTGCTTCACAGAGCGTTTAAGCTCTTGAACTTTACGTAACCACTAGCCGGACGCGGTTCTGTGCTGCGCTAATGGATTCGCGTGGCGTGGAGTTTTCTAGGGCTGGGGAAACGTCCCAGGAAGAAAGCCAAATCCGTCCTCTTTAAGGAAAAACCTGTTCTGCCAGCAGACGAACCAATTTGCTTGTTTTGCTCGAGATTTTTCCTCCTCGTTGCTGTTCTCGCACTTCAGCCGAGCAGAAGCGGTTGAAATAAAATTGAAACTATGCGGGAGTAAAATTCACTTTTATAGGTTGAGGTCTTATTATACGACGCAGATCTGGGTCACACACGACTGGCAGACTACCCGAAAGTGGGTTGTCTGAGCTCGTTATGATTCGGGAAATGGACTATGGAAACACTCGTTCGTTCCTGCTCTAAACTAGATCGGTTTCCCAATAATCTTTTGTTATGAAAACAAAAATATTAACCGAAAAATAACAAAATCAAGTTAATTGCTGCACCATGGACTCATTCCCACAACATCCGCGCACGTCAGCTCAGCTGAGGAAGGTCTTCGATGGAACAGCTGGCGTCAAACGTAAAAAAAATGTCTGGTGTGGCTTGCCTGGAACAAAAAAAACAGGGTTCGTTGTTTGTTTTCGGGCAAGTCTTCCGTATAGAGCTGAGAGACTCATCATCTAATTCCTACAGATGGTTGCTGCGTATTTTCGCACCCAATTTAAAAATTATGTTAAGTGAGAGTGAATTTTTCAGTGGAAACTAACTGTGCTCAGCGTATACACATTTTGAACTGCTAACACTCCGGAATACTTGAGCCGGTGCAAGGTGCGTGTTTGAGAGCCACGAAAAAAGGGGCAGGTTGTTAAAATCAACGGATCTTGAACGCTGATTAGAGATTTTTCAACAACATAATGTGCTTTAATTCAGAAGCTTAATTGTATATTTTATAAAAACCCTTCGATACTTGAAACGATGATTATTTTAAATATTTTTGTAAACCTACCAAAAAAATTTTAAATCATGAGCTGGAAACAACTTCTCTCTTTGGCACTTTTAAATGTTTATGTTTATTCAGGTGGTAAATCCTTTCAAGAATATTCTTTAATCTCACCTCAGTCTTTTTTATTGCCGCTTCATTTAAACTCAAATATGGTATTGGAAGAAAACGCGGTTTTTTGTAGGTTAATACATGGTAGATTGTAAATTTATGCATTATACTTAAAAAGGAAGAATTAAAAATTCAAACCAGGCATTAACCCTCATCCGCTCTTGAGTGTCAATATGAAACTATTGGAAATTTGGTGGCTAGCAACTTTCTTCGGGTGCATCCAAATAAAAAAAAATTCTTCTGGGACCCTGAATGAATTTTTGATATCTTCAATTTTGCATCATTTCCTTTTTTATGAAGGCACCCTGAAAGTCCAGGAAAAAAACTCCCTAATCAGACCTTGAGAGTCAATTTGACACTCTTTGCTCAAGGCCGCTATATTTCTCTTGTATCTCAACCGATTTTTATAAAATTCATAGATTTTTTCACCTACAAAACTTCAGTTTTACGTTATTCTAAGTCTAAGAAAAAATCCGAAAAACATGCTTCAGAAAAAATACCGCAGATTAGCTACGGAATGCTCCAAAAAAATTCACTTAGTTTCCAAGAAAGCTGAAGTTAGTAGCTATACGTTGCACATAAGGATGCATTTTTGTAATTTTTTAAATTCATAACCACAAAAAATGTAAAAAGGTGGTGTAAAAAGCATACCTATTTCTCAATCAATGAACTGTCAAACAATTTTAAGTCATACCAGATAAATTTTGAAAAAAAGGATTGAAACGTTGACATTATTTGGCACATTTACCTATCTTTAGATTTTAAAAATACGAAACACAGAATTTTTGAGGATTTTTTTTTTCAATTTCTCTTTCCAATTCCTCAGATTTTTTTGTTCTTAAATTATACTTTGCACTGGATTTCGAGTATATTCACGAAAAACTTTCGTTACAATTTAATATCCACCAGAAAGGAATTTCATAACGATTCTAGCGATGTAATTGCATTAACGCTGTAATACTTTACACAAATATGATAGCAACTGTTGAAGGTGAATATTGTCTGATATGTTAGATAAACATATTTGAGTTACATTACAAGGTTTTCTAAAATTTAAATTTTGTAAAAATCGGTTTGGAAACTAGAAAGTTTAAGTTTAAGTTTTAAGTTTAAGTCAGGAGTGTCAAATTGACAATCCAGGGACTGTAACAGGTAAAATTTTCAGGGACGGATAAGGGTTAAAAGATGACACAACTCACAAAATTACATGGAATAATTTTAAAGACAAAATATTTAAAATGTTGCTTTTCAAAATTAGGAACTTTTAAGTAGAAACTCATTTGAATAAGAATCAGATTTTCATTTCGAATAATAGGCAAATGATATGTCTCAATGAAATAATGCAATTATAAGTAGTACTTTGAGGAATACATTCAAGCTTTTATATCAATTCTCTAGTTGTTAAAATAAAGGCTTTTTAAATAAAAACAAGTACCTTCTTATAGTTGGTAAAATGTTAAATATCTTAATATTTTTCATAAACAATATCTACAGTAGTGGAATTAAAATTAAATACATAAAAAATGAACACTTTTTCAAAATATTCATTTTGCACTCTCACGTTTCAATCTTAGATGAAGTTGCAGCATGATAGTTTTTACTTAAAGATCAACAACAACAGTAAAATAGATTGTTAAACAATCTTGATTTTTTTAGGTTTAATATTCTAAATTTAGAGGTTCCATTTCTTAATAAAAACTTTATTCATTGTTTCGAATTGAAAATCAGATTTAAAGTACCAAGTTTTTGTTTTCAAAATAAAATTCATTTTTATTTGAATTTATGTCGTTATTCTATAAGCTTAAAGTCTTAATAAATTTAAATTTTTAATGTTTCCTTTGGGTCTTAAAGAGTATAAACAAAATTGACTTAAATGAGATTTTTTATATATCTATATTTATTTGTGAATTTTGAAAGTAGTTTTCACAGGTTCACAGGTTTTCAGTTCTTATATGTTTCTTAAGTATCTATAAGTTTTGAAGCGAAATCAATTTGGTTCAAGTTATAAACTTTCCCATTTAGGTTTTTTTTTTCGAAATATTTTGCAACACCATGGGATGGATTTTTTTATCATCAATTTTGATTTTTTTTTTAATTCCAATAATTCATCAAGACCGCATTTTTTTTTCTAAATCATTTATTTGAAACGACTCAATCCTGCAGGTTTAAGGAGCCAAAATTGAATTTGTTTCTGCACTTTTTACATTTAATTGCTTTAACTAGAAATTGGTAACAGATAGAGAAAAATTTAAATCTATCGCGGCCAACGCATACCTTACATGCGCAAAATTTCTCTTTGATAAACAAATTCTTCTCCATTCCCTTCTTAATTTGCTAGTTTTCTTATGATTCTTTACTTTTATTTAGTTTTATTTCTACCTACACATCCAATTTTTATTTTTTTTTTATTTATCACTCTTGTAATATTTTTTTTTCAAAATTTATTTATTTTTGCTAGAAAATTTTAATTTTTGGAATTTTATCACCCTTTTAATGACCTCTAATCTAAAACATGATATTCGAAATCAATTTCCGTCCTTATAACTCTCATGCACAATTACCATCCCAATCCAATGTATGATAACGTAAATATCACTAAAACATTTAATATGGACGACCCCGTTGATCGACGCCTGGCCAAGGTTACCGAAATCACCGAAAAATCTATAATTTCCCAGAATTTTGAGTAAATTTTCATCTCAGAATCAGTGGCACAGAACACAGAATTTTCGAAATAATCACAGATTTTGAAGATTTTTAGAATTTTGCACGTATTTCCAATCTAATAATATTTATGTTAATATGATTTTTTTTATTTTTAACTTTGGTTCGGAAAACATGATAAGGTTGATAATGTTTATGATTTTTATCAATTCAAATGCTAAGAAGACTCAATTTTTCTTGACTATTTGAACAAATTTTTGCTATTTTAATAACAGAAAACCATCACAGAATCACAGAAAGTCGGACTATTTTTTTTTCGCAAAAATACAGATTTTTTATTTGGCAACCTTGCTCCTGACCCGGAATTGAATTCCTTAAATCTAAAATTTATTCAAAGTTCCTCAAATTCGTCCCTAAATATCTCCCTTGATACAAATTTCCATCTCTATCCGATACCTAATCACGACAATATCACAAAAACAATGAACAGGTAATGTGGACGACCCCTTTTGCCGGGCCCTTACGCAAAATGTGATACTTGAATCGATTTCTCGTCATAAAAAATTTCCGTATAATAACGTCAATATCCCTAAAACAGTATTTGAGGAAAATCTTAAACCTTTTTTTCATCATTCCCTCTCCTAATAAGCATCCATCCCAAATTTCAACTCTCTAAGTCTTAAGACGACTCAGCTTGTCGTGAAAAAAAATCAAACCCACAAACAAACGTTAATTGCTTTTTACATATCTCGCGTGAGCTTTCATTACGTCGTATGAAACAAAATGTAAAAACAGTTTTATCACTAATCACTAATCACTAATCGTACTTCCACAGCCAGAACTTATGTCTGAGTCCCAAAGAATAATAAGCGTGTATTATTATTCTTCTTGTCTTTGTTCATGTTTTGGATCATTTTAACATCAACACATCAAAATGATCAAAAACATAAAATGGTTGGGCCTACCATGGAGCAGAGAACGCAGAGAAATCTGGAACACAGGAACAGGAAGAAACGTGGACCACCAGTACCATACGTTTCAAAGGGGATCGTTGGAAGCATGCTAAGAAAAATGCTCCGTGATGAAAATACCATGCTAAATGTAATGTAACTTCACCAATCACTAGAGCCATTCTTCATGGGCTGGAAATGATTTATTTGGTACACAGAAATCACAAAACTTGAAACTAAAATTCTTTTTGAAAATTTGATTTATTTGATGAAAGATTATTAAAAGTTTACTTGTATTTTTCTGCGTTGAACTGTTTTGGATTTCAGTGTACAATCATTTCTGGTCTTAGACCAAGGATAAAGCGCCTTTACTCGCTCTTGAAAATAAAAAAGAAACGGAAACATTAATACAACATTAAACCTTTCGAGGTCTGTTAAGAGCTCGAAAGGTTCTTCAAATATTTTACCCTTTTAAAAGCACTTGATAGTGAGATTACTTCGAAACCTCTCTGCAAACGATGAACTTTCATTTTTAAAACTAAAAAATATTAAAAATCATATATGATTAAAAAAAACATGAAAATGCAAACATTCAAAACCGTGAACTAGTACATAAGTGAGAAAAACAGAAAGGCGAAAGATTGGAATAAAGCTCCATCCTTTTGTTCTACCTTAAACTAAAGCACAATCAAAAAATAAATCCATTTATCCCTACTGTTTCAATCGACATGAACAGTCGAGACTATTTAGACAATCCCAACGCAGAAGCGTACGCAACGTCAAACGCGCCAGTATACCTTCATTCTGTGTGAATCGAATAAGTTCTCAGAAAAAATCACAACCAAAACTGGTCACATTACTAAGAGCGAAGAAATGATGATAAAATTAAAGCTGAGATTATTCTACCCCTGGATTTTTGAATATAGGTACTACGGTTCTCTGGTTCTCAGCCCATCAATCGCGAATACGTCTCGATGTCTAGTTCGCACACCTTTCCTGCTCCCACAAACACAGGTGTTACATTACGAATAGATTATTTTTATTTTAGATACCGACAATCAAAGTTTGCTTCTCCTACCCTCCTACGCTCTTTCCCAAGTACTATTTTCCTCCTGCTTTATCTAGTAACACATGTTGGTAGGAAATTTTAGCGTTGTGAAGGAAAATCACACAGTCTACATCTCATCCTCTACATCATTGAAACCTATTGATTGGTGGTCCTAATGTAGCAGAATAAGACAAACAGACATACTTTTTTATGCAACGCTAAATAAAGAAAGTTACCTTCGTCATGGGGGAGAAAGAAATAGATAGAGAAAAGCACATGTGATTTGAAACGTTCTCACCGGGTTTCTGCTGTTGGTGTCCCTAGCTTGCTTCGATTGGTTTGGCTCGTGTTGGCTTGTACAGACGCGTTCATTGATTCGATTTTTCACCAAAATTAAATTCATTAAGTTTGATTGGAATCTTTTCACTATAACGAGGGCTTCTCACAATGTTTCTTCCAATTTCACTTGCAATTCTTCGAAATGCAGTAACTATTCTTAACTTTCACTTCCACTCTTCATGAGGCGGCTTCATATTCAGGCAATCGAGAATCGAGAAGTTAACGCAGACGGATCGAACCAAAAACTTGGCCGTTCAACACGACACACAGAATGAGACTCCCCAGCTTAAATTTTGTTCTATCATAACAAACACCAAATAAACTATAGGCTTTATATTATAATTTTCCTTTCAAACTTTTCAACCATTTGTCATAAGCTTTGTACAGCTGGCAATGGGTTCCAAATGCTCTTCCATCACCATGCAGTTCACAAGGAATTTTTATTTGTCATCGATCGATTTTCAGGTACTGCTTCTTATAAAAACTATTGAAATCTGGTATTCCACCCTTCCCGGCGATAATTTGTGAGCATATCAACACTAGATTCACTGAACACCTATTTAGGTTTATAAATTTAGATGTTCCAAAAGTTTTTTTCCAACATCCACATGATAATTAATAGTTTTGAAAATTTTTCACGAATACGACGGCAAAAAACGCGTGCGCTACGAACCAGACGAAGCCTACTTCCTCGAAACAAAATGTAAAAACAGTTTTATTACAAAAAGCACAGAAATTAACATAAACTTGCTGCAAATGCTTTTCATTAAGAATTTTTGTCGTCTGGACAACATATTCTAGACCTGAATTACAAATTATAAAGATGTTTTCCTTACTTTTGCAGCCATTTTCTCTGAACTTTTAAGATGTTTAAAAATTAATTTACTTTTTAACATTTCGTTTTATTTTCTTATTTTATGAAAAATCTCGTATATTTTATATTAGTCATTGTTGTCAACTCCATTTTGTTATGCTTGCTGTTCCTAACTTTTCATAATTCTCTTTTGTTTCCTTCACTTTTTTTCATTTTATCAAGTGTTTTTATTCCAATCCCTTTGTTGGATTTCATTCTTTCTTTTTGTACTTTTTATCTTTTTTGATTTTCGTTCTTCGATTGATTCTAGTAAATATTGGGATTCATAACACACTATGTAATGTTATCGATCACACAAAGCAACAGAATTGACAATTTCCGAGGTGTGAATAATTGACATGCCCATTTTGACTAATTGCGGGGCTATGAATCCAAATACCTATACAATTTTTTTCTCTATAACCATTTTTTTATATTCTTGTCTTCTTATCGGGATATATCTTTGATATAAAAAAAACTCAACAACGTTCTTAGATGATGTCAGAAATTGTTAGATATAGTTTTTCTGGAGAATTTCCTCAAATTTACGAAATTTCACTTTTTTTCAAACAATTGTGTCTCTGTAACTAAAACAAGATTTCAAACATTGGAACCAAAAAAATTTTTGGCTGTTACTTGTTAAACTTTATTGAGTTGTGATTAAGACATTTAAAAAAAAACTTAACATTTTACTCGTTCAATCCCATTTTTGTGAATCATTTCATATTTGAATAACAATACATTCAACGAAAATACCTATTCTTAAAATAAAAAAAATTGCAATTACAACCGCAAACTGATAATTCTATCGGAAAATAATAATCTATCGGTAATAATGCAATTTGTTCTTCGATTTCTCAAAAACATACGGAGTATTCGTTACTTATCTTATAAATAAAAATGGACGCGTTTTATTTGTAACACCATCACGTATAAACGGTTGGTCGGAATGAAGTTAAATTTGGTATCCGAGAGTTTTTGGAGTCAGAGATGATTTGTATAATAGGTTCAAGTCTCACTATTTATCGAAGGAAGGTTCCCATACAATATAAACTTTAAATGGGACACAAGCCGTACAATGTAGTTTTGTTACGATCTTCATTTAAAAAGATTCGCGAGCACGATGAAGTAAAGGACATGTAGATGAAATTAAAAATTTATTACGATTTATTTATTAAAAGGTAAAACGAAGTTTACCGGGTCAACTAGTCTTATCCCAAAAATTGGAAAATCAATCAGAGTCAAGACTGCATAAAGTTGCCTAACTCTACTGAAACTTGAGCAACCAACAGCTGATTGACGAAATGTATCACACTCATAAAATTCTCTGCAATAAATCATAATTTGAAGAAACATAAATTTCAAACAGGGAGCTCGAACCTGTCTCAAACTTATACCAGAGAAGAATTCAAGTGAAGAACAATGGAAAAATCGTTTCAGCTGAATCAGCAGTTTTTATTTCACTCCCGCTTTAATCTTTTTTAAGCTAACTAGTAGACACTAATCGAAAGTGTGATCTAGAGCACTTCTGTTCGATTAAATCGTATAATAACCACAGCAAATGCCGACTTAAATTGAACGATTATCCATTAGGCGCTAGTGCCTTGCTTATGGCTTAAATAGTTACTCTAGCTTAGTGATCGGTTATTATGATTCATTCGTTGGCAGCCAAACAAACTAAGCTAAGCCGGCAACCCCTATTCATGCTCATTCCTACTGGTGAGGTAGAGTGCTCAGACGTCAGGCAACTGAACCGCGAGCTCATTTGTAGCGCTGAACGACAATAATAAATTGTGCCTACTCATCAAATTCAATTACCCACCCGATCGAATGAATGAAATCGAGAGAAGCATCGCGCTTATCGCTGGGATATTGACTTTTTAATAGCATTTGAATTCGATCCGCATCGTTTGAAATTGATAGCTTTCCGATAGATTGTTCATTGTTTATTTTTCGAGATCGTTTTTTATTTAATGTCATTTCTCCTTTCTTGTTTGTATTGCAGATATTGACGAATGTCAGGATCCCGCGATCGCCGCTCGATGCGTCGAAAATGCCGAATGCTGCAATCTACCGGCACATTTCGTGTGCAAGTGCAAGCCAGGGTTCGAGGGTGACGGCGAGGAACGGTGTACAGGTAAGAAGAACTTAAGACACGTAAATGTACAGAATATTTTGAAAAGTGGGTCCAAAATTACTTATTGAGAAAGAATATTTAAGACGTGTTCCAGCAAAATATTTCCGGGTCGAAAATCGTAATTGGCAGTTGGTTGTTGTAGGTCCAAAAAAACTCCTCACTAAACTCTGGTTGACCTCGAATCCAGCCCATTGTCGACCCATTTGAGGGCAATTCCCGCTCAATCGGTGGTCAACTACCAATCAGATCAAACCCAGACAATGGTCAATTCCCGAACGATGATAGCCGGAGGTCGTAGGTAGATGATTCGCTATCGATAGTGAATCCTTCAGTACATTCGTCGTAATTTAAAACAATGGACCCTGGATGATGGTCTATTTTCATCCGGGGACCATTCTGTATCGAGCAGTTCATATCTTCTGAGCTGTACTAGGTTACTCAGTGATAAAAATCAGCAAGGTCCAGAAGACAAACCATGTGTTGCTAGCGTTAGTTCGACTTCAGTCAATAATGCACACTGAAAATCGACTTCTTCTTCCCAACTACCATGTGCTAATTGATAGCATGCCACATGGCATTAGAAAAGCCTTTCAGTCGGAAGATGAATGACCAGGAAGTCAATGACAGCTGGAGAAAATTTATAAGTCGTTCGTGTGATGGGGAGTATCATTTATTCGATCGATTAGACCATGTGTCTACTTGTTTTCGGAGTGTCTGATCTATTCCAGAGGTAGACTACGATGACGGGGAAACAGAGAAATTTATGACCTCTGTCGGGTACAGCATGTGCTGAAATTTACAAAATGAATGGGTTTATTGTTGTTGTGGGTTCATATGAAATGAACCGAAAATTTATGACGGTGCAATTTGTTCGTTGTTGAACTTTGGCAACCGGAGGTCAGTTCCACAGATGAATGGAGCGATTAGTATCTAGTAGGTGAACCTGAAACTCTTCATTACCTGTCAGAAAAACTCATAAATGTTTGGGAGTCTAAGGTTCTACTTTCAAACTTATTCCCAAAATGAATAAGATAAAAGTTTAAAATCTTTATCATATCACATCACATTGAAAGCCAAAAAATTAACATAAATTTTGGAAACGAATAAAAACAACGAGATTTAATTCTAATAAAAATAATTTTAAAATTATCCTAAATCTACTGGAAGTCCATAAATATAAATAATTACCAATTTTCCACTTCTCTGGGACTTTTTATGAAATATAACCTGTATACAGTATCACATTTCATGAAAAGTTCAGGAGAAGTGTTACAGAAAAATCCAGGATAAGTGGGAAACCATTATGTATTAAGTATCAAGTAGCGCTGAATATCCAGTATAAAGCATAGTGGTTATTATCTGCTTTAATAAGCACTTTTGTTCCAATTCAAATCTGCAGTTGGATTTGGCCGGAGCCGTCTCAATAAGATGTTTTTGACCTGAATTACTCGAAAATAAGCTATGTTCGTTAAATGTCCTACCATGACAGTGTTCTTCTCTAAACTGAGCGTTTCAAATTCCTTACCAAATTTTGATGAACGGCCAAAATTATTCCAGAGTAACAATCTCGACTCAGAACAAAAGCCAAAACCTCGAAATCTTATCCCAGGTCCACAAATCTACTAAAGTTTTTTGTTAAAAATTCGGTCCCGAATACCAAATTTCAATAACATTAGTATTAGCTTGTCAGATTTTGTCCGATTTTTCCACTTTTTTGCGAAATCAATCGAATTTTTTGCAAAATATGCAATCTTTTTTTTTAATTTTCAGATATTTTAGATAGGCCTTAAGAAAAGCCAAGACCATAGGCAGAAATATTGGGATAATTGTAAATTTTGTATTTGCTTTCTTTTGATCGAAATACCAATTAAAATTAAAAAAAAGAAAGAGCTTTTACAATCACGTATTCTTGGCCAGAACTTGTGAAAATTTTATCAAAATAAAATGAAGGTTTTTTGGGAGTTATAAATATGATGTGTTTCGATAAGAAAAAACAACATTTAAATTGTTTTCTTGAAAATTTTAATCGAATAGTTTGGATATTGGCAGATATTGAGGAAAATAACCCGGATACGCACAGAGGTGGAAGTAAATTTTTGTACCAGTAACTCATTTTTTTTTTCTAAAAATGTATCTAAAAGTTTTTTTTTTATTTGTCACATATTTTGTATTTTTGCATTTTAATCTTGTTTTGTGAGATTATATTGGGTTATATTAGAAAAGATTACAGATACTGATACATGGCAATGCTTGATAATCTTTGAAATGTACTGTCTCAAAAAGTCTGCTACTTGGTGAGACAAATAGAAATTCGCTGTAGCACTTTTGCAGCATGTTTTTTAATTTTTCGAAAAAAATAGCAGTTTTTGAAAATAGTTGTAATCGTTTATAATAAAAATTCATGCCACAACCAAACAAAATCATGTATAAGGCATGCTCAGTTTGATGACATTTGCAAACCTGTTCCATCAAAAACTTTCTAAAAGACTTAAAAAATGTTTTTGTAATAGTAATGATCATTTTCAAGAAACAAAATTTGTTACCCACTTACTGGGTTGGTGATTAAATCAGATCAATATGACATTTGAGTGTTTTTTTTCTGTTTTCCACAGGGTCTGCTAAACAGAAGAAACCTTCGAAAAAATTTGTTTAACACATTCGAGACCGATTGCACACCGTGTGTGCAATGGAATTTTTGTGCCTTTGTCAGAACAATCTATAATTGTGAGTTAACTATTGCTCGGAAAAATAATATTTATATACCAATGGAATCCGCAAATGTACCAGTAAAGTACTTTGAGTACGAATGTCGTGAAAAGGCCTCCGTCTCGAATGGGTTAAAAGGCGTCATCCGTGATTTAGTGATAGAATTTTTAGAAGGAAAATAAAAAACATTTTTGTAGATAAGAGAATTTTTACTTTAGGTTATTTTCTCGTCTTTATTTCAATCGATTCGAAAAACTAATTGTGCCATTTGCATGGATAAACTTTTAGACTATTCGCATTCGGTTATCACAAAAATATCCGAAACTCAGTTATTAGAACCTAATTTAAACTTGAGGACCTGTTAATGCTGCATAACTTTGAACAGAACTCAAATTCAAATATCATAAAATAATTGACAACAATTAATTTGTATTCAGTAATGCAAATGAATGTAGAATTTTGTTTACCAAAATTTAAGATACATGATTTGATATCAAAACATTCTAATCAATCAGTTTAAGTAATTGCCCAGGAAACTTTACATAGAATTTAGTGAAGCAGTATTAGGCCCTTGGAGCCAAAAGGGTATAAGTAAAAGGTTGTCAGAATGCCTTGTTTTATCCGGGTTTTGCTCGGGTATTAAAAACAAAATTTTGGAATTGTCCGGCCCGGCCCGGTAGCCCGAATTTCATTTGAAAAAAAAGCCCGTATTTTGCCCGGATTTATTAACTTCATTTGGCAAATTAAAAAAAAAATTGTTGTCAAAATTTTTTATATATGCCTCCAAAAAGTATTTTTTCGAGCAAGTTTTATGAAAATTGTCATGGAAGGTTTTTTGGAAGCCTTTAATACGATTTGAAATCTATCGATGAAGTTTGATGACATTTTTTTTTCAATTATTTATATTTTCTTGATTTTTGATGAGCAATTTCTGGGTTTTGACAAAATTTGCCCGAATATTGCCCGGTCGTCAGTTTTGAAATCAAATGCCCGAATTTGGCCGGTTTTTATGTAAAATTGCAGGATTTGTCCGGACAGGATACGTACTGAAAAAAATCTGGCAACCTCAGTAAAAGTGCATAGAAGCTAATTTCCAGAAAACACGCTTTTAAGTTGTTATGTTTGGTCATTTTCCATATATTTTTTGAAAATTTGCGTTTTTTCTTTCAAACGAAATAGAATGTTAATAGAATTCTAAAAATATGAAGAATCGTTTGACATTATTAAATTAAAAACGACCATTTTTATGCTTATAAATCCCCTACCCCTTTGGCTCTTAGGGCCTCATATAATGTTGAATGAGTTTTGAATTAAGTCTTACAACAGTATAAAGCCAAAAGCTAATGGTTTTTCATCGATCCTGATTATCATTTTTTTTAAGATTTCCTTAAAAATTTTACCAGGGGTTTTGGTTTCAGATCCAGCTCGAAGTTAAGTTTTTTAATCAAGGTTTAAATATCAATGTAAGAATTTCATGAAGGAGGTCTTAGTATCAAAATTTTGATTCGGGATTCAAAATTAATATTTAAAATAAATATTCAATCAGAGTCAACTTGGAAACACAAACCAGAAGAAATCACAAATATATATAAACATACTACATGGTTCTTCAAACCTTCTCTTTGAATATAAATGTATAAACAAAATTTGGATTTATTTTAAAGATTTCATTTTTAGAAAAATATAGATCTCAATTTTTAAATTGAATTATTAGTACTAATTTTTTGTTGATCAAAGAAGTTGTACTTTATCTTCAAGTGAAAATTGAACAGTAAATATATTTTATTTGTTTGTTGTTTGTATACTGCAAATTCCCTAAACACAAAGTTTCAAACTCAAGTCTTTAGTTTTAATCGAGTTTACAAGAGTACAAAATAAATTTTATTTGTAAATATTTGACAAATTTTCACCTATGCTTAAAATGGTTATAATTGTGATTAAATAGAATAGCTTAAAAGGTGATACGGTCAAAATTTGGTCAAGCAAAAACGCGTGTAAAGCGGTGAAATTGTTTGTTTGAAAAATCTAATTAAATTTCTTTTTCAAGTTTAACTAGTATGTATAAAATTCAGGGAAAATATTCAGTTAGGCTTCCACTTTTCCAAATCCGAATTGCCGGGCCTTACGTTTAACCCCTGCTATCAGATTTTGTACAGCCACCTTGTCCACCTTCTTTACCGCAGAAAGCCAGTTTGCCTTGAACTGCTGCTCGTCCTTAGTAGTTTTTTTTGGTCTTCTTTAGGTTCCGCTTGACAATAGCCCTGTATTTCTCAATTGGGCGGAGCTCTGGCGTGTTGGGAGGGTTCTTGTCCTTGGGAACCACCTGCACGTTGTTGGCGGTGTACCACTCCATGGCCTTTTTACCGTAATGGCTAGATGCCACATCCGGCCAAAACAGTACGGAACAACCATGTTTCTTCAGGAAAGGCAGCAGACGTTTATTCAAACACTCTTTCACGTAAATTTCTTGGTTGACACTCCCGGAAGCTATGAAAATGCTGCTTTTCAAGCCACAGGTACAGATGGCTTGCCAAACCAGATATTTCTTCGCGAACGTTGACAGTTTCATGGGCTTGAAAATATCTGCTACCCTTTCCCTTCCTTTTGCCGTATAAAACTCTTGTCCCGGAAGCTGCTTGTAGTCGGCTTTGACGTAGGTTTCGTCGTCCATTACCACGCAGTCAAACTTCGTCAGCATAGTCGTGTACAGCCTCCGGGATCGCGCTTTGGCCGTCGTATTTTGTTTATCATCGCGATTTGGAGTCACTTCCTTCTCCTAAGTCGATAGTCTGGCTCGTTTTTTGGCTCGATGGACGGTTGAAGACGATACACCCAGCTTATTTGCGGCATCTCGGAGAGAGAGGTTAGGATTTCGCTTGAAACTACCGGCAACTCTCTACCGGCAGCGGCTTCCGGTTTTCGGTTTCCCCCCGATCCAGACTTCCTGGCTGTCGACAAACGTTCCCCAAACATTTTAATTACATTTGTAACGGTTGATTTGGAAACTTTTAGCGATTTTGCCAGCTTTGCCAGCGTGCGAGTAGCTCGGATTTTCGCGAAGCGCGAGCAAAATTTTGATACGCTGCTCTTCTTCCTTGGACGGCATTTTGACAACTGAAGAGTGAATTCCAAAATCAAAATAGAAGCAACATTCTACACACACACACACACACCTTCAAAATGAGGGGTGTTCAGGCTTTTCAAATGCAAAATTGAAAGAAATACGTCAAGCTGATATTGACCAAATTTTGACCGTATCACCCTTTAGCCTTCAATCTCCTTCGAAGCAAGCAGAAGAAGAAGAAGAAAATAATTTCCTCATTTTCTTTTTAATTCATTGTCATTAACTCAAAAACTTCTCCCACAGACATCGACGAATGCCGCGACCCGCAGGCATGCGGTATCAACGCCGAATGCGTCAACCTGCCGGGCAACTACACCTGTCTCTGTCGGGATGGGTTCGTCGGTGATCCCTACAATGGGTGCGTCGACGTGGACGAGTGCTCTCAGCCGGGAGTTTGCGGACCAGGTGCCATATGTACGAATGTGGAGGGCGGTTATCGCTGCGACTGCCCTTCCGGATTCGATGGTGACGCACGCTCGGCCCAAGGTTGCGCGGATTTCGACGAGTGCACGCGATCGCCGTGCGGTAGGAATGCACTGTGCCGGAACGAGGTGGGGAGCTTTCGCTGCGAATGTCCCGAAGGGTTTCATGGCGATGCTATGACGGATTGTCAAGGTAAATGTGTGTCATAAAAAGGAAGATTTCCAAGGAGCCAGAGTAAATTTGTGTTACTATTTATGTCTGGAGTATGCATCGTAGCTCTTCAACTCTTCCACCGCCTGCACTGCGCTGGTATTGTGAGCAAGAGAGAGCAGCAATATGTAATCCGCTTCAATGCACTTCACCAACAACCAAAACATGCAAATCTTCATATCTCTAACAACCATTTTCTCATTTTCATTATTTTATCGCAATCGCCTACATCGAATTCGGCTGAATCCGGCAACAACCATTAAATGCTCACTACGCTTATCAATCGACATCGGTCGTTTTTTTGGGCAATACGCTATGGGAATGCAATCAAATCAACCAAACAAACTAACATTCCATCGTTACACCGAACCAAAAATACAACAAAAAAAATATTGCACCAAACACCAACACCCAACTTAACACCGCAGACATTGACGAATGCTCGAATAATCCATGTGCGGAGGGGGCTCGGTGTACGAATACGCCGGGTGGCTTCCGGTGCAGTTGTCCATTGGGTATGACCGATTCGGCCGGCGATGGCAACTGCGTCGATATTAACGAGTGTGCAAAAGATAATGCTTGCGGAGAGAACGCCAAATGTCTCAACTTTCCCGGTTCATACAAGTGCTTGTGCCCACAGGGTTTCCAAGGACGGGGTGAATTGTTCTGCAAAAGTTAGTAATTTCATTTAATATTTAGTTCCATGGTGTACACACGCGGTGCAAACCAATGACGGTATGGAGTTCAATTTGATATCTAAGAAAAGCACAACATACCCTCGTTGGTTTCCCCTTTTGCTTTGTTTGCTAATTCACAAACACTTCCACATCCATACACACAAAACACATTCTCTTGTTATAGATGTAAACGAATGCTTAGATAATCCGTGCGGCGAGAATGCAATCTGCACGGATACGGTCGGTAGCTTTGTATGTTCCTGCAAACCTGACTACACGGGAGATCCATTTCGTGGATGTGTTGACATCGACGAGTGTACGGCGTACGACAAACCATGTGGCAATCATGCCATTTGCGAGAATGCTAATCCAGGGTTCAACTGCCTATGCCCGCAAGGGTACGTGGGCAAACCGAATGCGAAGATTGCCTGCGAACAGGCCGATGTCAATGTGCTCTGTCGAAGCAACTTCGATTGTACCAACAATGCGGAATGTATCGAGGGTCAATGTTTCTGTCAAGATGGCTTCGAGCCTCAGGGATCGAGCTGTATTGATGTTGACGAATGCCGAATGAATAGTAACATCTGTGGACCGTCAGCAGTGTGTGTTAACACACCTGGTTCATTTCGATGTGATTGCGAAGCAGGATTTATTGGAATGCCACCTCGGATACAGTGCAAGACTCCTTGTGCCGATGTCAAGTGTGGTAAGAACGCGTACTGCAAAGCTGAAGGACAAGAAGCGTTTTGTATTTGCGATGAAGGGTGGACTTTCAATCCAGCTGACATTGGTGCCGGCTGTGTTGACGTTAACGAATGCGATTCTGCGCAAGGACCAAACGGACGATGTGGCGTGAATGCAATTTGTACAAATCAACCAGGTAGTTACTCGTGTCAGTGTCCGCCAGGGTTCACTGGAGACGCCAATCGTCAGTGTCATGATATTGATGAATGCTCAAGACCAAATGCTTGCGGAGAAAATGCAATTTGCAAAAATCTGGAAGGTACCCACGAATGTTCCTGTCCACCGGGTTCTATTGCCGATCCTGATCCTACTGTTAGATGTATTGCCATTGTAACTTGTACCAAAGATCATGACTGCCCAGGAAATGCTATTTGTGATGCTCAAAAACGCTGTCTATGTCCGGAACCTAACATAGGAAACGATTGTCGACACCCTTGTGAAAACACTGCTTGTGGACCTCATTCACACTGCATGCTGGTCAATGGGGAAGCTCAATGTTTGTGTAGTGAAGGATTCACTGGCCATCCAAGTCAATGCGTGGATATCAATGAATGCGCGGCAAATCCTTGTCCAGCAGGAGCTATCTGTACAAATTTGCCTGGTGGATACACTTGCCAGTGTCCGGGTGGAAGCTCAGGAGATCCTTATTCAGGTGGTTGTTCGAAGTCAGCGTTACAGACATGCAATGATAAAAACCCTTGCCCTAATGGAGAAAAATGTATTAATGATGTGTACAGTGGCAACAGCGTATGTATTTGCGGCCAAGGTTACAAAAGAAACGCACAGGGTGTTTGCAAAGATATCAACGAATGCAAAGATCCAAACAAACCGGCTTGTGGAATTAATGCAATTTGCAAAAATCTGCCTGGCAGTTACGAGTGTCAATGTCCACCAGGTTTTAATGGAAATCCTTTCCAATCCTGTGAAGAATGCAACAGCTTGGAGTGCAAATGCCCGGCTCCTTACAAATTTGTCGACGGAAACTGTGTATTGGATAGTTGTTCACCAGATGGTAAGTGTCCAGGTGGTGCCGAGTGCATCACCATTACTGGAGGTGTAAGCTACTGTGCCTGCCCTAAAGGGTTCCGTACGGAGGCCGACGGCAAATGTCAGGACATTGATGAGTGCGCCGAAGGTCAACAAGTGTGTGGTTATGACGCAATTTGTATGAACACAATCGGAGGTTATGAATGCAAATGTCCTCTGGGTTATTCAGGAGATGCTTACAATGGCCTGTGCGCCCTGGCTCAGAAACGATGCTCTGCGGATCGCGAATGTGGATCAAATGAGAAGTGTGTTCAACCCGGAGAATGCGTATGTCCACCACCATTCTATATGGATGCGTACGATGGAAATAAATGTAAAAGCCCTTGTGAACGGTTTCCTTGCGGAATTAATGCAAAATGTACACCAACCGATCCGCCACAATGTATGTGCGAAGTGGGCTTCAAAGGTGATCCACTCACAGGCTGCGTAGATGATGATGAATGTGCAAACACTCCTTGTTCCTACGGAGCGCAGTGCGTCAATCAAAAGGGAGGCTACAAATGCATTTGTCCAAAGGGTATGGTCGGTGACGCTTATAAGGGCGGCTGTATTCTGGAAGAAGGATCCGTTAAAAGCCAGTGTAGACGAAACGATGATTGCGCAGATACGCTAGCATGTGAAAGAGGAACATGTGTAAGTCCATGCAGCAGTTTGCTCTGTGGAAAGAATGCCTATTGCGAACCAGAAAAACATGCAGCTTGGTGTCGTTGTCGAGTTGGATTCGTTGAAGGACCAAATGGAGACTGTGTTTCGCGTAAGTGAAAACTAGTAAACAGTATACCTACATATAGATCAATCAATTTCATATTGTTTATTTACAGAATGTAACGGTTATATGTGTGGCCACGGTGCCATGTGTATTGTGACTAACAATGGACCAACCTGCAAGTGTCCACCTGGAGAGCTTGGTAATCCCTTCCCGGGCGGTTCATGCGTTACAGATCAGTGCTCTTCAAATCGACCATGTTCCGAGCCACAGGTGTGTATTAATGGTCGGTGCAAGCAGAAATGCGAAGGCATTGTTTGCGGTATCGGAGCAACGTGTGACAGCGCCACTGGTAAATGCGTTTGTGAACCATTCTTTGTCGGTAATCCGGAAATGCTGTGTATGCCACGTAAGTTAATTTGTTTGTTCGATATAATCGTTCCCAATAATTGTGAATGAAAAAATACGAATTTAACATACTATGTAAAATAGTCGTAAAATGTGGGTATCAATCCCGACATAAGCCAAACAACTCAATTACTTTTTTCTTGAAATTTTAAATAATTATGATAGATTCGATGTTTTATACTTAAATTACTGTTTCCTAATGACATTCATCCCTTTTCAGCGGTAACAACTCCAGCTTGTGAGCCAGGTTGCGGAAAGAATGCACACTGCGAGTATGGTGTAGTGCAGAATAGTTGTGTTTGCAATCAAGGAACGAGCGGCAACCCGTACGTCGGTTGCGATGTGAAACAGCTCAAGACATGCAGTCGAACGTCGTGTGGTAAAAATGCTGAATGCCGTGAGACGCTCAATTCCGTTGAGTGTGTTTGTCCGAATGGCTACTTGGGTAATCCTTACGTCCTGTGTAACGATATTGATGAATGTTCGACAAGTAACGTTTGCGGAGAAGGAGCGATATGTATCAACACAGCAGGAAGCTTCGACTGTCGCTGTCAGCCAGGTTTTGCAGGCAATCCGTTTGTTATGTGCTCACAGGTTGAAAAGAATCTCTGTGATAACCCGAGACGGTGTCAGTGTGGGAAGAAAATCCAATGTCCTCCTGGCTACACGTGTGAACGAGGATTGTGTAAAGATCTATGTGCCAAAACAAACTGCGGTCCAAGAGCTGCATGCGATTCGGGTAAATGCGTTTGTCCACCAGGCTACACAGGGAATCCGAAGGATCTGCAGAAAGGTTGCATTCAAGAGGGACAATGCGAAAACGATGGAGACTGTCAAAACAAAGAAATTTGTTTCCAATTCGGTAAAGGAGTGCGAAAGTGTGTCGATGCCTGCAGTAAACTACAGTGTGGTCCAAATGCCCTCTGTGTATCAAATGACCATCGATCGACCTGCATATGTGCTAGTGGTTACACTGGAACTCCAGGAGATTTGATGTTAGGTTGCCAGAAGGAAGCCAAAATCGTCGAAGGATGCAAAGAAGATGCCGACTGTTCAGGAGGGAAGATCTGTGCAATGACCGAAACCGGTCTACGATCTTGTATTAATCCGTGCAGCGTAGTTGAATGCGGCAATAACGAAGTTTGTAAGCCTGATGAAAGCAATAATCCCATATGTCATTGCAAGGAAGGATTCCTCTGGAACCCCGTATCTTCATCATGTGAAAAACCATCGATTCCAGATTGCACCAGCGATAACGATTGCCATCAAGTTGCTGCATGTCGTCAAGACGAGCTGGGAATTCTTAAATGCAAGCCTGTTTGTGCAGAATTTACTTGTCCAGCGAATTCGGTTTGCGTAAGTTCAAATCACAAGGGCAGTTGCCAATGCTTACCCGGATACACTGGAAATCCAAACGATAGAAATGGATGCCGTCCCGAACTTCAGAACAAGTGTCTGACCAGTGCTGAATGTTCAGAATCAGATACTTGCGTTACCTACAATGGAGCTCTATCTTGCAGGCCCGCGTGTGATGGGGTTCAGTGCGGCCCTCATGCTATTTGTGTAAGCAACAATCACAATGCCCAATGTCAGTGTCCACCAGGATCGTACGCAGGGGATCCGTATGATTTAAAGAAGGGTTGTCAATCGGTGCCATGTGTTTACAATAACGACTGTCCGCCAACGCAAATGTGCAACCGGATGACACACACTTGCTACGATATTTGTCAAGAGGATACTTGCGGTGACAACGCTGTGTGTATTGCAGAAAACCATCGCTCGATATGTCAATGCCCGCCAGGATTTAAGCCAAATCCGATAGCTGATGTAGAATGTACTCCGCTTAGATCGTGTGACCCGAATCCGTGTCACCCGTCAGCGATTTGTGAAGCTGGACCAGATGGACACATATGCAAATGTCACGTTGGCGAAGTTGGCGATCCTTTGACTGGTTGTAGACCCGAAGGAGATTGTCCGAATGGCGATTTACAGTGTCCGGAAAATTCGGCTTGTATCAATGGAAAATGTGTAGATCCTTGTGCCAATGCTTGCGGAGTCAATGCGAAATGTACAGTCGTTAACAGGGCTCCAGTTTGCAGTTGTAGATCAAAATATGTACCCGGAGTGACGGGATCTGCCAAGGATGGTTGTGTGCGATTAGCTAGCGAATGTTTGAATGATCTGGATTGTGGCGGAGATGTTTGCCAGAATGGGCAATGTATGATTGCTTGTCGAAATTCTAAGGATTGTTCAGGAGGAGAACGATGTGTGAATAGTGTCTGTACTCAACCATGTTCAAGCCACAGCCAATGTTCGGAAGGGCAGGCTTGTATTGGTGGAAGCTGTTTGATTGGATGCAGAAGCAATAGAGATTGCGGAGATTCGAAGGCGTGTATCAACAGTAAGTGTAGAGATCCGTGTGAAACGGAAGGTGCATGTGGACCTAATGCGCTGTGCAGTGTAGTGAATCACGCACCCAGCTGCCAATGTCCACCAGGATTTGAAGGTAACCCTATCCCTGAACAAGGCTGTGTTCGGATGCCTTCATCTTGTACGGTATCGAGTGAATGTGCCGCGGGACACATGTGTATAGCCAATCAGTGTAACCTTCCGTGCTCGGAAAACACAGCTTGTGCTGTAGGAGAAAGATGTCACAACAGTATGTGTGCCAAGGTTTGCTACACAAACAATAACTGCTTACCAGGTGAAGTTTGTAGTGAAGCTGGAACCTGCCAACCAGGATGCAATACAGATGCCGACTGCCCATCACAAAAAGTATGCTTAGCGTCGAAATGCAAATGCATGAAAGGATTTATTGGAACTCCATTTGGATGCTCAGACATTGATGAATGTTCTGAAAATCCCTGCCATCCTTCAGCTAAATGTGAGAATATACCGGGATCTTATCGATGTGCTTGTCCGGAGGGAATGGTTGGCGATGCCTACTCGAACCCGGGATGTCGATCACCAAATCAGTGCTTCAAAAACAGTGACTGCGCTAGTAATTTGGCTTGTGTTGAAGGAAAATGTAAAGATTCATGTCAAGTCACTCAGTGTGGAACAAATGCAGAATGCCACATCGTTGACCATATCGCCACTTGCGAATGTCCACCAGGTCATCTGGGAGATGCTCGGGATGTTACAGTGGGATGCTTCCGAGTCGAATGTTTGAACAGCGAGGACTGCGGACAGGACAGACAATGCCAAAGTGAAACTAACAAATGCATCAATCCATGTGAATATGTAGACTGTGGAAAGGGAGCTTGTCACATTGTCGATCACCAGGCAGTGTGCGAATGCTTCCAAGGATACGAGAATGTTGGAGGACGATGCGAGGATGTTGATGAATGCCGCGTTAATCCTTGCCATACGAGCGCTGTTTGTCAAAATACTGCCGGCAGCTACAGTTGTCTGTGCCCAGATGGACTTGTAGGGGATCCAATAAATAGTGGTTGTCGAAATCCTGATGAATGTATTACTAACTCAGACTGTCCAACTAATGCCATGTGTGAAAAATCACGTTGCACAAATCCATGCTCAATCAAAAATGCCTGCGGTGAAAATGCTATGTGCACTGCTGTGTCCCATGCAGCTGTATGCGACTGCCCTCTGAATTCAAGAGGTAACCCTAAGGTTAGCTGTTTGAAGGTACAATGTTCAGAAAGCAACGACTGTGCAGCGAGCGAAACTTGTATCAACTTTAAATGTGTTGATCCCTGTTCATTGAAGAACGCTTGCGGCCAAAACTCGAACTGCGTATCAGAAAATCATCTCGCAATATGTTCTTGTCAACCGGGAACTACGGGTAATCCTCTGTTAGGCTGTGTACCTCTTCAATACTGTAACAACGATCAACAGTGCCCGGCGGGAACGAAATGTAACGCGGGAGTCTGCTGCACGCTTTGTTCGAGCAATCGAGATTGTATTTCTGATCAAATGTGTATCCAAGGTGTGTGTCAGCCAACGTGTCGATCAAATTCAACCTGTCCAGATTTTCAGTTTTGTCAGAACAACATTTGTACTCAAGAATTCAAATGCCGTGCGGATACCGATTGCGATATCGATGAAACATGTTTGACGGATGCCGATGGTCGTTCGAAATGCATCAATGCTTGTGCTGGACGTGTTCTTTGCGGAAGAAATGCTGAGTGCTCAGCTAGAGAACATTCGGCCGTTTGTGACTGCAAGCCTGGATTTTTCCAAGATAACGCCGGAATATGTCGCAAGATTGAATGTGAGCAAGATGATGATTGTTCGAATGATAAAACATGTGAAAACCATTCCTGCAAAATTGCTTGTTTGATAGGCGAACCTTGTGGCGCTAATGCTTATTGCTCGTCGGAGAATCATAAACAAACTTGTTACTGTCAACCAGGCTTTACTGGTGACCCAAAACAGGGTTGTAGCTTGATTGATTTTTGTAAGCAGGCTCCATGCGGTCCCAACGCTAAATGTAGAAACAGTCGAGGATCCTACCGATGTTCCTGTTCAGCAGGAATGGTTGGAGATCCATACAGCAGCGGATGTAAAAAAGCAGCCGAATGCGAAACTAATGCCGACTGCCCTGATGCTGCTGAATGTAACAAATCGAATGGAGAACCCAAGTGTCGGGATGCATGCGAGAACAAATCTTGCAATCCAAATGCCGAATGCCACACAAAAAATCATCAGCCCACATGTGTTTGTCGAAGTGGATTTGAGCCAGATCCTGATGATCCAATCAACGGATGTCGAGCCATTTTGGCATCGTGCAAAACAAAGAACGATTGTCCCGAAAACTCCTACTGCTATGGTGAAATATGCAAACGTAAGTATTCTAATCAGCCTGTATTTTTTCTACAACTATATGTCCTTTATACTCTGATTCTGTTGATTTTCCCTTCAAGTTCAAATAGGAATCAAAACAGCTACCGACAACTTCAAGTGAGTTCGTCTCTGAATCAAAAAAAAACTATCGTTTAGATCAATCGAGCACTTCATACATATCAATCTCGCAAAAACACTGCTCAGAAAATCACTTCAAACAATGAACCACTCAACTTAAAACTGATTAATACTTCACCAGATCATTTCTGCACCTACAGTGGTGTAACCAAAATCAACTCTTAAAACCCAAACGATTCTAACCAATCAATCACAAGAATCGATTTCACACCAAAAACCAAATCGCACATTGTTCTAATGTGTCTAATCCAAACCAAACACAACAGCGTACTTTCCGAGTTATTCTTTTCTTTATTTCAGAAAAAAATCTTAAATGCTTGTTTCAAATCTGTACTGATCTCAACCTATTTTCACAGCGGCTTGTACGGTTACCGAAGAATGCAACCAGGACGAAGTTTGCTCCAAAGGACAATGTATCAATCCGTGCCACGAACCGAACGCCTGCGGCATGAATGCCAAATGTCTGATGTATGGTCATTTCAAACAGTGTTCTTGCCCTTCCGGATTCACTGGCGACCCAGCGCTGGAATGTGTGAGAAGTAAGCATTCTTTTTTCTTCGATCTTTTACAAGTTTGATAACAGAACTAAATGGACTTTTTTTAACTACAGTTCCAGTCTTGTGCGTTTCCAACGCTGATTGCGTTGAAGGAACAAGCTGCCACGACTCGATGTGTTTGCCGCGTTGCGGAACCGATTTAGAGTGTGCTCAGAACGAAAAGTGCATTGGAAACAATTGCATGTGTAAGTATTTTGATCGAACAAGTATTTTTCGATATGTCAATGAATGCATTGTTTTCAAATTACAGTAACGTGTCGATTGGATAACGACTGTTTCTTGGGTCACATTTGCTTGAACGGAAGATGTGTCTATGGATGCCATACGGATGATGATTGCAGTGCTAGTGAAACTTGTCGAAACAACCATTGTACCAATCCCTGTCAGGAGAATCCGTGTGGACCAAATGCGGCATGTTCGGTTGTCAATCACCGTGCAAGCTGTTCTTGTATCAACGGAATGGTGCCGAGCCCAACCGCTAAGATTGGATGCGTTAGAGCGCCTGCATTGCAATGTACGGAAAATCGAGATTGCGCACCAGGTACTTCCTGTATCGAAAATTTGTGCCGACCAGTTTGTGCGAACGATCAAGGGTGCTTGAATAACGAACGATGTGATCGGGGAACTTGTAAGCCTATTTGTCGCCGCGATGATGACTGTCGAACGGGAGAAGTTTGTCAAGGTCAAACGTGTATGATCGGATGCCGCTCGAACAATGGCTGCCCAGCTCAACTTGCCTGTATCAATCAACAGTGCACAGATCCTTGCCAGGAACCGACGGCTTGTGGAACGAATGCTGTTTGTTCGGTGGTGAATCATAGGAAGCAATGCAGCTGTCCACCACCACTGAATGGAGACCCATTGGTTGGATGTCGGTCAGAGCAAAGATCTTGCCAAGCTAGAACTGATTGTCCGAAAGGTCAAGCATGCTACGGCAATACGTGTATGCAAACTTGTCGAAACGACCAAAACTGCCTAACTGATGAACGCTGTATAAGAGGAACTTGTAGAACCGTTTGTAATAGCGATGCTTCATGTTCGGAAGGATTGATTTGTGAAAATCGTGTCTGCCAAGCTGGATGTCGAACAGACAACAACTGTCCAACAAACCAGGCTTGTATCAACAAGCAGTGTACCGATCCTTGTACAGTTCTTGGACAGTGCGGAACCTGCTCAGAGTGTTCTGTTGTCAATCATGGAGTTCAGTGTAGCTGCCCTAATGGATATCTCGGTAATCCACTGGTTTCATGTTCTCCACCGCCACAAAAATGTAACTCTTATTGCTATTGTGATGAAGAAGGTGTATTCTGTGCAGACAAATGTAGACAAGCCAAGGACTGTGCATGTGGTCAAACATGTTCGCGAGGCAGATGTCGAACGAAATGTAATCCGGGTTCATGCCCTACAGGCCAATTGTGTCAGAACGGAGCATGTATAGCCGGATGCAGGTCAAATGCAGATTGCTCAGGCGAACGATCATGTGTGAATAAGAAGTGTATCGACCCATGCGAAGGTGGAAGGGCTTGTGGTAAAAATGCTCTATGCCAAGTGGCAGACCACCAGGCACTTTGCCTGTGCCCTGACGGTTTCCATGGAGATCCTCGAACAGGCTGTGAACAATACGAATGTCAAACGAACGATAACTGCGATCTTGATAAGAAATGTGTATCTGGGAAATGTACGAACCCCTGTCTGGAGAACGACGCGTGCGGCTTAAATGCGCAGTGCCGTGTCGTTAACCGACAGGCACAATGTTCGTGTACTCCGGGCTTCTTCGGAAATGCTCGGCAGGAATGTCAACCGGTGCAGAAAAATAGCTGCTCGCAGAATCCTTGCGGAGAGAATACTATATGCCGAGAAGATTCTGCCGGATATGAATGTACCTGTCAGCCGGGATGTATGGGCGATCCTGCCAAAGGTTGTCTGTGTCAGGCAAAGCAGACGAACAAGTGTCACGATTTCCATTGCGGAAAAAATGCCATCTGTCGAGTCACTGCCTACGAACAACCGGAGTGCTACTGTCCACCATTGTATCCGGGAGGAGATCCATATCATGAATGTAAGTTATCGAACCTACCACTGAATCATGGTTTGTCTCATCGTTCCTAATGAACTCAGCTAACGTCGCTGTTGTTGTTTATTTCTATAGGTACGAACGAACGAACTGTCACCGATTGCCGAACAACTGGATGCGTCGAAGGTGAATGTGTTCGTGACGGTACCCAATTTATCTGCCGCAATGGTAAGTGTAATAACCCCATGCCTATGTTCATCGAAAGTAGTGCAAACCGTTTCAGTTTTTACCGTTTGTTAATCCAGTTTTGATTTCTAAGCAAGAACTAAATATTATCAATCAACTGATCCACAGTTACGGCCTCGAAATCCTTCTTATCCCATCCTTCGTTAGAACCGACTAAAATAGTTTCAAGTCATCCATTATTTAGTTACAACAAAAAAAACTTAAAAATCAGCAGAGCACGATTTTCACCAATCATGTTTTGCCTAACGAATCGTCTCTCAATAGTAATAATTCGACATTAATTCTCAAATCACAAAACTAGTCACGCGAAACCACATGTCGATTTCAAATAACAGTTGAAATTAATGATTCATTCCATAGAAAGCTCACTCTGATTATCTTTGGATTAAACATTTGTAACGTTCCGCGAAGTTCACTGCAGCATGCACTAAACTGCACACCGGATATTGAAGGAACGGAAATTTAAAGATAATCAAACTCAATCACAGTTTTTTTTTCATTTAATATTTCGACAACAATTGGCCAGTAATGAAATGTGACGTTAGTACGAGCACCATACAGAAATGTTTCACTATACAAATGTACAACACTGCACCAAAATAAGTATAGCAAACGACCAACTACGATTCCTTGTACAAAAACAATTTGTTTAATCAGCACCGGTTGAATTTGTTATTAGTCTTAAACACACACCTTTTTTTGGTTCGTCGAGATGTCGCTGTCGCAATCGCGGTTACCCAATCTGCGCCCTCTTTTTCGCCCACAATGCTGTGTACAGTTGAACAGTCACGTTTCTGAGTTGAAAACGAAAATCACAAATCGTTAAACGTTAAGAAACACAACACGAACACTCACTGCTCTAAATAAGAAATTATTCGAAATTTTTTCATGTTGGACAAGTGAATCCCGCAATACCTATTTCAATATTGTTTTTTTTTTCATTTTTAGTTTTAGTGGTTTTTGAAGCGTTTTGTTTGGATATTTTGATTTACTTTTGTTAGTTTTTTAGTTTTTTTAAGTAACGCCCACGAGAAATTATTTCAAAAGACCACATCTACTGCTGATGAATTTGTTTAGGAATTTGTTTTGTTTTGCTCTTTGTTTGGAAAAGACCAGGCAGATTGGGAACTGTGGACGGGACACTTCTCACATGGTTCATTGCTTGCATGTGTTAGGCTCGGGTTTTTATTTTTGTTTTTGTGAACCACAACGGTTTGTTGTTGTGATATGGGATTTTATTTTTGTCTGCCACTGTATTTAATTTCTTGTATCAACTGTTGTATTTGTATTGAGATTTGTTATATTTTACTACCTAGTGCCCGGCATCATTAAATAGAGCACATATAAGACTACAAATTGGCTAAAAAAAGAGTTTGTTCCATTTTGTATATACAATGATTTTTTTCTAATTTCCCTCCATCTGTCTTCTTATTTTCCAAATTATTCTATTATCTTCTAGAATGCGTGTTCTAAAACTATCTTTATTTCTTCTTCCTGTACAATCAAACTTGATTTTTTTAAATAAATTTATAATAGAAATGTTTTATTTTTCCCGGGCAGAACGCATGTGTTGGATGCACTTTTTGTGAGAATCTTTTTGCTTTGAGCATTCAGATTTCTGAAGTCGGTTCCACAGTTCCTATGAGCATAATATTATGAGAAAGGCTAAGTTATTCACTTGAGCTACAGCGATATGATCTTTGAAATAATTTCTATGCGTTTGTGTTCCGTTTGGATAGCAATCGATCAGTTTTATGGGGGTAAATGGACCAATTTACGGTTTTCTTTAGTATGATAGATTCTGTGCACCATTTGTATTTTTTTCCATACACATTTAACGCTATTGTTTTTCTACATGCAAGTACTCTGAAAGCTGTACTCCACATAGTCAAAGATTTCTTCCAAATTATATAGTAACAGACACGGTTCTTATCGACAACTTCTAGACGGCGCGACGTACCTTTCCGACAGAAATTGGTACATTTGCCCCTAGGTCACTTGGCGCATCCAAGTATAGGTTCAAATACACCTTCACACACACGATCTCATACAAAATACATTGCCACACTCATACACACACATACAAACACATGAACACCTAGATACAGTTCCTAAAACCCTGTTATATTATCATCACAACTACAAATCTAGACGAATCCTGCGCAAACGATATGCAATGTCCCAAAGAAAAGGCTTGTATTGGAGGGAAATGTTCCGATCCTTGTTCCCTAAGGGGTGCCTGTGGGGACAACGCACTTTGTCAAACTGTCCTCCATAGGCCGCGTTGTTCGTGTCCAAGCTGTTACGTGGGTCGGCCGAATGTGGAATGTAAACCGGATCCCAAATGCCAAGAAGTTAGTACGCCGAAACCGAGCGATCCGAAGATAGTGTCGATCGCCTGCGAATCTGACGTCGACTGTGATGAATCGCTTCGATGCGATGCAAGCGGACAGTGCAGCGATCCTTGCACTGTACCAACTACATTCACGTGTGAGCCGAACAAGAAATGTATTTCCCGGAAACATCGCCCGGTTTGTGTTTGCAAGCATGGCTTTATTGTCAATGACTACGGAGAACTGATCTGTGCTCCAGAGAAACGTGAATGTCACGGAGATGACGGATGTGCCTCTAACATGGCCTGTATTGAAGGCAAATGTCTTAATCCATGTATGCCCTCGGCTACTCGAGGTCCAGCCTGTCCAGAGGATAAAGCGTGCCTGGTTATGGATCATAAGCCGTCTTGTATTTGTATGAAAGACTGTAGTCCGACGCTCTCCATATGTCTACGCGACAGTGGATGTCCAGCAGACCTGGCATGTCGCAACTATCAATGCGTTAATCCATGCGAGTCTACTAAATGTGCCGACGGTACGCCCTGTTTTGTCGAAGACCACAAAGCAATATGTAAATTCTGCCCAGCCGGATTTGTCAGAGATGCCCTGCAAGGATGTTTGAAAGGTAACATAACATACAGAGACACCTAGCGGCGAATAGCGCAAACTGATAGAAAAGTTCTACCTTCAAAAGTTTTCTTTTTCGATCCAATTAGGACCAGACTCCCCAAATTCAGCCTTTATTCCGCCTATCTATTGTCTTCTTCTATGTTCTTTACCCTATCTCGTCTGTATGTGAATCGACACAACTTCTGTCTTTCGAGATTTCTCATCTATCTTTCAAAACATGAGAACAGGAAATTTCAACCTGTTGTACGATTCCTTCTCAATGACGCTGTTTATATTACAAGCCTCATTGTGAGAGGCTCAACAATCGAATCGATAAACCCAAAACCACAAAACACAATACGATTGGACCTTTTCAATTTTTCAAACATGACCACAACAAAACAAACACAATGCGAAAAAAAAAACAAACCAACAAAAACTGCCAATTGGAACATAAAAAGCATATAACGACGCCTATTCACATTCACACATGCCAATGCTCTACCATTTTCAAACAAAATATTTTAAACATATCATCCTGCCACTACTTACACATTCAAGTAAAAGTACCTACTTAAAAAGCTGAAATTTACGAGAAATATTTCAGAATGTGTTGGACTTGCACGCATTCTTGCTCTTTCTTCAAACAAAAAAAAACTACTCCCATCTACACTTACACTTCATCTTACTACACTACAACTATCTTCAAACACCTTCACGAAACTGTTCTATCTGCTATCTTTCCATGAACTGTCCAGCCTCGATCTACTGCCAAATATCGATGTAAATAATAGTAAAATTGTGTAACTTGCTAATACCGAGTTTGTGTGTGTACATACGAAATGCTATTTTTGGTGAAGAATTTGTACCGATTCATCGGCGTGATTTTGCCTTAGCTGAACATGATTCACCGTAGAGTTTGTTTTCAATGTTGTAATGAAAAGATTATGAAACAAAAAATTGTATGTCATCGGCTAAGTTGCTTGTCCAAATGAAAATTACTAAATAACGATGATTGGAACTTCCTAAATTTTGAACAAACTCAGGTTCCACAACCAGACTCTTATCCATTTATATTTAAGTTCAGCTTGGTTGAATTTCTGAGCAGTTTAGAAATATTTTCATTCAGTTAGATTTAGATTTTTAGATTTAGGTTTTATCATTGTCAATTTAATACAAGCCATGAATTATTTTGTCGTTTTGTTTGAATAATTATCTTGTCAGTACAAATTCTTCGCCACATTACCGTTAATTTTTCTCTCAATGTATTTGTGTGTAAAGCATAATTTATCACTGTTCTTTAGCGTCTATGTTTTAAAACTTACACCACCGAATTACCGCTTACCCTCCACAGCAGTTACAGAAGTGAAACAGGAAGGTCTAGATGAAGAAGAAGTACAGAAGAACAGCACCTCGGCGCCGGAAGACGGCCCCTGTTCGAAACACTCCGACTGTGGCGATCTGTTGCAGTGTATGGCTGGCCGTTGTTTAGATCCTTGTAGGGTTGGGTGCGGTCAATCGGCTTGTTGCACCGTCCAGGCACACGTTCCCATTTGCACTTGTTTCCCAGGTCACACCGGTAATCCCAACCAAAAGTGCCTTCCGATCGAAGAAGCAGGCAAAAGTTCGACGTTAGGTTACACGACTGGTGCGGCTAGCGATACAGGTGCAACTACAGCAGATTTTGAAGAACAACAGAACACGCAACGTAACGAAATTGATCGTTCGGATGTATTTACCATAACCGAATCAGCTTTTGCCACGACTAAAGTAACGCCAAACGAATTTATCGATGAGGCAGAATTAGAAGCAACCACAAACAGAAGAGATGGTGAAATGATTTCGAGTTCAGAAAGAGGGAAGAAAACAGAGCAAGATACGGTTACAACGCAACAATCTACTGACAGAGAAGAAGTGGGTTCTCAATCGACAGAATCTTCAGAAACGACAATCAATGTTTCAGGTGGTTTGACTACAACAAATGCAACAGAAATTTATACTGTAAATCCAACAGAACTCTCTCCTAAGGAATTGAGTTCTTCCACAGAATCTGTACCAACGGAGTCAAATGTACCGCAAAAAATAGACGATAGTTCTTTAGACAAAATTGCAGAACAAGGCAATGAAATCTCTACGATAGAAATCGAAAATATTGTCTCGGAAGTTCCGGATACAACTGTAACTAGTATTATTAAAAGTTCTCCTTCAATCGAAACAACCGAAAGGATTTCTATGGAGGCATCTTCGGTATCTACAAATACCAAAGATGTCGATTATGTAGCTACGGACACATTACTAGATGTAAGTGAAACAACTTCGAAGATAACAACAGAATCAGAACTTACGCAACAACCTAAAGATCTTGAAACATCGAATGATACCGTACCTCAAACTACCGATGTAATAAACAGCAATAAGCCTACAGAACGACCGTGGAAAGAACAAAATACGATGCCAGACGTTACCACTTCTAATGATTTTGCCAAGACGACTTTGAAGTATCCTTTAGAACTCGAAGATAGTGTCGATGTTGTGAATACAGAAGCTACCACTTTGGGAGGTCAAACTATTTCTGCTGAGATATTAGTCTACGAAACTGAATTAACTTCAACAGAAGCACAACCAAAACACGAATCATCTACCAAATTCTCCACCAGAAAGCCCGCAACTTCAATAGATATTCCAGTAAAACAAGACCGCAAAACAACTGAGCTCGAAACGGATCTTCCACCGATCATGTTAACCAATCCACCAACGATGGCAGATGTTCTGCTAAACCGTAGTACAACGCAGCACTACGACGAATATATCCATGGTGGAGAAGCCACCGTCAAACCGCCTCTCCGTAATACCACTTTTACTGTGTTGCAAACGACTACACCAACAACAACTGACAATCAAGATGAAGAGACTGAGGCCGATCGTAGCTTTCCACTTACAACCAGCAAAGTTGAAAATGATGATTATGATTACAGTGATCACGACGAGCAAGTTTCTACGACCACTGCAACTACAACAACTACGACGCTCTCAACCACGGAACGAAGAGAAGGTCGTGTGACGGAAAGCTATGAATTTTCAACACTTAGAAGACAAGAAGTTACTCGTAGAAAAGGAACTACTACACAATCCATCGAAACGACCACTCTGGAAACGACTGAACCATCAACTCCAGATGTAACGGTGAAAAATGCCATAACACAAACCCACGACATCGTCACTACCATGGAACCACTATTGTTCGAGCAAACGTGTTTCACCGATGCCAACTGCAGTTCCAATGAAACCTGTATCGAAAGCCGTTGCCTGGACCCATGCCTAATTTCCAATCCATGTCCAAATCACATTCCTTGTTTAACCATTTCCCACCAACCTAAATGCCTGTGCAACCGAGTGGATCCGATTGATCCGTCAAAATGTGTAGATCAAGAAGCAGGTAATATATGTTCGAGAACAAAATTCTCCCACTCGATTACCCGATCGGTACTATAGGATTGCTTGCTCGGCCCGATATCAAACAAGTTACCGTGAGCTTCCTACGAGCTTTAGTTGGTGCTAATTCAGCCAGAATCTGAACGCACCACAACCTTACCCTCATTAAACCATCAATCAACACCTGTCCGGAATGCAACAACAACTCGTATTGAACTAGTAAACCAGTTTTAGTAGTCGTGTATTATTGGGGTAAACGGATCATCAATCACTTCTCTCGGTAGAATCTGAACCAAAATGCTCATGGTAACCTGTTTGTCGGCGCAAAAAGAGTAATTCGTCGCATTTTCCCGGTATGGGTAATCTTCTAGAGAATGTCGCACATCTGCAAGTTGCTCTCTATACCTTCGCGCGTAGTTGAAGATACCCGCTCTGTACGAATCTTCTTCCTTCGCAATGTGGCACAAGATTTATCGGTGTGTTGTGACCCTAGAATGCACCACCGTATACAACCTAAACCGAATTGCCTCATTGTACTGCAGCTTCATACCGCTGCAGCACTTCTTGCATGCCTTTTCGCGAAACATCGGTACGGTTCATCGCCGCCTCGAGTTTCATTACCTAGCAGAATTCTTTGAATGATCAATCTCTGGTTTGATACTATAGGGGAAAACATTCAGCTGTTCAAATCCAATAGAAATCTCTATTCCATTCTCTTAATTTACAGTATTGTCTATCTTCTTCTTTCCAGTAGATCTTCTGTAAACAGGAGTTAGATGAAAAGAGGGATACGATCCGTACAAATGATGCATGCCGTGTAGCGGAATTGTATTTTGCAGTAGCTGAACTACAAATAAAACGAAACTTCTGTTGTTGAACTTTGGTGATTGGAATGATTACATACACTTTACACTAACACTTGCAACACTTTGCTTGCTTTGTATATATGCTGTATGCTGTAAACGCCACTTAGTCATTACTGAACTGCTTCGCTTCAAATCGCAAATCGATAAAATAAGTGCTTGCGTAGTTTTTGTAGTCATGGTCATTAAACAAAAAAACAATTGTTTCAACGAACCCATCAAATCTTCCAGTAGTTATCATTTTAGTACCGTAAAGATCATAGGAAAAAAAAGTAATCAACCGAAATGTCAACTGCAAAAAAAGGGATCTTCATACGTAAACCGTACTAACCTTACCTCTGTGCTATACCATTTGCAGAACTGGGATGTAGACACAACGAAGAGTGTCCACCGGAACGATCGTGTATCAACGGAGCCTGCATCGATCCGTGCCGTACCGGTAATCCGTGTGAGGCCGGACAGGAGTGCGAGGTGCAAAACCACGAGGCAGTTTGTATCAAACGTAAGTAGCAATCTGTAGATCATCATCATTTTTAAGTAGTTCGTGCAGTACTGTTGTTAGGATTGATCTATTCGACATTCTTCTGTACCAGTTGACGGCAAAGAATTTTTTGACACTTCTAACAAACACTATTCAATACCAACCAGAGCTGGTAAATTTCAGTCAATATCGTTCCATCCTGACCAACGTCTAGTAGTCAATGTTATCGAAAGAATATCAAAGTCGTCTACCAGTTGAATGACCAAGCTACAATGTCAGTCAGGCAGCAATGTCAATATTGAATGACATTTTTGCACTCCACTCGCATCACACATAAGATCGTCTTTCTATTTCATTTTCTGGCTGCGTTGGGAGGGATTTTACGTAATAAGTTGCGCAACAGTTGAAAAAATGTAGTTGTTGGCCTTAAGAAGAAAAAAATCATAGCAAGCATGATGTCGTTCATTAAACTTGGTCATGACATTGTTGTAAGCTTGTGTCGCTGACCAAAAATCAATATCGCATGACAAAGTAGGCTGATATTGGCTGTATGACACTGATAATAAGCTCTGATACCAACGTTCAAAAATAAATTAATTTACGCTCGACAAAAATGGTTCTCGTCAATGTTACTCAGTAATCGTGATGTCACATTTGAAAAGCCAATATCTTCTTGAACTCCATTTTCACAATATTCTTTTTTCCTTCCCTCAGTTTGCCAATGCCAAAAGACCTCAGATTGTGCGGCAGGACTACATTGCGATGGGTGTAACTGCGTTCAGGAAGATACGCCACCACGTACTGCGGGCTGTGAACACTGTCCACCGGGAATACCGTGTGACCCGATTACCGGAGCGTGCGTCAAAGGTAAGTCCAACCCTTGCGAAAGACGACTGTATCCATATGCTTCTCGTGTCGCCTCATAAGACTAATTGTTTATACATGAGAGCATCCCTCATTACCTCGCTACTAACCATAACGAATATAAACCATATGCGCAAACAACCTCTTCTGCTAAGGATGGTCTACGCTTCTCGGGTCTAGTTTCATGTTTCCAGCTTATGAACATTTTCCATCTCCCATTCAGCTTTAGCTCATAACCATCCCAACAAGAACCTTTCCTATCAAGTTTGGCTTAGCTCTCACTCATAAATCGAACGATTCGCTAATGCTTTAAACTCAGGACATGCATCGGAAGACGGTACAAAAAATCGAACGTAAGTTTTGATTCATCTGACTGACAAGACTGAATGCTTTGCAAATCACCACTATGTTCAAAATTCACCTCACCCACGACTTCATAACGCTCAGACGAAATCATTTCGCTGCGAATGAACAGTGTAAAAACCACTAAACATACACACACGTACACACCAAAGACATCACATGTTCGTTCATAAACGATCGTTATCAATCCCATATCAGCGCAACATTTCAAATACACATACACACATCAATGCGTCACCCGTTTGTGCGTTCAACTACCACATGATAACCAAGTTTTTGTTCTATTTTTCTTAACCAAGAAACAACAACAACAACATTTAACCTAGAATTAAACAACACTACCACGGAATTGATTCCCGATGTACAAAGCACACAATACACAGATTTTGTCACACCCATACACACAAACGAATCAGTAATAACATCGACTAATTACGTAACAAATACACCTCTAACAACTACTGATCGGCTCGAAGAAACTTTGTCCATTGCCAACGTCGAAAGAGAAAGCTCGAGTCCCTTCGATGAACCAGGAACGACAACAATCCACGTTGAGGGTAGCACAGAAAGCTCTACTGAACCTTATTTTAGTACTATCGAAGAAGCAGCTTTTTCGAATGGTACTACCGTTGTCTTGATTTCCGACAAAGAATCTACGGAAACAGCAAAAACAGTGAGCGGTGGAATCGAGGATACAACTGTACAGATGTCAAATTTTTCAACTGAAGGAGCTGTCACCGAAACCACTCTTTACGAACAACAAACAAGCGAACCCACTACACAAACAAATGAAGATACAGTTTCACTAATACCGACAGAAAAAAGCCCCTTTCAAACATCGGACGATTATCCAACGACTGGAATTGAAGGACAGGGTGAAGATATAACGGAAACTCTTCATTCTACAGAAGGCACTCACCCTACTGAAGAAACAACAGACGAAAGCTCACTGCCAACTGTCACCACAATTGATGATGATAATGTGACTATAGACACAAACAAGAGTGCTTTTGAAACAACAAATGGCTTCACCACAATCTCTACTACATATAGAAACAAAGTAGAGCAAACTACAATCACAACTGAAGAAGTCGAGGATAAAGTGATTACTCAAAAGGTTTCTTCAACAGAAGAATCGGTACCTGAAAGCACCCTTAGCATACAAAAAACATCCGAGGCTGTTACTCAAACAACTGAGGAATTAGGGAATGAAGCAACTACGTTAAAACTGTCTTCAAATACTGAATCGATAACCGAAAGCACTTTAAACGAGCAGCAAACAACCGATACTGACAATCAAACGACCGATGATTCAGTATCTCTGCCCAAGAGTCCCGAATTTTCACCAACGGAAGAGAACACGGAAAACACTGATGCTGAGACAACATCCAGCGAATTCCTAACGACAAAAGCAGTAGAACATGAACCAATAAATACAACTGATTTTATGCAGTTTACCACAGACAATAGACAAACTGAAGTTACTACGTCGGTCAAATCGGATGAATCTGATGAAACAACAATATCAGGGACAGATGAACCAGAAGTAACAACAACAACAGCGACAAAGCCATCAACCTTTGTGTCTGATGAACTTATTACTGCAAATCCGTTTGAGAGGGAACAAACTTCCAAGCCATTTGACACATATGAGCCGACAGAAAATTCCACGGCTGATATCACGCCCTCAACTATGACAGAATCCAAAACGAACGCTGCCGATGATGATTCTGATAAAACCACTCAAACCCTGATGGACACTACTGACCAAAACTTCAGCCATGATTATACTACCGAACTATTCACACGACTGACAACCATGACAGTTGACCCATACGGACTTGACACCGACTCGACAAAACAAATTACGACTGAGAAAGCTTCTTTTGACGAATTTACTGACAATGTTAAACAAGTTTCACAACAAACAACATGGCCTTACACCGAAAGTTCACCTGTCACCATCAACAATGATGAAACATTGAGTAGTACTGTCAAAGAGGAACCTGGTAGCTTTTCAACGTTAGGTGATCAGATCCACGTTGAGCAAACCACAATCACAGCTGGAAAGTTTAAGGACGACGCGACAACGCCAAAATCCATTTTTAATGAGGAATCTATAACCGAAACTTCTTCCATAAGTCAACAAACAAGTGAATATCCAACGGAATCCATTACTTCAGTTTTTTCAACAAAGAGTACCGCTTTTACATCGACAGAGAAAAATATACTGCAGACTGATGGTGAATTCACAACTAAGGATTTTTCAACAACAAAAACCAATGAACAGAGTACTCAAGATAATACTGAATCTGTTCAGTTTACAACAGAAACTCAGCCAAATAAAGTTCACACATCAAAAGAAATCTATGAAACACTTCCAACAACATTAGTAACCTTGCCTAACGAAGCGGATGTATCAGAATCAACGACAATGCAGTTATCATTATCTACTGGTGAAGATAGTAGTTCAAATGCTTCAACCCTTGATGAAGAACAAATGGTCAGTACTTTTCCACCCACGGATATTGTAACGACGAAACAGACTATGAATTACACAACAAGCGCCGTTGAAGCTGTTTCTGATGAATTCACTAAAACCCTGCTGGAGACTACCACTGCCAACTTGAAAGAGATTGATTCATCTGCCGAATCATTAACTCAAACAGCACCAATTACTGCGTCAACAGAAAGGCCGTATTCAGATTCCACAAATGAAATTACGACTACTGAATCTTCAATTGTTCAGACGACTGATAGCATTAAGATAACTTCACATCAAACAACACCAATTCCTGATGCAGTCACCGAAAACTCAATGCCTACAACCACCAGTTTCGGAGACTATGAGTTGAGCAGTACGCAGAGTCCCAAGGAGGATTTCTCAACTCCTACAACTGATTTCGATAATATCAACGTAGAACAAACCACAATCGAAAGTAAAAAATATTCAACACAACCGTCAACGAGCACAGAACAGAAAATGTCGGGTATAGAAACAACGCAAACAAGCGAAACTGCTACGGAACAAAAAAATCAGCAAGACGACTTTCTCACAACAAAGTCAAGTGATGATGAGACAAGTGTCAAAATAGAGCAAACTACTTGGACAAGTTCTAACGAAGAATTATCTACTTCTTCACTCACTGATCCAACCAAAACCGACGACCCTACAGAATCTACGATTAAATCAACTCCATCTACAAGCGATAGTGAATACACGACGAAAACAGTTTATTCATATGTCAGTACATCGTCTCCGGATGAACGTGAACATAGCTCAACGGAAATCAGTACAGTTGATCACACAGTACAAGACGAAGATACTTCTACTCATACTGGTACAAGTGTTGAGAAAAACACAACAGATCATTTCACTTCTGCGCATACAGATATTTATGAAACTTCTACTCAACCAGAAATAAGTACCACAGTTAAAACATCTTTTAATGCACAAACAGAGAGCTCTGAAGAGCTCACCACAACTAGTAAAATAATTGACGAGCAGTCTCTAGTCACCGAAGAAGGTTTTGAACAGCCAACCAAATCGACTACCGATACTAATAAAACCGTCAAAACTACTGTATTGGAACAAGAACCTACTAAAATAACTATAACAGAAATATCGTCAATCGATGAGCAAGAACAAAGTTCAATAAAAAATGACGATCAACAAGTCACCCAACCCAATACATCCACTCTGGATATTGAAGAAGTTCCAAAATCTACACAAATATTTACAAGAGGACGCGACACTACCACAGAAGTAATTGGAACTTTTCCAACTTCATATACTGACTATCTATCAACAAAATTGGCAAACAAGGACGATTATGATATTTGGTCTACAAAAAGCTCAATCAGCAGCAGCACTTTACTTCCAGAAGTTGGCACTAATGAAGAAGACTCTCATTCAACATCTACCAATTTTGACGACCAAGCAACAACCATTCCAAACGAGTTATCTAGTGATCGAACAACTTCATCAAGGGCCGGAGAAACCGAGTTGAACACTTGGCGTACTACAATGGCTATTAACATACAGAAAGAATTTGATGAAACAAGCTCTGCCATTGAACAATCGACAAATGAAATTGTATCAATTCCATCAGAAGAAACTGTAACAGAAACAACCAACAGAGACGCATTTGTGACTAAACCAACTTCGTTTGACGATTCAAAGGCATGGTCCACAATACTTCCAACACGAGATACTACGGAAAAATCAGGAACAACGCAACAAGATAACCAAGTTTGGATTACCACCTCCCAAGAAATTGATACAGCCGATGGTGATGCTAAAACCACGGCATATGTCACTACAACGAAACCATCAGGTCAAACCATTGTAATTGAAGACAACACAATTGATACGGCATCAGATGTAACAATTTTCGAAACAACAACCAAACAAAACAGGGTTGAAGATATAGACATTTTAAAACACTCAACGAAAGATATAAGGGAATCAACAACCTCATATACGACAACAAACGATTGGCTCGAACAAGAAACAACAATATTGTCATCAGACCGAGAAGGGAAAATAACTGAACCGACTACAGATTCAAAGAAATACGACAGAACTGATTTCACTACTGAAGTCACTATACAAACAACTATAGAGCCTGAACTACAGAAGACAAGTAACGATGATGATGTAGAACTACCGCAAACGACATCAAGACAGCAAACATCGTTTGAACAGTCCTCATCATTCGATGTAGATGAAACGACAAAGCCTACTGCGGTGGATTCTTCTTCTCAAAAATACAGCACTGATAGAACAGAATTTGATCAGTATTCAACTGACAACACTGGAGGAACAGAAAATCAATGGACTACTTTACCTTCAATCGGATTTGGAACATCTACTTATAATTATGATAAAACAACAATAATCGATTCTGACCAAACAGAACAAACAACCGCTACATTATTTACTGAAAAAGATGCCACAACAAAAAGCAGTGACAACTCCGGGAACACAGACACAAAAACAGTTGAAACCTCTACTTTCATGGACAGGAAAACTTCCAACTCAATAACAACCGAAACCAATTTGGTAGACGAAACAACGAAGAGAATTTTAATGGAAGAATCATTTACCACCGAAGTTGTTGAAAAAACGGAAACATTGACAACTGATAAAAGCGACCCCATAACAACCATGCCTTCAGACGAAACTGAAATGTCTTCCACAACACCATATTTTACCACAATTGAATCGATGAAAACACAAGAAGAAGAAAGTGTGACAGAATTCAAACCAACAACGACTGCGGAGTCAAAGTTCGTAGAAGATTCTACAACAATACGAACGCCAATAGATTCGTCAGATTCTGAAACTCAAAGTCCCCCTGCGGATACAATGGAAACAACCATATATTCCACTGATACTTTGATCAGCGAGAATACTACGACGGATGAAAACTCAATCTGGACTATGTTTTCGTCGACTGACACTACTGCTTCAACTAAAGAGTTGAACGAGTCTGTTGTAAACGATTATTCTACTATTACAGAGCAAACAACCTTACCTGCTGAGTATTTGACCACAACCACAAACAACAACAATGAAATCACAGCGGAAAGTGACTTTACATTGACATCGGAAAACTCGACATTGTCTAACGAGGAATCTTCTCATTCCACACTTGTAGCAGCAGATTTTGAAGAAGTTACTAAGAAACATGAAGTTCTAGTTGGGACAACCTCCATGCAGGAAGGTGAAAACCTTGTTACTGGCACCACTTCTCGCAGCCCAATGACAGCAGAGCAAGGCACAGAAAAAATGACACAGTCTGACGTTACGACTCTTGCAACCTTGCCTAACTCGATCACAAATTACGAGGAGAATACTACAAAACAAACAATCACTACCGAAGGTGTTTCATCTGAAGAAAAAACTTCAATAAGTACGCAACGTGTGAGCGAAATTACTGTGAATGAGAGGACAACAACTGATGCTCCAGGGGATTTCACATCCAAAAAGTTGACAACCATCACCGACACAAACGAAGCGGATTCAACTGTGTCAATTACAGATGGTAAACTTGAAACAACTTCAATGTATTTTTCAAGCGTATCTACAGATCAAGATACTTCCACATTCGACGATTTTCAAACAACATCTGGTTATCAGCAAATATTTTCACCGGAATCCACAGAAGCTGCAGGAACTTCAACAATTTCAGACGATAATCTTACGACTGAAACAGATAATTCTCAAACGTTCGACATAGTTGACCTCAATATGACAACAACAGAAAACCTTTTTACTACTACTACAGACGACACGGAAATCACTGCCCACACAAGCGACGTCAATGATGAAGAACAACCCACTACGGTGGGGTACTGCAAAACTTCTTCGGATTGTGCCGAGTCCGAAATATGTAAACAGAACCACTGTTTCCCAATCTGTACAGATAAGATATCTCCCAGCACACCCTGCGTAAAAGGTATATCGAGCTACCTGTCGAAACCAAACAAACGTCCTTCTTTCTATACTCTGCACTACACAACACCACCAATACACTGTTTTACACCTCCGTCCACGCTGTTTTGAAAAGCCCCACCTCAACGAAAGTTCACTCAGTTGTTCCTTCTACCTTTCGCTGTATAGTTTTATTCTCAGCTCACTGATGCTGCCAATAAGCCTTATTTCTAACTATCACTACTGCTGACCTTGCTGTTAATCTATGTTTCTAATCTTTAACTCTTTACCTCGAATAAATGACGTCCTACTCTTGCTTTTTCATGTAAATAATTGCCCAAAGAAGAAGAAGAGGACGTCATTCGAGGAGCAACAACCAGACCACCAATTGAATCCTAATCGAGTTGTTATTGCTCCTCCTAAACTGCATTATATTATGATAAAATATTCTAATATATTCTAATCCAAACCATCCACGCGCCTGCATTAACTCCCGAAAACAAACCTAAAACAAACAGCACCACCTGGTACTCCAAAGAGACCGGAACCTTGTAAATCCGATAACGACTGTATCGAAACCGAAGTCTGCTACATGGATTTGTGTGAAAATCCGTGCCTTTTCGATGGCGTTTGTGCACCGACGGCAACTTGCAATGCCAAAATGCATCGGCCCATTTGTTCGTGTCCGTCTGGGCACGAGGGCAATCCTACGATCAAATGTTCACCGATGGAACCAAGTAAGAAAACTAACAATGCCTTATCCATAAACTACACTGCACCAACTAAGCAAGTCATAACCTCTAAAACCAAATTACGCACCAAATGCACAAACTTTTGCCCATTTCAAGGTTATGTTTTGTACAAAATGTAAAATAGATCCAATCTGAATTGTTACATTGCCACTACTGAACACTTTGTTTCTGCACTCTGTTATATTGAAGCAACACCTGTTTTCGTTTCTGTTTCTTCCATTGCACCACCATCACCCACAATAGTTCAATGCACCTCCAACGACGAATGCCCGTTGATGGAAGCCTGTGTCGGAAACGCCTGTCAACGACCTTGTGATGTGAAAAACCCATGTGCGCCTAACGCAGTGTGTATCAACCGAAACCATGGTTCGGAGTGCAGCTGTATTGAAGGATTCCACGGAAATGGTTTCGTGGGCTGTCAGCCAGGTGAGCGTACTTACCATATCATGTTGTAAGAGTAAAAAAAATCCAGGTATTCATTGAGATCGAAACCTTATTTACAGTTACCGTACCGGGATCTGTCTGTCAGTACAACGAAGACTGCCCTCCAGATAAGCTCTGCGATCGGTTGAACCGTGTTTGTATCAACCCATGTCAGGAAGATTCTTGCGGTGACAACGCCGATTGTTTCCCACAGAATCACGGTATTGAATGTCGGTGTCGCGATGGTTTCTCAGGTAATGCTTATCTGGAGTGTGTTCAGTTCCATGGATGCCGTTCGGATGGAGAATGTAGCTCAAACGAAGCGTGTATCAACGGCAAATGTGTTTCGCCATGTGAATGTGGTCCGTATGCGTTGTGTGAAGTTCGTAATCATAAACCACAATGTAAGTGTCCACCAGGATACAAAGGCAATGGTCGAACTGGATGCAATCCACCCTCCGATCCTTGCAATCCGAATCCTTGTGGCTTGAATGCTATGTGTGAGATAGATGCAGGAAGCCCTGTATGCTATTGCCCCAAGGGATTAACAGGAAATCCATTCAAGAATTGCAGTAAGTATTTTAAGTTAACCATTTCAGTTTTTCATGCATATTGACCGATCATACTCTCACAGTCCCTGAAGGTGATGAATGTTCACCGAATCCTTGCGGACCGAACAGCGGATGTCGGAAAATTCAGGGTCAGGCAGCGTGTTTCTGTTTGCCAGAGTTTGAAGGACATCCTCCAGAAGTGCCATGTAAACTACCTCAACACCCTTGTGATCCATCACCTTGTGGTCCCAATACACAGTGTACCATTCTCAGTTCAGGGTTTGCTAAATGTACATGCTTGAGTGGATACATCGAAAGTCCGAACACGATTCGTGGATGCGTTGAGCCAAGAAATCCATGTGATCCTAATCCTTGCGGTTTTGGAGCTGTATGTGACTCGTCTCGCAATCCCGTTTGCTATTGCCCCGAGGGTTCGATTGGAAATCCATTCCGAAGTTGCAATGAGCTAGTTGTGACTCCAGAGCTTTGTCGCCCTGGACCGTGCGGAAAGAATGCCGATTGTTACACGTCTGAAGGTCGTGAACAGTGTTACTGTTCTCCAGGATTCATTGGCGATCCTTACCTTGGATGCATTGAACAGCCAAGGTCTGTGTGTGAACCGAATCCGTGCGGACCAGGTGCTGAATGTCTGGTTTTGACTGATGGAACTCCTGCGTGTAGATGTGCTCCAGGTTTAAGTGGTGATCCAACCAGCACTGAAGGATGCCATGGATTTGAGTGTCGTGCGGATGAAGAATGTTCAAGTGAAAAGGCATGTATTGGATTCCAGTGCATTGATCCTTGTCCTGGTTCATGTGGAACAGGAGCTTATTGTAAAGTTGAAAAACATCATCCAGTATGCTATTGTAATGCTGGACTCACAGGAAATCCAGCCATACGATGCTTCTCTCTAGATGAACGAGTTCCGGATAACCAATGCAATCCAAGTCCCTGTGGAATCAACACTCAATGTACAGTACGCAACAGAAGGCCAGTGTGTAAATGTCTGCCAAATTACAAGGGAGATCCTAAAAAGGGATGTAAGGCTGAATGTGAGCTCAATTCAGATTGTTCATCTGACAAGGCTTGTGTAAATCGGCGCTGTATTGCACCCTGCAACGGAGCTATATGTGGTGTGAACGCCGAATGCCACGTCGAATACCACACGCCAATGTGTAAATGCCCGAATGGTTTCACAGGAGATGCATTCGTTTACTGCGTACCGATACCAGATGATAGAAATATGACACGACAACCTTGTCGATCTTCGCCTTGTGGTCCCCAGGGAGTTTGTTCTGTGTATGGTGACGATGTAGCTATATGTGATCCATGTTCCGCACCCGACGCTGTCTACAATCCCCGTTGTAGGCCACAATGTATTCTGAACACAGATTGTCCCTTCAATCAAGCCTGTATTCAGAGTAGATGCCAAGATCCATGTCCAGGGTCATGCGGACACTATGCAGTATGCAATGTCGAACATCATCGTCCGATTTGTGCCTGTCCAGCCGGATTATACGGTAATCCATATGATCGATGCATTCAACAAGACACTCCACTGGAAACTTGTGACACAATTCGATGCGGGGCAAATACAGAATGCAAGCGAATGGGTGGAGTGCTAGCATGTGTTTGCAAGAAAAATTATTTCGGAGATCCACTGGTAGGCTGTCGTCCGGAGTGTGTTATCAATACTGATTGCCCTGTGAATAAAGCATGTGTCAATAATCAATGCCAAGATCCATGTGTTGGAGTTTGCGGAGTAAATGCACTGTGTAAGGTCGTCAATCATTTACCAGTCTGTTATTGTGCACCCACACATACAGGTGATGCACTTATTGCCTGTACGGAGAAAGCGTATTTACCACCAGTTCCCAGACATCCATGCGACCCCAATCCTTGCGGTCCGAACAGTAAATGTTTAACAACGTCAGATAATTACGCCGTTTGTTCATGTTTGCCAGGATTCCGAGGAATGCCACCGGCATGTCAGGCCGAATGTATGATCAATGCAGAGTGTCCACTCAACAGGGCCTGTATTAATTTGAAATGTATTGATCCTTGTCCTGGAACGTGTGGCGTTGGAGCCAGATGTGAAGTGATCAACCATAACCCGATCTGCAGTTGTGGAGCGAATCAACAGGGAGATCCATTCGTTATCTGCGAATCTCGAGAAAACAATCCACCACAGGAGCCAAAGAATCCATGTGATCCTTCACCATGTGGACTCAACTCTATTTGTCAAGTTAAACGTAATCGACCAGTGTGTTCTTGTCAGCCAAATTTCATTGGAAGTCCACCATACTGCCGTCCAGAATGTGTTCTAAGCACAGAATGTCCACAAGACAAGGCTTGTATAAATGAAAAGTGCCAAAACCCTTGCCAGAATGCTTGCGGTGTTAACGCTGAATGTCATGTTGTTGCACACTCAGCTTTCTGCAACTGCCGTCCAGGATTTGAGGGTGATGCATTTATAGGTTGTTCAGAAACACCAAAAGAAATACCACATCGTGATGTATGCTACCCGAACCCTTGCGCTGAAAATGCAGTTTGTACCGATGTTAATGGAGCTGCTAAATGTACATGTATTGCTCCATATTTTGGCGATCCATATAATACAGGATGCAGGCCAGAATGTGTACTGAACTCGGACTGTCCTAGTCATCTAGCATGTGTGAATCAACACTGTCGTGATCCATGCCCAGGTGTTTGCGGTTCGAATGCTGAATGTACTGTTGCCAATCATATACCTGTCTGTGAATGTAGTAGAGGATTTATTGGTGATCCATTCAGAGGCTGTCGTCGAGATGTACCACAGCCAATGACACCGAAAGACCCATGTGCTCAGTGTCCATCGAACAGCGTTTGTCGTATAATTCAAGGTAGACCAACGTGTTCCTGCCCAGAAGGGTATCGTGGAGCTCCTCCCGCGTGTAGACCCGAATGTTCCAGTAACGAAGAATGTCGTCATGACCAAAGCTGCATTAATCTTAAGTGTAAAGATCCCTGTCCCGGACTGTGTGGAGTTAACGCTCAGTGCCAAGTGATAAACCACAAACCATTCTGTAGCTGTTTGCGTGATTATTACGGTAATCCATTCGAACAGTGTATGCCGAAACCTGTTGCACCAGCTCATCCTTGCCAACCGAGTCCTTGTGGCCCGTATTCCGAATGTCGAGAGGTTAACGATCGAGCTTTGTGTACTTGTGTGCCCGGAATGCTCGGTGCACCACCAAATTGTCGACCTGAATGTGAAATTCACCAAGATTGTCCTTCGAACCGAGCCTGCTTTGCACAGAAGTGCAAAGATCCCTGTATTGGATCATGTGGCTTCAATGCACAGTGTGTGGCACGTGATCACCGACCGGACTGTTCCTGCATGGAAGGTTTCGAAGGTGATCCATATACTGGATGTAATCCAATCGGTAAGTCTTGCAATCTTTATAACATTCATGATCATACCATCCGAAATCGATATCAAAGTCAAACTCGTGATCAAACTTCCGTACTTGTAGTCATCTATCGAGATGAGATTATCGAACCCTGCAACCCGTCGCCATGTGGATCAAATGCTATCTGTAAAGAACGTAATGGTGCTGGCTCTTGTACTTGCATGCGAGATTATTTCGGGGATCCCTATGTTAGCTGTAGACCAGAATGCGTTCAGAACTCAGACTGCCCGTACAATAAAGCATGCGTTAATACAAAATGTGTTAACCCTTGTGTTGGTACATGCGGTCTGAATGCCGAATGCCGTGTACATAATCACGCTCCTATATGCACGTGTTTAACCGGATTTATTGGAAACCCTTCACGGGCTTGTCAGCCCATAGTACTAGAACGTAAGATTTTTCGTGAGATGTGTGTATTATTTTCGTGTGTTTCTAACTATTCCTATTATTTTTGTATATCAGAATCTAAAGAGGAACCTATCAATCCTTGTCTACCATCACCCTGTGGCCCGTATAGTATATGTAGGGTAGTACAAAATCATGCCGTTTGCTCATGTCAAGAGCCTTGTATCGGCGCACCTCCAAACTGCCGACCAGAGTGCGTAATTAATTCCGAATGTCCTCGGGATAAATCTTGCGTTAATCAGAGGTGCGTCGATCCTTGTCCTGGTACATGTGGTTCGAATGCTAGATGTCGTACGGTCAATCATAATCCCATTTGTAGCTGTAATCCTGGATTTGTCGGGGATCCATTCGTGCGTTGTACTCCCGAACCAAGTAAGACTTTCTTCAACGCCGTTGCTTTCGTTGCTAAAAATGCTATCGCTTCTTGTAATGGAAAGTGCCTTCTGCACTTTTCGGCATCCGCTTAGGCTTTTGCATGCTTCTATGTTGAATGTTGTGTATGTTACTATGAATAACTGCATCCTTTTAGAACAACCGGTACTGCAAGAAGAATATAGAAACCCCTGCCAACCATCTCCTTGTGGTCCTAATTCAATATGCCGCGATCAAGGAAACCGTGCAGTTTGTTCTTGTATTCCTAACTATATAGGGCGACCGCCAAATTGTAGGCCAAAATGTGTGGTCAATTCCGAATGTTCCATGAATAAGGCTTGCGTAAATGAAAAATGTGTTGATCCTTGCATAGGAACATGTGGACCAAATGCCGACTGTAGGGTTGTATCGCATAGTCCAATGTGTACCTGCCGCCCAGAGTACACAGGCGATCCATTTTCTGGGTGCAATAGAGTTCAAAGTAAGACTACAAACTCCAATCCATTATCATCTCTTCTCACAGTCACCTTTCACATTCCTTCCTTCAACCACCTGCTATCCTATCTCTAATCACAAACACCCTTTTAGTTATTCATGATCCACCGCCAATGCCATGCACGCCGAATCCTTGCGGAGTCAATGCCATATGCAGAGAACAGAACGGAGCCGGATCGTGTTCTTGTTTGCCGGAGTTCTTCGGAGATCCATACGTCGGTTGTCGTCCGGAATGCGTCATGAACAGCGAATGTGCGCGAACACGAGCTTGCATCAATAGTAAATGTGTAGATCCTTGTCCAGGCACCTGTGGGGGCAATGCTGAATGTCATGTAGTCAATCATTCTCCAACGTGCACTTGCATAGCTGGTTACATAGGCAATCCGTTCACTTCATGCACACCGCAACCTGAGAGTAGGTTTCAACAACGTCCTCTCATACAAAGCTTAGCACAAAATTTTAATTTCCCCTTTTTTGTTACAAACATCCTTAGTTCGAGAGGAACCAATCAATCCATGCCAACCATCTCCTTGTGGACCAAACAGTATATGTCGCGTAGTCAACAACCATGCGGTTTGCTCTTGTAGTTCCAATTTCATCGGTACACCTCCTCGTTGTCGGCCAGAGTGCGTTGTTAGCTCCGAATGTCCATTGGACAAGGCTTGCATAGGTCAGAAGTGTAAAGATCCTTGTCCTGGTACATGCGGATTGAACGCACGCTGCCAGGTCGTCAATCATAATCCGATCTGCAGTTGTAAAGGTGGTTTTACCGGTGATCCATTCGTGCGATGTGTTCCGGAAGAAAGTAAGATTTTTTTTGTTTGATTTTCCGAATACTTTTCATTGACAAAGCTATTTGTTTAGAACGTCCCGTCTTAGACGATAGTCCTAGAAATCCATGTGAACCTTCGCCTTGTGGACCAAACTCTCAATGCAAACCTGTTGGCAATACTGCTGCTTGTTCATGCTTACCCAATTATATTGGAAGAGCTCCAAACTGTCGTCCAGAATGTACTTCCAACTCGGAATGTACCGCTATGTTGGCTTGTATCAACGAGAAGTGCAAAGATCCTTGTCCAGGGTCTTGTGGAAATTTTGCAACTTGTCATGTTCAAAACCATCAACCGAGCTGTAAATGCATCGAAGGATATACGGGTGATCCATACTCGACATGCACTGCTATTCCAAGTAATTTCTTTTTGAACATCTTTTGATTTTTTTTTTAATGACTCACTCAATTCTAGTTTATCGTGAGCCGGAAAATATTGATCCTTGCAATCCCTCTCCATGCGGAGTAAATGCTCAATGTAATGTCCGCAACAATGCAGGATCTTGCACTTGTTTGCCAGACTACTTTGGAGATCCTTATCACGAATGTCGACCAGAGTGTGTACTTAACACAGACTGTCCAAAAACACGCGCCTGTTTGAATAACAAGTGCAAGGATCCCTGTCCTGGAGTTTGTGGAACGAATGCCGAGTGCTACGTTACCAATCATTCACCCTCGTGCGCTTGTATTGCTGGATACACCGGAAATCCTTCGGTTGCTTGTCACGAAATTCCCAAAAGTAGGTTACCATTGACTTGAGACTTGAGAGACCTTCAGTTTACCGTTTAAATTTTCTTAAACTTTCAGTAGCAGATCCTATTCCTGTGCACCCTTGTAGACCCTCACCTTGTGGGCCTTATAGTGAATGTAGGGAAATAAACAACCATGCCGTTTGCTCTTGTCAGAAAAATTATATTGGAACACCTCCTTCTTGCCGCCCAGAATGTACCGTTAGCTCGGAATGTTCTCAAGATAAGGCATGTTTGAATCAGAGATGCATTGATCCCTGTCCTGGAACGTGTGGGCTGAACGCCAGATGTAACGTTATCAATCATAATCCGATATGCAGCTGCTCACCTGGTTTCACTGGCGATCCTTTTATTCGTTGTCTTCCTGAAGAAAGTAAGCTTCCCAATACCTTAACCATTCCCAAACCCCAAATTTCCTCTTCACTGTTTCTAAACTTTTCTATCTATACCAACCTTGTAGAGCGTCCGGAACCGAAAGAACCCGAAAACCCATGTATTCCCAACCCATGTGGTCCAAATTCTCAGTGCCGGGCAGCTGGTTCTGTGCCAGCTTGCTCTTGCTTGCCAAACTACATCGGGCGGGCTCCAAACTGCCGGCCAGAATGTACGATCAACTCTGAATGTGCTGGAAATTTAGCGTGTATTAACGAAAAATGCCGAGACCCCTGCCCGGGCTCGTGTGGCTCGTACGCTATCTGTAACGTAATTAAACACTCCCCAGTATGTTCCTGTTCGACGGGCTACACCGGTGATCCCTTCTCTGGGTGCATGGAAATTCCTTGTAAGAACGCTATCCTTATTTTTCTTTAGCTATACTTAGATGTAGTTTTTGAGGCAACGGTGTTCGAAAAACGCTGCCTCTGTATCTAATTCGGTATCTACACTTAAAAACTCGATTAATGTTGTTCATCAGCTGTTTTTCGAACATTAATGCTTTTAGAACGAAATTTGTTGAATGCTTGAAAGTTCATACATGACAGAAACTCCTGCCTTCAACATGTTTCGTGTTTAAATCACGTATTCTAGATAAGCTGCATGTATTAGTAAATGTATATGTATAAAGCATGTATGTGTGTGTGCCTTGGCGTGTGTTTCTATCCTTTCAATCTATTATAGCTCCTCCAATACGGGACGAAATCCAGGAACCCTGCAACCCATCGCCCTGTGGGGCAAACGCAGTTTGTAAAGAACGTAATGGTGCAGGCTCTTGTACATGTTTACCGGAATACTTTGGCGATCCGTACAGTGGATGTCGACCGGAGTGCGTTACCAACAGCGATTGTCCTCGTAACAAAGCTTGTGTTAGCAATAAATGCAAAGATCCTTGTCCAGGGGTCTGTGGCATCAATGCTGAATGTTACGTCGTCAACCATTCGCCTAGTTGTACATGCATTTCTGGTTATACGGGAGATCCACTGTCTGCTTGCCACGAACCGACTCCACCGAGTAAGCTCTCTACTATATTCATCTATCTATCTATCTGTCACTCTAACCATGTAAATACACTATTGTAGAACAAAACGAACAAATCAATCCATGTTCGCCATCCCCATGCGGGCCCAACAGTTTATGTCGTGAAATTAACGGTCACGCCGTTTGTTCTTGCCAGACCGGTTACATTGGAACGCCACCAAGTTGCCGACCTGAGTGTGTCGTCAGTTCGGAATGTGCTCTGGACAAGGCTTGCATCAGTCAAAAATGCCAAGACCCTTGTCCGGGTACCTGTGGACAGAACGCACGTTGTCAGATCGTTAATCACAGCCCAATCTGTAGCTGTTCTCCTGGTTTCACCGGAGATCCCTTTATCCGGTGTGTCCCTGAAGAAAGTAAGCTTGCCTATGTGAATGATCCGCCTAATGCATGTTACTACATTTACTCCTCTTTCTCTTTCCGTCTATCTCTATGTATTGTATGTACATATTTTCTAGAACGGCCTGTGGTATCCGATCCAATTGATCCATGTGTGCCATCGCCATGCGGACCGAATTCTCAGTGTCGTGCAGTTGGCAATACACCCGCCTGTTCGTGCCTTCCTAACTATATAGGACGAGCTCCCAACTGTCGACCTGAGTGTATGATAAATGCGGAATGTGCAGCCAATTTGGCTTGTATAAATGAAAAATGTAAAGATCCATGCGTTGGTTCGTGTGGCCTGAACGCAATTTGCACTGTAATTAAGCACAATCCGGTTTGTGAGTGCCAGTCCGGTTTTACTGGTGATCCGTTCTCCGTTTGTACAGAATACATTCCGCGTAAGATTGATTTCACAATTTTTAAATTTCAGTTCAAAAACAACTCATTGAAACAAATAAAAAATTCAACCTTTTTCCCCTCAATATAGCTCGTGACCCAGAACCGGTAAATCCATGCAATCCTTCACCTTGCGGAGCGAACGCCGAATGTAAGGAACGTAACGGAGCCGGATCTTGCTCATGTTTGCCAGATTACTTCGGAGATCCTTACACTGGATGTCGACCTGAATGTGTGCAAAATTCGGATTGTGATAAATTCCGTGCTTGTGTCAACAACAAATGCAAAGACCCATGCCCAGGAGTCTGTGGCTTGAATGCAGAATGTCGTGTTCAGAACCATAGTCCTATTTGCTTCTGTTTGGAAGGGTTTACTGGAGATCCATCGCGAGGATGCAGTATCGAAGAACGGGTCACCGAAAGGCCTAAAACCGAAGGTTGTTATCCATCACCATGTGGTCCAAACAGCCAATGCCGTGAAGTTAACGGTCATCCAGTATGTTCTTGTCAATCCGGATACATTGGAACACCGCCTTCTTGTAGACCAGAATGTGTCGTCAGCTCCGAGTGCAGTCAAGATCGAGCTTGTGTCAGTCAGAAATGCTCAGATCCCTGCCCAGGTACTTGTGGAACGGATGCCAGATGCCAGGTGGTGAATCACAATCCCATTTGTAGTTGCTCACCTGGATTCACGGGAGATCCTTTCATACGATGTATCAAGAAAGAAATTGAAAAAGATCCGCCAGCACCTACAAATCCTTGTCTACCATCGCCCTGTGGACCAAACTCGCAATGCCGCGTTGTAGGAAGTCAAGCAGCGTGTACATGCCAAGCAAACTATATTGGGCGACCACCCAATTGTCGGCCAGAGTGCACGATTGATGCCGAATGTGCCAGTAATCTTGCGTGTCAAAACGAGCGCTGCGTGGATCCATGTCCGGGCTCTTGTGGACACAACGCCGTGTGTCAGGTGGTCAACCATCGTGCGGTATGCTCTTGTAACGACGGCTATGAAGGCAATCCACTGGTGCAATGCGACAGATCGCTACCACGTAAGTTATTTAAATTTTATGAAGATATGAGCTAACGAAATTCTTAACATACACATTTTCTTCAACAGCAACGACGGAGCGACTAACACCATGTACTCCATCACCATGTGGACCGAATGCTGAGTGTCGTGAGCGTAACAATGCCGGTGCATGTTATTGCTTGCAGGGTTACGAAGGTAATCCGTACGATGTATTCTCGGGTTGCCGAAGAGAATGTGACGTAAATAGTGATTGTGCCGAAAAGTTAGCTTGCGTCAACTTCAAATGTGTCGATCCTTGTCCAGGAGTCTGCGGACGCCAAGCTTTGTGCGAAATAGTGAACCATGTACCAACTTGTATTTGCCCGGAAGGAATGATCGGTGATCCATTTACACGTTGTGAGCTCAAATTAGAGGAACCAAACACGAGAGCACCACCGACCTGCGATCAAAGTACTTGCGGTCCAAATAGTATTTGTCGTATCCAAAATGGTGTGGCGGTCTGCAAGTGCCAGCCAGAAATGGTTGGAAGTCCACCGAACTGTAGGCCCGAGTGTTCAGTTAATAGTGAATGTGATTCGCGGAGGGCATGCGTGAACTACAAGTGCATTGATCCTTGCCCTGGGTCCTGTGGACAAAACGCGAAATGTCAAGTGATCAACCACAACCCGATTTGTAGCTGTAGTCCGGACTACACTGGTGATCCATTCTCGCGATGTTATAAAGAAGTGCGAACAACGACTCAGGCACCACCAACGCCATGTGTGCCATCACCATGTGGACCCAACGCAGAGTGTAAGGTAGTGGGCAATAAAGAAGCGTGCTCTTGTCTACCGGATTATATAGGATCACCACCAAACTGTAGACCGGAGTGTGTGCTAAGCACTGAGTGTCCTCAAAATCAGGCGTGCATTCGGCAAAAGTGTACAGATCCGTGTCCGGGATCATGTGGACTCAATGCTCGGTGTTCGGTGATCAATCACACGCCGAGCTGCTCATGTGAGGAAGGCTATACGGGTGATCCATTCACCGGCTGTCAAGTGATACAGGGTAAGTCGATTTTTACAGTTATATTACTATCAGATAGGCTTTTCAAAAAAAAATCCGGCGGCAGGCATTATTTTTTACACAAGCTTTTTTTCATTTTTACACAATTCTATGCATAACAAGAAAGGAATTAAAACTGTCCGTGGCATCAAGATGAGTTCAAAATTACCTAACATTTCGATTCGTTATGTAACAAATTAAAAACAAAAAAAACATTGAGCATTTCGCAAAACTTATCTATGATAAAACAAGATCAGTAATAGAAAAGAAACCAGCTTTTAATATGCAAAAACAACACTGTGGGATGCTTTGCCACATTAGGCAAACAATAATGCTTTTATCGGATATTCTAAGGGTAATATGATGTACTCCGAAAGGTAATGAAATGACTGAAGTTATTGATAAGTAAAATTTATTTTAATTCGTGAACTAATATTTGAATGAAACTTTAAAATTTCTGTTCCATTTAAGATGATTTGACTGTTAAAGTTGAAACATCTTTCAGTTTTAAAATTAAAAATATCATGTTTACACTATTTCTGCAAAACTTCGATCTATACAGAAGATAACATACGAACCCAATCCTTTCATTGATGAAGGACCTAAAGGAAACAAGTTGACTGAAATCCTTTTAAATCAGCCATTAGGAATATTATTCGGGCTTAAAATTGAGGCCCATTATTTTTCTCAAACATTAAACTAAGTTTTGACCACCTTCTTCTTTACATTCTTACAATGGTACAATACATCTTACATATCTCTTTGCAGGGAATTACATACAGATGCTCCAGTACAAATTATACGAATAATTTCTCCTGAAGGACCTAACTAATGTAGTTCTGAAGTAAACCACAATTTAAGATATTTATTTCGTATTTGAAAGAAATCAAAACTTTGTAATCGGTTAAACAAAAAATTCTATGAATCAAATTGAAAATTATTTGAATAACTTAACGATCAAATATCACTTTTAATTCGAAATGAATATTCAAAACCAAACATAAATTAAAAAAATGGGCAACAACATACGAGAACCACGATGAAATCCATAGGGAACAATTCTTAGATTTGACCCAGTAAACATTTTTGTAGCTATATTCTTCTGCTTTTTTTATATACGTTCCATATAAATTATAGAATGATCGTATGCAAGTTGCAAAAACAGCTTTTACGTACCAAAGTGGAGGCAATATTCATACATAAATTTCATTTTTTTTTCTAAAGCGAGTGAATCTACACCAATTGGGCGTTATCAGACACCTTATTCGTAACTATCAGAAAAATCCAAGAGAGCGCAAGATTTTGCTCTCAAAGTCTTCAAATCGTTGCCAACGACAATAAAAAAAAAACAAAGAACATCATTTCAAAATTCACAAGCATGGTGGACTTCTTATTAAATCCGATTTGAACCGACATCAGTCGACTGTTTATACGATCGTTTCACTATTCAGTTAGAATTGCGATTCGCAATAGCATTGTTAACAACTTAAGCTATCATTTCTGAAACGATTTCATGTTTTCTGGGAATGTGCTATATCTCGGCAACTACTATACCAAAACTCTATAAAATTCGTATTGTTAAGATAGTTTGAACATATTTTTATTGTTAAATTTTAACTTAAGTTGATCTTCAATGTATAGATACCGATTTTAAAAAAAAATTAAACATTCAAATCGCTCTAGAACCATCATTTGACCTTCAAATTCAGAGTTAACTTCCAGAATTCTGGTTCAGTTCTCAGATGCTGAATCCAGATTTATGCTATGAAATCAGAATTATGGATTGGAATTATGATTCCATTATGAATTATGTTAAAGAAAATCCAAATCTGGATTTTGATGATAGAGAATATTTGTTGATACAAATGCTACTTCTATTCATGTAGATTTTAACTTATAAAATATTCTCAAATATTTTATTTATAAAGTTGATTAAATTTCAATGTGGATATCTTCAGTATCTCAAAATCTTTTCAAATTTCAAAATAAGTTCGTTGAAAAGCTGATAATTTCAACATCATTTACCATTAAAACTAGATTTTATTAATTTTTTTAACTCAGTAGCAATTAGTTCACTGAATTGCAATCTTTACAAGTATGATATAAAAATACATATTATTGTTGATTTGGTGAAAATTATTGTATAGTAAAATGATCTTGAAATTACCAGCTTTCCTACGAACTCATTGAAATTTGAAAAGATTTTGAAAAACTAAAAATATGGACATTTCAAGATTAAAACGAATGGCGGATTTCTATATCTGCATTAGACTGAGTCGATTTGGGGTCATTTTGGAATTTCCCAAACCCTGGGGTCTAAAAAGCTTCGTCTTGGTCCAAAACTCATCCATGATTTTTTGCAAAATTTTTAAGTAACGTTTACATGAGTAAATTTGAACTTTTAGGTTTGTATGGGAAAATTGAATATTTTGTACTGAAAAATCGACATCATTTTTGTTTCGTCTGTGGAACCGAGCCAGCTGATGGTTTTTGTGCCAATTTATTAAATTCCTTAAGGAAATTTTCCGCTGAACAACTTTGTCGAAGACTGTAACTTTGTATTCTATTAGGATAAAAAGTTATTAACTGTTTAACAGGGGTATGTCTTTTCGCATTGATCGATAGTAAATTCTATTGCAATAGATTGACATCACTGCTTGAGCCTCGCGAAATGTTGCATGGAAAGAAGTCACGCAATACCTCGCTAGGCACCCTGCAGGGATGCCAATTGAATTTTTTTTTTTATCAGTGCGAAAAGATATACCCCTGTTAGACAACTAATAACTTTTTTTCCTAATAAGATACGAAGTTACGGTCTTCGACAAAGTTGTTCAGCGGAAAATTTCCTTTAGGAATTTTATAAATTGGCACAAAAACCATCAGCTGGCTCGGTTCCACAGACGAAACAAAAATTATATTGATTTTTCAGTACAAAATATTCAATTTTCCCATACAAACCTAAAAGTTCAAATTTACTCATGTTAACGTTACTTAAAAATTTTGCAAAAAATCATGGATGAGTTTTGGACCAAGACGAAGCTTTTTAGACCCCAGGGTTTGAGAAATTCCAAAATGACCCCAAATCGACTCAGTCTAATGTGCATGTCACTGTAAGAGATGTACGTAAATCTATAAACAATAACAATACATTTTACAATCAGTCGTTTTAAAAAAGATAATTAAAAAACAGTACCGTATACAAGTCCAATATTCAAAGATTAGGATTGATGGATTTTTATTCATGACTTCAAGTTCATTTCCTTAGAGGAGTACATCAGTGTAGATTTTGTTAGAAAACATTTAGAAACACCCAAATCATTCAAAAGCAATCCAGAACTAAATCATTCATCACAAAATGCCCTGCATGCCAGCAAATATATCACAATAGTTGAGCATTTTATAGCACTCCCTGTTTTGGAGTCGATGATTTAAAAAAAAACAAGCGGGTTTTGGGTACACAATATATCACCAATATCACAACCACAGAGTACAGACTTGCAAGCAACACATAAATTTGTTTGAAAAAAATTAGACCGTAAATTCAAAAACGAATTATTGAATGATAAATCGGTAGGTTTTATTTTGTTATTCAAACACCTCTTATCCTGAAAATTTGATCAATCTTCCAAGTCTGTACTCTGCTTTGATACTGAAGTTAAATGCAAAAAACTCGTGTAGCTCGTACTTGGCTGTCAGTCATTAATATTTTTACATTTTAATAAATGTTCATTAAACTGGCCCATAACCAAAAAAATCCTTATATTCCACGCGGCACCTCTTAGATTGGTGCTTTTAGGTGAAAAAATGACTTTCTGAAAGTTTCAGGTCATTTGGCAAAAGCACGAGCTGGCGCAAAGGACTTGAAATTTGTATGAAGATTTTCGGCAAAATGTATGAAAAATCGACATACTTTCACTCTTTGTATTCTAAAATGTGTTTCCAGTATGCTAGAAAGCTCAAAATTTCTGGAATTGTAGTTCAAACAATGACAAACAAGTTTGTAGAAGATTGTGACGCAATACGAGTCGACTGAGATGAGTTATCCGCAATTGAATGTGTGATTTTTTTTCGCATTTCTTTGATATATCGTGAACAGTGTATGGGCTAATATAATCGTACTCACTTGATCGCATCGTCACACAGAGCATCAGTTCATAGTTTTTCAAATCTTTCTTTCAACTTTTTGCAAAGATATTTGTTATCAAATAAGCTACAACTTTGCCGAGGACACAAACTGTCTATCTGTTATTCTCATTGTGTGACAATGCGATCAAGTTAGTACTAATAATCCACCGTTCACGATATAGTTATCGATGAAATGCGAAAAAGATCACACATTCAATTGCGGTTAACTCATCACAGTCAACTCGTATTGCGTCACAATCTTCTACAAACTTGTTTGTCATTGTTTGAACTACAATTCCTGAAGTTCTGAGCTTTCTAGCATACTGGAAACACATTTTAGAATACAAAGAGTGAAAGTATGTCGATTTTTCATACATTTTGCCGAAAATCTTCATACAAATTTCAAGTCCTTTGCGCCAGCTCGTGCTTCGGTCAAACGACCTAAAACTTTCAGAAAGTCATTTTTTCACCTAAAAGCACCACTCTAGGGGGTGCCTCGTTGAAAAAAATGTTGTAAAACTCATCCCATACTAATTTGGGCCAGTCTAATATTCATACTATGATGAAAATATTGAAACGATTTTTTTGCATTTATCCTTCAGTTCACACAAAGAAAAGATATATCTGAATATTTTCGGCCCCAACCTCCAAAAAACAAAATCAGATTGATATATCCTTCTTATAGCTTCAGCTTGTAGCAAATGAGAATCCATCAAGGTAAGTCGCCGGATTCTCCACCGTTAATATCGCCTGCCGCAACGCCCACCTATTTTTATATCACACTAAAATAGAACTTCCAACGCAACGCAACGTAATGCAATGCCAGTCACGCAAATCTAACACCAAAACGCAAACGCAATTTCGCAACTCAACGCAAACAACAAATCTGCTTAGGGCTTATTCACAAAGCTTCCCCTCTAAGGGTTAGTAGGGGGATGTTTGGGTAGTTTTCGCTTTCGCTCCACTGACCGTTGCCTTGGTTTCGCCGCTTGATTTCGCCTGTAGTCGTGGAAGTTTTTCGCTCGTGAAATTCCCAAAATATTTAGTCCAATATAATCGATCCCTTTTGGTGTGTCCGTTCCGTCCCTCCTTTGCAGCTGACTATCCGCGAGAACCTCAGTCGCCCTGTATTCCGAGCCCTTGTGGGGCCAACGCAATCTGTCGGGAGCAGAACGGTGCCGGGTCCTGTACCTGCATCGAGGATCACTTTGGAAATCCGTATGAGGGCTGCCGACCAGAGTGCGTTCTGAATTCTGACTGTCCGTCGAACCGGGCCTGCATCCGAAATAAGTGTCAGGATCCATGTCCGGGTACCTGCGGTCAGAATGCCGAATGTCAAGTGGTCAACCATCTGCCCTCATGTACCTGCATCGATGGCTATGAAGGAGATCCATTCCGATTTTGCAATGTTAAACAGAGAGAACGTAAGGAAACAGAAACTATTTATCACTATAAGGCTTGCTTATGCTCCGACGACGCACTTAGACAGACCTTACACAGACACTTAAACAAAAAAAAATGACCTAGCGCTTATTTATTTTGTTTCTTGAAGGAGGGAAAGCTTGAAGATCATCCTATGGATCGCTGAAGAATTATTTGACCCTGCTCGAACTTCTTCTGCTTGAAAACTTTATGCTTAGCAAACTGCAAACACTGATAAATTGATATTGTACCTTCTGTAAATTCGATATTCTAAAAGCTGTAAACCTAGAATCCTAGATAGAAATATCGACAAAATTAAACAAAAAATCGTCAAAATATCAATTTATCAATGATTTTGTAATCGAAATGAATTAAGTCAAGCTTACTTTTACTTGAAGCCATTTTTATTCCAAATTAAAACACGCACTGTTTTCTGGGTAGTTAATGCTTGTAGTAGAAGGCTTCATACGACTTAGCTTGACTATTCTATGCAAACAGTGCGTTTTTACCGTTCTATCTGTCAACAATTTTTAAGCTTACAACCAATTGAGAAAAACAAGCATAACGCTTCGAAACAATGCGTAAGAAACGCTTAATGAATAACAAGAACTGTCACTGTCGCCACTCTTTCAAATATCAATTGATAACCATTATTTTTGGGGAGCTACTTGCATATGAACCAACAACGTTAGAACGTTCTAGACAGATCCTTTGAAGATCGCAAAAAAAATGACAACGCTTTTTTGCCACTAATGTGCACAAATCGAAAAATAGAGTTACACTTTGTCAACGAAACCGAACATATTTTAAAACATTCTACTACAGCTATCGTAATCGAGAATCCCTGTCAACCAAGTCCTTGCGGTCCGAACAGTCAGTGTCGTGAGATCAACGGGCAGGCAGTTTGCTCTTGTCTGCCCGTATACACCGGATCACCACCCAACTGTCGACCAGAATGTGTTAGTAGTTCCGAATGTTCACAAGACAAAGCCTGTATCAGCCAGAAATGTGTTGATCCATGTCCAGGGACATGCGGTACCAATGCCAGATGTAATGTGAACAATCACAGTCCAATTTGTTCGTGCCAATCTGGTTATACAGGAGACCCCTTTACCAGATGTTATCCTAATCCACGTAAGATCCTTTTTTGAAAATACATTAGCTCTTATTCTAATACTAACATTCATTAAAATAGCTCCTCCACAAGACACTCAAATCGTTGTACGAGATCCTTGCGCCCCATCGCCATGTGGTCCAAATTCACTTTGTAGGAATATCAACGGAGTTCCTTCGTGTTCTTGTCAAATAAACTACATAGGATCACCGCCAAACTGTAGACCTGAGTGTTCAATCAACGCCGAGTGCCCAAGTATGCAGGCATGTATGAACGAAAAGTGTAGAGATCCTTGTCCAGGGTCATGCGGTATTGGGGCTAGGTGCAATGTTATCAATCATACGCCAGTGTGCACTTGTCCCGAAGGATACACCGGAGATCCATTTACAAACTGCGCGCCTGCTCCTCCGCCACCCAGAGAACCCGTACGTGATGATCCGTGTAATCCATCTCCATGTGGCCCAAATGCTCAATGCAATAATGGAATTTGTACATGTCTACCCGAATATCAAGGCGATCCATACCAAGGATGTAGGCCAGAATGTGTACTCAACTCAGATTGCTCACGAGACCGGGCTTGCATTCGAAACAAATGTATAGATCCATGTCCAGGGACCTGTGGAATTGATGCCATTTGTGAAGTAATAAATCACATTCCAATGTGCAGCTGTCCAAGTGGTAGAGCTGGAAATGCTTTCGTACAATGTAGACCCCAGCAGGCGCCTGTAGTGACAAATCCATGCAATCCAACGCCTTGTGGCCCGAACAGCCAATGTCGGGAGATCAATGGACAGGCTGTGTGTTCATGTGTGCTAGGATACGTAGGAAGTCCACCTACCTGCCGACCCGAATGTGTTGTCAACTCAGAATGCTCGCAAAATCAAGCCTGCAGCAATCAGAAGTGTAAAGACCCATGTCCCGGAACATGTGGTGTTGGCGCAAGATGTACAGTCGTCAATCATAATCCCATTTGTAGCTGTCCAGAAAGATACACAGGAGATCCTTTCGTTCGATGTCAACCGATAAGTAAGAATGTCTGACATCAAAAACCCCACAACCAGTAAAATTAAATGTTTTGAATTTTTTTTAGTCGAACGGCCTATTCAAATGACCCCGGTTAATCCCTGTCAACCATCACCTTGTGGTCCAAATGCCGAATGTCGACCTGTAGGAGATTCTCCGTCTTGTACATGTCATGATAATATGATCGGTGCTCCACCAAATTGTCGCCCTGAATGCATAAGTAACTCCGAATGCGCTAGTAACCTAGCTTGCATCCGGCAAAAGTGTCAAGATCCTTGTACGGGAGCTTGTGGTGCTAACGCCGAGTGCCGGGTTGTAAATCATATACCTATGTGCATTTGCTCAGTAGGTTTCACAGGTGATCCGTTCACTCAGTGTTTACCTGTACAGCAAGATGTATCAAGAGATCCAACGTCTCCCTGCACGCCTAGCCCGTGTGGCGCTAACGCCAATTGTAGGGAACAGAATGGTGCGGGATCATGTACATGCATTGAGGATCACTATGGAAACCCTTACGAGGGATGTCGACCCGAATGCGTACTCAATTCGGACTGTCAGCCAAACAGGGCTTGTATTAGGAACAAGTGTCAAGATCCATGCCCAGGAACATGTGGGCAAAATGCTGAATGCCAAGTAGTTAGCCATTTGCCTTCATGCTCTTGTTTGCTGGGCTACGAAGGTGACCCATTCCGGTATTGCAATCTCGTACAAAATCAACGTAAGTAATGACAATGGCTTGAAGATTAGCTAAAATTAAATCAAATTTCGTCATTTTGTACTTAAGCTTGAAAATATGAAGCCGGAAGTACTTAAAATGTTATCTTAAATGCTTACTAACCTTTTCAAAGAGTAAATTGATTCGAAAACTCCAATTTTAAAACTCTACTTGCTCGTTAACATACCAAAAAGAGGTTTGAACTTGCTCCGTCAAATCTGTACTGATGTTTCATTGATTTTCTTTGAACCCATTTAGCTAAAGAACCGGTTTATGTAAATCCTTGTCAACCCAGCCCTTGTGGACCAAACAGTCAATGTCGTGAAATTAATGGTCAGGCAGTTTGCTCTTGTCTGCCTACGTATATTGGATCTCCTCCAGGATGTCGACCAGAATGTGTTAGTAGCTCTGAATGTGCACTGGATAAGGCTTGCATCAACCAGAAATGTGTTGATCCGTGTCCAGGAACATGTGGAACGAATGCCAGATGCAATGTGAACAACCATAGTCCTATTTGCTCGTGCCTGTCAGGTTACACGGGAGATCCATTCATCAGATGTTATCCTAATCCTCGTAAGATATCTAAAACTTCTACACATATCCAATCACCCATTCATGTATCACTCACTTACAGCTCCCCCACAAGACACACAAATAGTCGTTAGGGATCCATGCGTACCGTCGCCATGTGGTATGAACTCACAATGCCGCAATGTCAACGGTTCTCCTTCGTGCTCTTGTTTGGCAACTTATATAGGATCACCACCAAACTGTAGACCTGAATGTTCGATCAATGCCGAGTGTCCTAGCAATCAAGCTTGCATGAATGAAAAATGCAGAGATCCTTGCCCCGGTTCTTGTGGTATTGGTGCTAGATGCACAGTTATAAATCACACTCCTGTCTGTACATGTCCAGAGGGGTACACCGGAGATCCATTCACCAATTGTCAACCTACTCCTCCACCACCCAGAGAACCTGTACGCGATGATCCCTGTAATCCGTCACCGTGTGGTCCTAATGCTCAATGCAACAATGGCATTTGTACATGCCTAGCAGAATATCAAGGTGACCCATACCAAGGATGTAGACCGGAATGTGTGCTCAACTCAGATTGCCCACGTGACAGGGCGTGTATTCGAAACAAATGCATAGATCCATGTCCAGGAACATGCGGCAGAGACGCTACATGCGAAGTCAACAACCATATACCAATGTGTAGCTGTCCAAAGGGCAGATCCGGAAATGCTTTTGTAGAATGCAGACCACAACAAGATCCCATTATAAAAAATCCTTGCAGCCCTTCACCCTGTGGACCGAACAGCCAGTGTCGAGAAATCAATGGTCAAGCGGTATGTTCCTGCGTTCCCGGTTACATTGGAAGTCCTCCAACATGTCGACCTGAGTGTGTAGTCAATTCAGAGTGCCCTCAAAATCAAGCTTGTAATAATCAAAAATGTCGCGATCCGTGTCCTGGAACCTGTGGAATAGGAGCTAGGTGTACTGTTGTAAATCATAATCCCATTTGTAGCTGTCCAGAAAGATATACTGGAGATCCATTTATCCGTTGCCAGATTATAAGTAAGATATTAAACCTCAGCTAGTAACAATCTCAATTTCCTAATTATGTTAATTTTTAGTTCAACGACCAGTTCAAATGACCCCTGCCAATCCTTGTCAACCATCGCCATGCGGTTCCAACGCTGAATGTCGACCTGTTGGAGACTCTCCGTCATGTACATGTTTAGATGACATGATAGGAGCGCCTCCAAATTGTCGACCGGAATGTATCAGTAATCCGGAGTGTGCCAGTAACTTGGCCTGTATACGCCAAAAATGTCAAGATCCTTGTTTTGGGGCTTGTGGAGCCAATGCCGACTGTAGAGTAGTTAGCCATACACCGATGTGTATTTGTACTGTTGGTTACACTGGAGATCCTTTCACCCAGTGTGTCCCCATGCACCAAGATGTTTCTAGGGATCCTATATCGCCATGCTCTCCTAGTCCGTGCGGTGCTAATGCAGAATGCAGAGAACAAAACGGTGCCGGTGCCTGTACATGCATTCAAGATCACTTTGGCAACCCGTACGAAGGATGCCGTCCAGAGTGCGTTCTAAATTCAGATTGCCCTTCCAATCGGGCCTGCATCCGGAACAAATGTCAGGATCCTTGTCCGGGTACCTGCGGCCAGAATGCTGAATGCCAGGTCGTTAATCATTTACCATCGTGCACATGTTTCGTGGGCTATGAGGGAGATCCATTCCGTTATTGTACCGTTCAACAAAGAGAGCGTAAGACAGCTTATAAATACATACTTTAGTTATTGCATCACAGAACGTTTAGTTTATTGCTTGAAATAAAAAAAAACTAGTTCAGTATTTTTAAGCCAATTTAAGCAGAAAAAATGCTAATAGTGTAATGACGAATTTCATATTTTGCTTAAACAAATGTTTTATCCATTTCATTGTTATTTTGAGAAAAAAAAACTTTCGAATGTAACTATTGACTGAACTGACCAATATATGCTTGCTTCTACAAAATGTTATAAAATATTTTCAAATGGTTATGGAAACTAATATCTTTACTTTGATAAAACAGCTATCCAAGAATACGTCAATCCATGTCAGCCAAGCCCTTGCGGTCCCAACAGTCAGTGTCGTGAGATAAATGGTCAGGCAGTTTGCTCTTGCTTGCCTACATATATCGGATCTCCTCCAGGATGTCGACCTGAGTGTGTAACTAGCTCCGAATGTTCATTGGATAAGGCTTGCGTCAATCAGAAATGTGTTGATCCTTGTCCAGGAACATGTGGAACGAATGCACGCTGTAATGTGAACAACCATAGTCCCATTTGCTCATGCCAATCCGGTTACACGGGAGATCCATTCTCAAGATGCTACCCCAACCCACGTAAGGTCACGAAATAAATAATCTTGACCCTAATAATAACTTGATCACTTTCCTATAGCGCCTCCACAACACACTCAAATCGTTGTACGAGATCCTTGCGTTCCTTCACCTTGTGGTCCGAATTCTCAGTGCAGAAACATTAACGGTGTGCCATCGTGCTCTTGTTTAGCCAATTACATCGGATCACCTCCAAATTGTAGACCAGAATGCACGATCAACGCAGAGTGTCCTAGTAATCAGGCATGCATGAACGAAAAGTGTAGAGATCCTTGTCCAGGGTCATGTGGAATTGGAGCAACGTGCAACGTCATCAATCATACACCTGTCTGCACATGTCCTACTGGTTATACCGGAGATCCCTTTACCAGTTGTCAACCTGCTCCTCCGCCTCCTAGAGAACCCGTTCGAGATGATCCATGTAATCCGTCTCCATGTGGACCCAATGCTCAATGTAACAATGGCATTTGTACATGTTTACCTGAATACCAGGGTGATCCATATCAAGGGTGTAGACCGGAATGTGTCCTCAACTCTGATTGTCCACGGGACAGGGCTTGCATACGTAGTAAGTGTGTTGATCCGTGCCCTGGAACTTGTGGTCAGGATGCCATTTGCGAGGTTATCAACCATATTCCAATGTGTAGCTGTCCTAATGGTAGAGCAGGAAACGCTTTTGTTCAATGCAGACCACAACAAGCACCTGTGGTGACCAACCCATGCAATCCGACACCATGTGGACCAAACAGTCAGTGTCGGGAAATCAATGGACAGGCTGTGTGCTCTTGCGTACCAGGTTTTATCGGAAGCCCTCCTACCTGCCGACCTGAATGCGTTGTTAGCTCCGAGTGCCCGCAGAATCAAGCCTGTAATAACCAGAAATGTCGTGATCCTTGCCCAGGAACATGTGGAGTCGGAGCTCGTTGTTCGGTTGTTAATCATAATCCCATTTGTAGTTGTCCAGAACGTTATACCGGGGATCCATTCGTTCGTTGTCAACCCATAAGTAAGATCCGAATAAAATCACTAGATTTTATCATTTAATGACATAATTCAATCCACTTCCAGTTGAACAACCAGTCCAAATGACTCCTATCAATCCTTGTCAACCATCCCCATGTGGTCCAAATGCTGAATGTAGACCTGTAGGAGATTCGCCGTCTTGTACATGTCTTGATAATATGATCGGTGCCCCTCCAAATTGTCGCCCTGAATGTATCAGCAATTCAGAATGTCCCAGTAATCTAGCCTGTATTCGACAAAAGTGCCAAGATCCTTGCACTGGAGCATGTGGCGCCAATGCGGAATGTAGAGTCGTAAGTCATACGCCTATGTGTATTTGCTCGGTAGGATACACGGGTGATCCTTTCACTCAATGTCTGCCGGTGCAACAGGACGTACAAAGGGATCCAATTAGCCCATGTGTTCCGAGTCCATGTGGAGCCAACGCAATTTGTAGAGAACAGAATGGTGCCGGATCTTGTACATGCATGGATGATCATTTCGGAAATCCCTATGAAGGATGCCGACCAGAGTGCGTTCTGAATTCAGATTGTCCATCAAATAGGGCCTGCATTAGAAACAAATGCCAGGATCCATGTCCGGGAACATGTGGACAGAATGCCAACTGTCAGGTTGTTAATCATCTACCTTCATGTACATGTTTCCAAGGGTACGAAGGAGATCCATTCCGGTATTGCAACATCCAACAAAGAGAACGTAAGCATTTTTTCATGTATTAAATTTATTTTTGCCAAAAAATCAGAAGAATTTTACAAATTTTTACGGATCGAAATTTTAAGCGTCAAAGCTTAAGGATTAGTATAGCCTTTTTTCTGGTTTTGTAGAACCCGTGGGATAAAAGTTTGTTATTAAATATTAATAGACGAAATGAGCATTAGTTAGAGTAGAGACAGAAGAAACTGATATTTGTTATGTTCAACGATTGTATCCCATTTACCCGAAAACTTTTGTCCAAAATGAATTTTCGCCAGAATGACAAATACCCGAAATGAACCATTTCCCAGAAAAAAAAAATTCCCCAGAATTCACCATTTACCAGAATTTTTTTTCCCAGAATGGACCATTTTCCAGAATGGCACAAATCCCAGATTTATCCTCTAGTATTTTTTTTTATTTTTCTAATGAATTCTTGTAAATTTTATATAATTCGCAATTTAATTTTTCAAAATGATTTTTAAATGAAACCACAGGTTTGGAAGTTTCCAACTAAATTTATTTTAAAATTAATATTGTGTGTTGTTTAAGGTTTGAATCTTTAATTGATTTAATGCTAACCATAGATCTTCAAAATACCGTTTTGGTATCCGACTCCTCACGCTGCGCGTTCGAACTTGAAAGATATGTTGTCCTTCACGCTGTCGCGTGGCGGACGGGGCTAAGTGATCACCCCTAGCTTTCACACAGACCTAGGAAGCCCCAGCAGACCTAGACGAATGTATCAGGGCTGCCGCTTTCCAACGGCGGGTCGGCAGCCACCTCGGATTTGGGAGCTTCGGTGGCTTTGTGCCGCTTCGGCCCCTTCATCCTCGTTTGTTGCGGCTTTGACGCGAAAGAATAGTATTATGTAAACCCAATTTTTGTGGAAAAATCTTTTTTTTTAATTCCAGTTTGGATTATTATGTTGAATTTTCTGGGAAATGGCAATTCTGACGAAAAATTTTCAGAGAAATGGTTTATCCAGGTGATTTTTTTCTGGGAGATGTTTCATTCTGGTAAAAAAAATCCTGGGAAATGGTTCATTCTGGGGAAAAAATTTCTAGTAAATGGTGCATTCTGGGAAAAAAAATCTGGGAAAGTGGATTTCTGGTGGTTGAAATTCTGGTGATTTTTCATTCTGGGCAATAATTTTCGGGAAAATGGAGTACAACCATGTACAACAACGAAATTGATTTTTGACGACACGCAAATCATAGCTTCAAATAATGAATTTGTTTCATTAACGCTAAACCTTTTGCAGCCATCAAAGAATACGTCAATCCTTGCCAACCAAGCCCATGTGGACCGAACAGTCAGTGTCGTGAGATTAATGGACAGGCAGTTTGCTCTTGCTTGCCTACATACATAGGGTCTCCTCCAGGATGTCGACCTGAGTGTGTAACTAGCTCCGAATGTTCATTGGATAAGGCTTGCGTCAATCAGAAATGCGTTGATCCTTGTCCGGGGACCTGTGGAACGAATGCACGCTGTAATGTGAATAACCATAGTCCCATTTGCTCATGTCAATCCGGTTACACGGGAGATCCATTCTCAAGATGCTACCCCAACCCACGTAAGATTTTCAATTAACAACATATACCTTTCAAATCATTCACAAACACTTTTGTCACAGCTCCTCCTCAAGACACTCAAATCGTTGTAAGAGATCCTTGCGTTCCTTCACCATGTGGACCCAACTCACAATGCAGAAACATCAACGGTGTACCATCGTGCTCTTGCTTAGCCAATTACATTGGATCACCTCCAAACTGTAGACCAGAATGCACGATCAATGCAGAATGTCCTAGTAATCAGGCATGCATGAACGAAAAATGTAGAGACCCTTGCCCAGGGTCATGTGGAATTGGAGCAACGTGCAACGTCATCAACCACACACCTGTCTGCACATGTCCTACTGGTTATACCGGAGATCCCTTTACCAGTTGTCAACCTACTCCTCCACCTCCTAGAGTACCCGTTCGAGATGATCCCTGTAATCCCTCTCCATGTGGACCCAATGCTCAATGTAACAATGGCATTTGTACATGTTTGCCTGAATATCAGGGCGATCCATATCAAGGATGCAGACCAGAATGTGTCCTTAACTCTGATTGTCCACGAGACAGAGCTTGCATTCGTAATAAGTGTGTTGATCCTTGTCCTGGAACCTGTGGTCAGGATGCCATTTGCGAGGTTATCAACCATATTCCTATGTGTAGCTGTCCCAATGGTAGAGCAGGAAACGCTTTCGTTCAATGCAGACCACAACAAGCACCTGTGGTGACAAATCCATGCAATCCAACACCATGTGGACCAAACAGTCAATGTCGGGAAATCAATGGACAGGCTGTGTGCTCTTGCGTACCAGGATTTATCGGGAGCCCACCTACCTGCCGACCTGAATGCGTTGTTAGTTCCGAATGTCCACAAAACCAAGCATGCAGTAATCAGAAATGTCGTGATCCCTGCCCAGGAACATGTGGAGTCGGAGCTCGTTGTTCGGTTGTCAATCATAATCCCATTTGTAGTTGTCCAGAACGTTATACCGGGGATCCATTCGTTCGTTGTCAACCTATAAGTAAAATCCGAACAAAGTCACAAGATTTCATAATTTAATAACATAATTCAATTCACTTCCAGTTGAACAACCAGTCCAAATGACTCCTGTCAATCCTTGTCAACCATCCCCATGTGGTCCAAATGCTGAATGTCGACCTGTAGGAGATTCACCGTCTTGTACATGTCTTGATAATATGATCGGTGCCCCTCCAAATTGTCGCCCCGAATGCATAAGCAATTCAGAATGTCCCAGTAATCTAGCCTGTATTCGACAAAAGTGCCAAGATCCTTGCACTGGAGCATGTGGCGCCAATGCGGAATGTAGAGTCGTAAGTCATACGCCTATGTGTATTTGCTCAGTAGGATACACGGGTGATCCTTTCACTCAATGTCTGCCGGTGCAACAGGACGTACAAAGAGATCCAATTAGCCCATGTGTTCCGAGTCCATGTGGAGCCAACGCTATTTGTAGAGAACAGAATGGTGCCGGATCTTGTACATGTATGGATGATCATTTTGGAAATCCCTATGAAGGATGCCGCCCAGAATGTGTTCTGAATTCAGATTGTCCATCAAATAGGGCCTGTATTAGAAACAAATGCCAGGATCCATGCCCAGGAACATGTGGACAGAATGCCAACTGTCAAGTTGTCAATCATCTACCTTCATGTACATGTTTCGAAGGTTATGAAGGCGATCCGTTCCGATATTGTAACATTCAACAACGAGAACGTAAGATATTTTTTTCATTTCAAGCATTTCAATAGCAAATGATTAACGATTTTCATAAAGCTTTAAATTGTTGATATTTATTTGTGTTGCAGTAAATCAATGCTTTCTTAGGAAGGTTTTGTTTTCGAATGGATAAATTTTTAAACAAAAATTGTTAGTTCTAATTAAGCTTTAAAATTTTATGCTGTGTTTTATTGTTCAAAAACCATTTTATCCGAAAAATCGAAATTCATCAAAACGATTTTTGTTTATGAATGACTTAACCCACATCAACATCATCTTTAACAGCCAGCCATAATGCATCTGCATAATAGGAACTCATTTCCCATTCCCTATTTACTCTACAGCCATCAAGGAATATGTCAATCCCTGTCAACCAAGTCCATGTGGACCTAACAGTCAGTGTCGTGAGATTAATGGACAGGCAGTTTGCTCGTGTTTGCCCACATATATTGGATCTCCACCAGGTTGCCGACCTGAGTGTGTAACGAGTAGCGAATGTTCTCTAGACAAGGCATGTGTCAATCAGAAATGTGTTGATCCATGCCCAGGAACATGTGGTACCAATGCCAGATGTAACGTCAATAACCACAGTCCCATTTGCTCATGTCAATCAGGTTACACGGGAGATCCATTTACAAGATGCTACCTCAATCCACGTAAGAGTCCTTCACATTTCCAAAAAACGTTACAAATTTTAAATAAGATTTTTTTTATCAGCTCCACCTCAAGACACTCAAATTGTTGTCCGAGATCCGTGCGTTCCATCACCATGCGGTTCCAACTCACAGTGCAGAAACATTAACGGTGTACCATCATGCTCTTGCCTGGACAATTACTTCGGATCACCTCCAAACTGTAGACCAGAATGTACGATCAATCCGGAATGTCGCAGTAATCAAGCTTGCATGAACGAAAGGTGTAGAGATCCTTGCCCTGGATCATGTGGAATAGGAGCCATTTGTAATGTTATCAATCACACTCCTATTTGCACGTGTCCAGATGGTTATACTGGAGATCCGTTCACTAGTTGTCAACCTGCTCCTCCTCCGCCTAGAGAACCTGTCCGTGATGATCCTTGCAATCCATCTCCATGTGGGCCCAATGCTCAATGTAATAATGGCATTTGTACATGTTTGCCTGAATATCAGGGTGATCCATACCAAGGATGTAGGCCGGAATGTGTTCTTAATTCTGATTGTCCACGTGATAAAGCTTGTATACGCAACAAATGTGTCGACCCATGTCCAGGAACATGTGGTACTGACGCTATATGTGAGGTTATCAACCACATTCCAATGTGCAGCTGTCCTAATGGTCGAGCAGGGAATGCTTTTATTCAATGCAGACCGCAGCAAGCACCTGTAGTGACAAACCCATGCAATCCGACACCATGTGGACCGAACAGTCAATGTCGAGAGATCAACGGACAAGCTGTGTGCTCTTGCGTACCAGGATTTATTGGAAGCCCACCAACCTGTAGGCCTGAATGCGTTGTTAATTCCGAATGTCCTCAAAACCAGGCTTGCAGCAATCAGAAATGTAGAGACCCTTGCCCAGGAACATGCGGAATAGGAGCTCGTTGCTCAGTGGTTAACCATAACCCAATCTGTAGCTGTCCGCAACGATACACCGGTGATCCTTTTGTCCGATGTCAACCAATAAGTACGAACAAATATCACTTCCTTCCATAACCCCTTCTTATTTACAAACAATTCATTTTCAGTTGAACAACCAGTTCAAATGGAACCCATAAACCCTTGCCAACCATCACCATGCGGTCCCAATTCAGAATGTCGACCTGTGGGAAATTCTCCGTCTTGCACCTGTTTAGACGATATGATAGGTGCGCCGCCGAATTGTAGACCGGAATGCATTAGTAATTCTGAATGTGCCAGTAATCTGGCCTGTATAAGACAAAAATGTCAGAACCCATGTACGGGTGCTTGTGGTGCAAATGCCGAGTGTCGAGTCGTAAGTCATACGCCTATGTGTATCTGCTTTATAGGGTATACCGGTGATCCGTTCTCACAATGTGTCCCGGTTCAAAACGATTATCCGAGAGAGCCAATTTCACCATGCACTCCAAGTCCTTGCGGTGCCAATGCCGTCTGCAGAGAACAGAACGGCGCCGGTTCTTGTACTTGCATGGACGACCACATCGGCAATCCGTACGAAGGTTGTCGACCGGAATGCGTTCTGAACTCAGATTGTCCATCAAATCGAGCCTGCCTCCGGAACAAATGTCAGGACCCATGCCCGGGAACTTGCGGACAAAATGCGGACTGTCAAGTCGTTAATCATTTGCCGTCGTGTACATGTTTCGCAGGATACGAGGGTGATCCGTTTAGGTTCTGCAACATTCAGCAGCGAGAGCGTAAGATTTCGATTTTTTTAGCACGCTTGCAATAAGGATGATACATACTGACGCAATTTTCCACAAATATCATTATTTTACATTGATTTATGTAAGCAATACTTCGTATAAGTCCGATGACGTAGTGAATGCGGAGCGATATGAACAATTACAAAAATCGATCTTGAGCAACGGAAAATGTTGACCTCTGCTTTGCCGCGTTCAAAATGTCAGCTCAAAGGGATTGCAATGCTTTGAATTGGGAAAACGTTCAAATAGGTTTGGCGCATACCACCGCAATCGTCTTCTCGTTCGCGTTCGCATTCACTATTTAAATTTTTTTTATTTACTTCAAGCTCAGTCCGATTCTTAGAAAAAAAATAGAATTTTATTGCAACTTTTCCTACTATTTCTTAGAGAAGAGGGCTCTAAGAAATAACTTGAATTGTGCAACAGATAAAGTTCTATATGCAAAGAAAGATAAAACAGCTCCAAAAATAATGGTTAATCGATATATGGGATGAACGAGGCTCAAAATCCCAAATAAAACAACAAACGGTTAATCGATATTAATCAATTGATACAATCGACAGTTAGAAACCACTCTAACTTCGAACACATAAAAGTGATCGTGACAGTTCTACGAAAAGTGCTATACACGCAGAGAAATAGTTTTTTAGGACAGCGGACAGAGCAATTTTCCTTTGTTTAGTCGCCAAACAAAGGAAAATTACTGCTATAGCCAGAACAGCCTAAAGTCTCGTCCACACTCGGCAACTTGAACTGCGATTTCGGTTTGTTTATTTTTAAATTTTGATTGCTGATAGTCTCCCAAACTTGTCGGGAGACTTGAGACATGCATCTGTTCATCTAGTTCAAAATGTAAACATAAACAAGCCTCAGCAACCGAAATTGCAGTTCAAGTTGCCGAATGTGGGCGAGACTTAAGGAAACTCTTTAACACCAGTTAATCCTTGTTTTACGCAGGGGCATGCAACTTTATACGATTACTCTATAAAACGTGTGACCAACATCTATTGGGTAAATGTTAGTAAATCTGTTTTTAAGCTTTTTTATCTGATTCAAGCTTTGTTTTGCCTTGATAGCATTGGAAATGAAAGCTTAAAAACATCTGAAAAGCTTAAATCTGATAAAAATAAGTTTAAATATCACCAAAAAAGCTTAAAACTGAAAGATATTCGCCACACGGTATGTATAACGTTGCAGGCCCCTGGTCTACGCCAAGTTTGGCTATCTAATCTCTACAAAAAACGTCAATTAGATGCATCAAGAAATTTCTGAAGTTTATTTAAAAGCACAACTGGTTGGCCACCAGGTGAAAACAAATTGAGCATAAGACTCATGGGTTGGGTTAAATTTGAAAACTTTAAAAGAATTATATACAAATTTTGTGATTTTTTTGGTAAAACTTTAAATTTAACTTGATACTTTAAATTAAAAATTTTTAATAAAAAAATCAACTTTCTCGAAGAATACGAGAAATTTCAGCGTTTTGCGAAAAGAAGTTACAGATGTTTAGTTTTGATTCTTTCCTCAAGTTCGCTAGGGTATTCATATTTTTAAACCATCAGTCTAAAAACGCATTGCGATTTTGAACATAAATAGTAGCTTAATGGGTCTAAACCGGTAATAAAAAAAATTAAAAACGTTCACCAAAGATGCAAGAATACGTTTGTAATGTAGATGATTAATGATGATGTTGATGTTCAACACTAGCTAGTTTTGGGGGTTAACCATCATCCCCCCTCCCCATAAGGTTCGAAAAATGCCTAGCGAAATGCTTTTTTCTAAACTGAAAATTTCAAATTTGTAATAAAATTTAGATGCACGACCAAAATGATTCAAGAATAACAATTTCGACTCAGGAGTGAAGCAAAAACCTTGAAATCTTATCCCATGTCAACAATTCTACTACAGTTTTTCGAAAATTTCCTCACTTGTTGATAGAAATTTAGTTTCAATTACTGAACTTCAATAAGACTTGTCAGATTGCTCAGATTTTGCTCGAATTGTTTCACTTTATTTGCAAAAGCAAACAAAAATTTAAATAGAGTCATTCGAATTATGTATTTTGCTTACAAGTTTTTTGAGCAAAATCAACATTGACGATTTTTGGAAGCTTAAAATGCACGGAAAATAAAAAAAAAAGGTAAAATTTACCTTTTTGCGAGGTGATTTTTTCCACCCCTCTTTCGAGGTAAATTTTACATTTTTTTCATTCACCTAGCAAAAAAGGTAAATTTTACCTTTTTTCAATTCACCTAGCAAAATGGTTAATTTTACCTTTTTCGCATTCACCTAGCAAAATAATAAATAATATCGTTTTCCCATTCACTGATTTGAAAGGTAAATACTAGTTGGTTTGGTTGGTTTCTTCAATAAAAATGAAAACAAAATTCATTCAAAAAATTACATTTATTTTAAAAAGGGACAATTCATTATATTATTTTTTAAACCTTGTTTAAAAAAAATTATTGAGGTAGGCCCTTTTTTCGCCAGGCTCGTGGCAATTCGGCTTCGCGTTCTTCCGCGCCATAATGGCGACTTCTAGTCAGGTCCGGCTTTTCCGGAATGATATCTGGAGGATGACGTGGAATACACCTCGAAGCCGGGCTGATCTGAAACAAAAGCAAATTATTATGATGAGAATTAGCACAACTAAATAATAGCTAAGAAAACACTTACCATTCTGTTCCGATTTTTCCATATTGACACGAAACAAAACTTCCCTTCTGAACGACAAAACAGCTTAAGCTCAATAAACGAATTCGGCAAATAGTTCTTTTGTTCGAGATGATTGTACCGTTTTGTTTAGCTCAATCCAGGTCAATTCCACCTCGCTACGAGGTAAGTTTTATCTTATTTGGATTTATCTTTTTTTCTAGGTGAATTATACTTTTTGAATAAGCTAGATTCAGGTGAACTTCACCTGGCTACGAGGTAAGATTTACCTTTTTTGGATTCACCTTTTTTCTCGGTGAATTGTACCTTTTTTCCAACCTCGATTCAGGTAAATTTTACCTCGCTGTGAGGTGAGTTTCACCTCGAAGAGGTAGAAGTTACCTTTTTGACTTTCACGAGCGTTCACCTTGCTATCTCGGTAAATTTTACCTTTTTTTTATTTTCCGTGTGTGATTTAAAATTTACTTAGGTGTTTCTATTAAAAAAAATCAAGTATTTTCTTCATAATTTCAATTGAATAATTTTGATATTGGCGAATAATTTGGAAAATAGCCCGAATTTGCACGGCCTGAACACTGACGGAAAAATATCTGGGAAGTTTAGGTTAGAATTATTCCAATTTGTTTTGTTTAAGAGCTGCTTGTTAATATTAAAATTCAATGTCTTCAATCAGATTTCGGATTCTGTATTCAGTTTATTATTCTTCCTACGGGCTTGGTTCAGGCTATCCACTTTTATGGATTTCTAGGGATTTTTCTGAATTTATGAAATTCTTGAACTTGTGCCAATATTATACATCTTCATTTTTGACATTTCAACGTTAGTGATGCGGAAACCTTAATGGTTGAAAACAACCTTGATGGTTGTTAAAAATAATTTATACCAACCAATATAAACTATTGGTTGTTTTTTTATCGATCGGACCATCTATAATATAAAAAAGAGATAGCAATTCTTACCTGCTTCTTCAAAATCGGGGCTACTTGACAAAATCCAATGGAAGGCTCCAGGACAGCAAATTTATGTTACAAAACGCCAACACCAAACAGCATTTAACCTGGAAATATGGTAGAAGAAATATAGGAACAAAATTTTTAGATATCTTGCTGACATCCATATGAGTTACAATTCACAACGAAAATTTTGTAATCATAGAGCTTTTAAGTACATATACATTAGATAATGCCCCGAATGATCCGCCTTTTGACAAAGTCATGCGCTGCAGGCTAAAATAAATCCTAGGCCTAGTTCAAGATCTCATCCCAAATTTGGATCACGGGAAGGGGTCGCTCAACGAGGCTGAAGTTTGTATGGGATTTTGAGACTTTTTATTCGGGAGAAACATGAAAAATCAGTTTTTATAAATAACATTGATCTCTTTGAGCCGATTTCTAACGGTTACGGTTTTTCTTAAAGCCTAAACTATGACAAATATTTCATCCGAAGACTGCATTTCGATGAGATTTAAAATAAAAATGTTATAAGGCTCAAAAATGGGCTTACTTTTTAAAGGGTGGTATTCGTCTTTGTTAATGAGTCGGGGCGGTTGAACATATTGACACCTCATTAAAAGAGATGAATATGACCCTTAAAAAAGTTAGCACATTTTTTTAAGCCTAATAACTTTTTTATCTTAACTCTAATCGAAATGCAGTCCTCGGATGACATATTTGTCATAATTTGGGCTTTATGAAAAATCGTTTTCAAAAGACATCGGCCAAAAGGAACCAAAGTTATTGGTGAAAGACTGGTTTTTCGTGTTTCTCCCGAAAAAAAATGTTTCAAACCCCCATACAAACTTCAGGCTCGTTGAGCGACCCCTTCCCGTGATCCGATCTGGCCCAAATTTGGCATGGGATCTTGTACTAGGCCTAGGATTAATTTCAGCCTGCAGTGCATAACTGTTCCGAATGTCGGGTCATTTGGGGCACTCTAATGTCTATGCAATATGCAACAATTTTGTTGCTATGTACCTACAAGTTTCGGCAACAAAATTTTATATTTTTATTTTTAATGGAAAAGTAATAAGCCATATACCTCATTACGTGGTACAACTGCAAACTGGTTACGTACCTACATATTTCATTTTAGATATTCTGAACAATACAAATGATGAAATCTTAACATCATTCTATCGTCGATTGAATTCCTTAATTATCCTTCTAATTATGCAATTTTTGCTTGACCGGACTCTGAAGCAGGATAAACTAGACAAAAACTCAAACTTAATGTACACAAAGACCCACAGACTTTACCACGATACAATGCTTCGCTTAGGTTAAGTGCACAAGAAACAAAATTTATCTGCATATCAATATTTAATCTAACAGCGATTAAAGAATACGTCAACCCGTGTCAACCGAGCCCTTGTGGACCGAACAGCCAGTGCCGTGAAGTCAATGGTCAGGCAGTTTGCTCTTGCTTGCCCACCTACATTGGGTCTCCACCAGGTTGTCGGCCGGAGTGTGTAACGAGTAGTGAATGTTCACTGGATAGGGCCTGCGTCAACCAGAAGTGCGTTGATCCTTGTCCGGGAACCTGTGGAACGAATGCCAGATGCAACGTAAACAATCACAGTCCAATTTGCTCGTGTCAATCTGGATACACGGGAGATCCATTCACTCGTTGCTATCCAAATCCACGTAAGATATTTTCAGATTGCTCGATCAAGACAACGAATAACTCATATAACTTCCCTCTAGCGCCGCCACAAGATACTCAAATTGTAGTACGGGATCCATGCGTTCCGTCACCTTGCGGTCCTAATTCCCAGTGCAGAAATATTAACGGTGTACCATCGTGCTCTTGTCTAGTCAACTATATTGGATCGCCACCAAACTGCAGACCGGAATGCACGATCAGTTCAGAATGCCCAAGTAATCAAGCATGTATGAATGAAAAGTGCAGAGATCCTTGTCCCGGATCGTGTGGAATCGGAGCTACCTGTAACGTCATCAACCATACACCAGTTTGTACGTGTCCAGTAGGATACACTGGAGATCCGTTCACAAGTTGTCAACCTGCTCCTCCGCCACCTAGAGAACCTGTCCGTGATGATCCTTGCAATCCATCTCCATGTGGACCCAATGCTCAATGTAACAATGGCATTTGTACATGTTTGCCTGAGTATCAGGGTGATCCATATCAAGGATGCAGACCGGAATGTGTTCTTAACTCGGATTGTCCACGTGACAAGGCATGCATACGCAACAAATGTGTCGACCCATGTCCGGGTACTTGTGGCCAGGATGCCATTTGTGAAGTCATTAACCATATTCCTATGTGTAGCTGTCCAAATGGTAGGGCAGGAAACGCTTTCGTGCAATGCAGACCACAACAAGCCCCTGTGGTGACGAATCCATGCAATCCGTCACCATGTGGTCCCAACAGCCAGTGTCGAGAAATAAACGGCCAGGCCGTATGTTCTTGCGTCCCAGGATTTATCGGAAGCCCACCCACTTGTCGACCTGAATGCGTTGTCAGTTCTGAATGCCCACAAAATCAAGCCTGCAGCAATCAGAAATGTCGAGATCCCTGTCCAGGAACATGTGGTGTTGGAGCACGATGTTCAGTAGTCAACCATAATCCAATCTGCAGCTGTCCGGAACGATATACCGGTGATCCATTCGTCCGATGCCAACCGATAAGTAAGCCTTACTAAAAGTGTGTCTATAAACATACATAACTACAGTGAATGATTCATTTTCAGTTGAACGCCCAGTTCAAATGGAGCCGATAAACCCTTGTCAACCGTCGCCATGTGGTCCGAATGCGGAATGTCGCCCGGTAGGCGATTCTCCTTCTTGTACCTGCCACGATAATATGATAGGTTCACCACCAAACTGCCGACCAGAATGCGTGAGCAATTCGGAATGTGCTAGCAATCTGGCTTGTATAAGACAGAAATGCCAAAATCCCTGTATTGGGGCCTGTGGAGCAAATGCCGAGTGCCGGGTTGTTAGTCATACACCGATGTGTATCTGCTCGGTTGGTTTCACCGGGGATCCATTCTCCCAGTGTATTCCAGCCCAGCAGGACACTCCAAGGGAACCGGTATCTCCTTGCATCCCTAGCCCGTGTGGCGCTAACGCAATATGCAAGGAACAAAATGGAGCCGGTTCATGTACCTGTATAGAAGATCATTTTGGCAACCCATACGAAGGCTGTCGTCCGGAGTGTGTTTTGAATTCCGATTGTGCCTCCAACAGAGCTTGTATACGCAACAAATGCCAGGATCCTTGTCCCGGAACATGTGGACAAAATGCTGAATGCCAGGTTGTCAACCATTTGCCGTCATGTACCTGTTTCAGCGGATACGAAGGAGATCCCTTCCGCTATTGTTCACCTCGTCAAAGAGACCGTAAGCATTTCCGGCAATTAAATTTTGGTGGTCTTATTAAAACTAACGAAATAATGCTTTGTATTTATTTATAACACTAATAAGCTTTTTAATTTTTCGAAGGTCGCTCAAGAGACTTCTATATGACTCACACTTTTCCAAAACTCGAAATGCTGCGCAAGTAACCTCAAACGAGTGTTATGCTTTGCAATGTCAACACTTAGTATATACTTATTCATCTTAAAATGTTACCAAATTTTTATTTTACCTGTTTAAAATCTATTTTTGAATTTCTGCTTACATAAGACTGCTTTTTGAGAAAATCATACTCTAGTTACTGACGATAAAGATAAACACACGTCAAAAAAAACTTGACATTGACATGCTTGAATTAACGTTCAAAAAACTATTTCGTCAACATACTCCAAAGAGTGCATTTGTTTGGGGAAATGCCAATGCTTCAGCAAATTTATTATTAGCTTTGCTTACAATTTAGCTTAACATTGTTAAGCAATGAATATTTACGAGTGGATTAGTTGCTGTTTTTTCTATGAAGCTTTCAAATACGCTTTTATTTGCTTTGCCTTAAAAATTGAGCTATATTGATGTTAATATAAAAAAAATTTGCTACCATTTGTACTGATTTTCAATAAACCAAATACAATATCTCGTCACTACAGCTGAGCCGGTTTATACAAACCCATGTCAGCCGAATCCATGTGGTCCTAACAGTCAATGTCGTGAGATCAATGGGCAGGCAGTTTGCTCTTGCTTGCCAACATACATAGGATCTCCGCCAGGATGTCGACCGGAATGTTTAACAAGTAGCGAATGTTCTTTAGACAAGGCATGCGTCAATCAAAAATGCATTGATCCATGCCCAGGCACATGTGGCAGCAATGCCAGATGTAATGTGAACAATCATAGCCCCATTTGTTCATGTCAATCGGGTTACACGGGAGATCCATTTACCAGATGTTATCCCAATCCACGTAAGATCATTGTCAAATCAAAAATCATATTCCCTTCAATCACAAAACCTTTACCCACAGCTCCTCCGCAAGATACTCAAATTATTGTACGAGATCCATGCGCTCCATCTCCATGTGGTCCAAATTCTCAGTGTAGAAATATTAACGGTGTGCCATCGTGCTCTTGCCTGATCAATTACATTGGATCACCCCCTAATTGTAGACCAGAGTGCTCAATTAATGCGGAGTGCCCTAGCAACCAGGCATGTATGAACGAGAAATGTAGAGATCCTTGTCCAGGATCGTGTGGTATTGGAGCTCGTTGTAACGTCATTAACCATACGCCTGTTTGCACATGTCCTGAAGGATACACTGGTGATCCGTTCACAAGTTGTCAACCTGCTCCTCCACCGCCTAGAGAACCCGTTAGAGATGACCCTTGCAATCCGTCACCGTGTGGGCCAAATGCACAATGTAACAATGGAATTTGCACATGCTTACCGGAATACCAGGGTGATCCATACCAAGGATGTAGGCCGGAATGTGTACTTAATTCGGACTGCTCACGAGATAAAGCATGTATACGAAGCAAATGTCAAGATCCATGCCCCGGAACATGCGGCCAGGATGCCATTTGCGAGGTTATCAATCATATTCCGATGTGCAGTTGTCCAAATGGAAGAGTTGGAAATGCTTTTGTGCAATGCAGGCCGCAACAAGCACCTGTAGTGACAAATCCGTGTAATCCATCACCATGTGGTCCGAACAGTCAATGTCGAGAAATAAATGGTCAAGCTGTTTGTTCATGTGTTCCTGGATTCATCGGAAGCCCACCCACCTGCCGACCGGAATGTATAGTGAGCTCCGAGTGTCCTCAAAACCAAGCCTGTAACAATCAAAAATGCCGTGATCCTTGTCCAGGCACATGTGGAGTAGGAGCTCGTTGTTCCGTTGTTAACCACAATCCAATTTGTAGCTGTCCCGAAAGATACACTGGAGATCCGTTCGTCCGTTGTCAACCAATAAGTAAGAATCTCATGTCATTTTCTTTAACCCAAAAAACAACATCTAACCATCCATTTTTAGTCGAACCACCAGTTCAAATGGAACCTATCAATCCTTGTCAACCATCTCCTTGTGGCCCGAATGCTGAGTGCCGACCTGTAGGAAACTCGCCTTCATGTACCTGTCTCGACAACATGATTGGAGCTCCGCCCAACTGTCGACCGGAATGTGTCAGCAATTCGGAATGTTCCAGTAACTTGGCTTGCATGAGACAAAAGTGTCAGGATCCATGCCCAGGAGCATGTGGATCAAATGCTGAGTGTCGAGTCGTTAGCCACACGCCCATGTGTATCTGCTCAGTTGGCTTCACGGGTGATCCATTTTCACAATGCATTCCAGTACAACAAGATGTTCCCAGGGAACCGGTGTCTCCTTGCATCCCTAGCCCGTGTGGGGCCAATGCCATCTGCAAGGAACAGAACGGAGCAGGATCGTGTATCTGCGTTGAAGATCACTTTGGCAACCCGTACGAAGGTTGTCGGCCAGAGTGCGTTCTCAATTCCGACTGTCCATCGAACAGAGCTTGTGTCAGAAGCAAATGCCAGGATCCTTGCCCCGGAACTTGTGGCCAAAATGCAGACTGTCAAGTGGTTAATCACTTGCCTTCATGCACATGCTTTGTGGGATACGAGGGCGATCCATTCCGTTATTGCAACTTGCAACAGAGAGAACGTAAGAAATTCACGATCGATTTTATATAGCTTAAAAAACGCACTACAATAATGAAAATTTTGCTTGATAGATGCTTATTCTAAGATTTTTAATTATTTATAATTTGATAATCGTGCTTTATTTGAATTAGAAAATAAGGTTATTTATTTTTTCTTAATTAATGAAAATTTTAATTGAATTTGAATTCTAAATTCTTGAATCATGATTTAACAAAATACGTAAGCAAAGCTACCTTAGCTTACACGCTTCTATTTTTGTTACGCTTTGGTTGGAGGCAAAGATTTAACTAATCATAAGTTGACAAATGAAGAGCTTTTATTAAGTTAAGAATATTTTCGACAGCTATCAAAGAGTACGTTAATCCGTGTCAACCGAGTCCATGTGGTCCTAACAGTCAGTGTCGTGAGATTAATGGACAGGCAGTTTGCTCTTGCTTGCCCACATATATTGGTTCTCCTCCTGGATGTCGACCTGAGTGTGTTACTAGTTCCGAGTGTTCACTGGATAAAGTATGCGTCAATCAAAAGTGCGTTGATCCATGCCCAGGCACATGTGGTTCCAATGCTAAATGTAACGTCAACAATCACAGCCCAATATGCTCATGCCAATCTGGATACACGGGAGATCCTTTCACCAGATGCTATCCCAATCCACGTAAGAATAGCTTATATCATTAATTTACCCCAACTCACAACTTGTTTGTTGCTACAGCGCCACCACAAGATCCTCCGGTAGTTCGAGATCCCTGTGTCCCGTCTCCATGTGGACCAAACGCTCAGTGCAGAAACATCAATGGAGTTCCATCGTGCTCTTGTCTAGCAACCTACATTGGATCGCCTCCTAATTGTAGACCGGAGTGTAGCATAAACGCTGAATGTCCAAGTAATCAGGCCTGTATGAACGAGAAGTGCAGAGACCCATGCCCTGGATCATGCGGCATTGGAGCTCGTTGTAACGTAATAAACCATACGCCTGTTTGCACATGTCCTGATGGATACACTGGAGATCCGTTCACAAGTTGTCAACCTGCGCCTCCGCCACCGCCACCAGTTCGTGATGATCCGTGCAACCCGTCACCGTGTGGACCAAATGCACAATGTAACAATGGAATTTGCACATGTTTGCCGGAGTTCCAGGGTGATCCATACCAAGGATGTAGGCCGGAATGTGTTCTTAATTCAGACTGCCCTCGTGACAGAGCCTGTATAAGAAGCAAATGTGTAGATCCATGTCCTGGAACCTGTGGTACTGACGCATTATGTGAAGTTATAAATCACATACCAATGTGTACTTGTCCAAATGGTATGTCAGGCAATGCATTCGTTCAATGCCGGCCTCAACAGGCCCCTGTTGTGACTAACCCTTGTAATCCGTCGCCATGTGGACCAAATAGTCAATGTCGAGAGATCAACGGTCAAGCAGTTTGTTCCTGTGTGTTAGGTTACATAGGAAGTCCACCAACATGCCGACCGGAATGCGTCGTTAGTTCAGAATGTCCACAGAACCAAGCCTGTAACAATCAGAAATGCCGAGATCCATGTCCAGGCACATGTGGAGTAGGGGCTCGATGTACAGTAGTCAATCATAACCCCATATGCAGCTGTCCTGAACGATACACCGGAGATCCATTCGTTCGATGTCAACCAATTAGTAAGAATGTTAAACGAGTTCGGATAGATAGGGTATTAAATAATTCTAACATTTTCAGTTGAGCCACCAGTTCAAATGGATCCTATCAATCCTTGTCAACCATCGCCATGTGGTCCGAATGCAGAGTGTCGACCAGTTGGGAATTCACCGTCATGTACTTGTCTAGACAATATGATCGGGGCGCCTCCAAACTGTCGACCGGAATGTGTCAGCAATTCGGAATGCGCTAGTAACCTAGCTTGTATTAGACAAAAGTGCCAAGATCCGTGCCCTGGTGCTTGTGGGGCAAATGCTGAGTGTAGAGTGGTTAGCCACACGCCCATGTGTATCTGTTCTGTTGGCTACACCGGTGATCCGTTCACCCAGTGTACACCCGCTCAACAAGATGTACCTAAGGAACCTATCTCACCATGCATTCCAAGCCCATGCGGAGCCAACGCTATTTGCAGAGAGCAAAATGGCGCCGGATCTTGTACTTGTATTGAAGATCACTTCGGTAATCCTTACGAAGGTTGCCGACCGGAATGCATCGTTAATTCGGACTGTCCATCCAATCGTGCTTGTTTGAGAAACAAATGTCAAGACCCGTGTCCTGGAACGTGCGGTCAGAATGCCGTTTGTCAAGTAGTCAATCATCTTCCGTCGTGTACCTGCTTGGAGGGCTACGAAGGAGATCCATTCAGAAATTGCAACTACCGGCAACAAGATCGTAAGAGAAAAAAATATTTTTACGCTTTCTGCAACGAGTAACTGCTTTTAAAAAACGCTTCTGTAGCTCTTGAATAAAAATAGTTCTATAACTTTTATGACTTAAATTTATAGATTAAAATAAATTCTATAGCTTTATCTGCTTACTGTGTTGAAGAAAAATATGTTTATAAATTTTCACCTATGTTGGTAACGGAAACGACTCTTATGAGCCACACTTATTATATAGCGTATTAGCTTAAAAATGAACACAGAACTTGCGCTTTCTAAAACAACTATTATGCAGCTATTAAAGACCCATTATCACTAGAACATTTTGCTAAGCAAAAATTATTTCTGCAAGCTTGCCAGATTGCCCAATTTTACCCGGACCACCCCGGATATTCAATTAAAAATTTATGAAAGTTACAAGTTCTAATGAAATAAACATAAACGATTTTTTGGAATCCTGAAATTCAATTCAAGATTCTACTGATTTGTTTTGTTGAAAAAATAATCTTTCTAGCCTTTTTTCTCTTGGTTTTTGCTAAATGTATGTCATTTTTTAAATCGAATGGCCGGATTTTTTTATGATAAAATAGCCCAGATAGCATGGAATTATTTTTTCAAACATCATTTTAACAAGCTTTTAGATTTAGAGTCAACTCAAAAGGGGCCTAGAATTTATAAAAGCATTTTGAGTAAATTGGGATTTGAAATATGAATCCCTCATAACTCTACATTTCGAGATCCCTTGAATGTATAGAGTTAGTGAATATATGATTTAAATACATTTTGTGAGTATGTTTGGCAACGTTATTTAATAACATTAATTTTTTTTTGAAAAAGTTAAAGCATGTCAAAACAAACAGTTTGTAACTGAAACTTCTAAATCAGTGTCTTTATTGAATGATCTAAAATTTGTAGATTTACCCCTCCTTAAAAAAAATTTCAAGTTTTGATCTTGGATTTAACTGACCCTCTTAAAAGAAAAAATAATGAGCGCTTCACTAACAAAATACAAAACTGACTACATTACCAATCTACGAAGAAAAATACTATGCACCATATTGAATCAAATATTTACTCGTTAATTTAGCACCGGTTTACGTTAATCCCTGCCAACCGAATCCATGTGGACCCAACAGCCAATGTCGGGAGGTTAATGGGCAGGGAGTTTGCTCTTGCTTGCCCACATATATTGGCTCTCCTCCTGGATGTCGACCGGAATGTGTTTCCAGTTCCGAGTGTTCGCTGGATAAGGCATGCGTCAATCAAAAGTGCGTTGATCCATGCCCGGGAACCTGCGGAACCAATGCTAAATGCAACGTCAATAACCACAGTCCAATTTGCTCGTGCCAGTCCGGATACACCGGTGATCCGTTCAGTAGATGTTATCCCAACCCACGTAAGCTCTTCTTACAAAATATACTAGTTCAGTTAATGATAGGAAAATATTTTATCAATACAGCGCCTCCACAAGATCCACCGGTAGTTCGAAATCCATGTGTGCCATCCCCATGTGGACCGAATTCGCAATGCCGTAACATCAACGGTGTCCCATCGTGCTCTTGTCTAGTTAGTTATATTGGATCACCACCAAACTGTCGACCGGAATGTACGATCAATGCAGAGTGTCCTAGCTCTCAGGCTTGCATGAACGAAAAGTGTAGGGATCCTTGTCCAGGTTCTTGTGGTGTCGGCGCAAGATGTAATGTGATCAACCATACTCCGATTTGTACGTGTCCAGATGGATATACTGGGGATCCGTTTACTAGCTGTCAACCCGCTCCTCCACCACCCCCACCAGTCCGTGATGATCCATGCAATCCATCCCCTTGTGGACCTAATGCACAGTGTAATAACGGAGTCTGCACATGTTTACCTGAGTATCAAGGAGATCCATACCAAGGTTGCCGACCAGAATGTGTCCTTAATTCAGAATGCTCTCGAGATAAGGCATGTATAAGGAACAAATGTATAGATCCCTGTCCAGGAACATGCGGACAGAACGCTGTTTGTGAAGTAATAAACCACGTACCTGTATGCAGCTGTCCAAATGGAATGGCTGGAAATGCATTCGTACAGTGTAGACCTCAGCAGGCACCAGTAGTAACTAATCCATGCAGTCCATCGCCATGTGGTCCTAACAGCCAATGCCGCGAAATCAATGGCCAAGCGGTATGCTCTTGCGTACCAGGTTTCATCGGAAGCCCTCCTGCATGTAGACCGGAATGTGTCGTCAGTTCTGAATGTCCGCAAAATCAAGCATGTAGTAATCAAAAATGTCGAGATCCATGCCCGGGAACATGTGGTATAGGAGCGCGTTGTTCAGTAGTAAACCATAACCCCATCTGCAGTTGTCCGGAGCGATACACCGGAGATCCGTTCGTTCGTTGTCAACCGATAAGTAAGTTATAAAATGTTCTATAACAGATAAATTTGTCAAATTTTAACCTGTGGGTACCTTCCACCAGTTGAACCACCAGTACAAATGGATCCGATCAACCCGTGTCAGCCATCACCGTGTGGTCCAAATGCCGAGTGTCGCGCCGTCGGTTCTTCACCGTCATGCACTTGTCTAGATAACATGATCGGTGCGCCTCCAAACTGTAGGCCGGAGTGTGTTAGTAACGCAGAGTGTCCCAGCAACAAGGCTTGTATTCAGCAGAAATGCCGAGATCCTTGCCCAGGAGCTTGTGGATCGAATGCTGAGTGTAGAGTTGTCAGCCATACACCGGTTTGCATTTGTACCGCTGGATTTACCGGAGATCCGTTCACGCAATGTGTTCCAATTCAACAAGACATTCCGAGGGAACAAACGTCACCCTGTTTCCCAAGTCCTTGCGGTGCAAATGCAAACTGTAGGGAGCAAAATGGCGCCGGAGCATGTACCTGTCTGGAGGATTACTATGGAAACCCTTACGAGGGATGCAGACCAGAGTGTGTACTGAACTCCGATTGTCCATCGAACAGGGCCTGTATTAACAGCAAATGTAAGGATCCTTGCCCTGGAACATGCGGCCAAAATGCTGAATGCCAGGTTGTCAACCATCTTCCATCATGTACGTGCTTCGTAGGCTACGAGGGTGATCCGTTCAGATATTGCAACATTCGTCAAAAAGAACGTAAGAACCGTTGGTACAATCGAGATATTTACCATTCAGCATATTCTTGAAAATTCGGATTTTTTTCTGAATTGTATCGGAGTTAAATTAACCGTTACAATCGATGCGCTGATTGGAAACAAACTGACGATTACGCAAGACCAGAATATTAATTCAGGGGCACTATAAACTTTGTTTGTGAGATAAATTTTCACGAGAACATTCTAGAGATTTTATGGATTTATATTCATCTGATCGATATGTAGGAAGTTGTCAGTCATTACGATTTCTGCAATCTTACAAAAAATACTCACAATATAAATATTTGTTAATAACATCATGTTATTTTTTGAAACCCTTTTTGGTGATAAAGTACTTTTTCAAGATACAACTCTTACTTTTTACCTTTTCCCAAGATTGATATTCTGGTCTTTCTTATCATAGACTGAGCTATTCAATTAACGAAATTATAAATTCCAACAGCTGTGAAGGAATACGTCAATCCGTGCCAACCGAGTCCATGTGGACCTAACAGTCAATGTCGGGAGATAAACGGGCAGGCAGTTTGCTCTTGCTTGCCCACATACATCGGTTCACCGCCTGGTTGTCGACCGGAATGCGTTACCAGTTCGGAATGTTCGCTGGACAAGGCCTGTATCAATCAGAAATGCGTTGATCCATGCCCGGGAACATGTGGAACAAACGCTAACTGTAACGTAAACAACCACAGTCCCATTTGTTCGTGTCAATCCGGTTACACCGGGGATCCATTTAGTAGATGCTATCCCAATCCACGTAAGCCAATTGACTATCTTTATACTCAACCGGTAGTCTTAAAACAATTATTTTCATTCCACATAGCGCCACCCCAAGATCCACCGGTAGTTCGAGATCCTTGCGTTCCATCTCCCTGTGGACCTCACGCACAATGCCGTAACATCAACGGGGTACCGTCGTGTTCATGTCTAATGAACTACATTGGATCGCCACCGAATTGTCGACCAGAATGTACAATCAACGCAGAGTGTCCAAGTAATCAAGCTTGCATGAACGAAAAGTGTAGAGATCCTTGTCCCGGATCTTGTGGAGTTGGGGCAAGATGTAATGTCATTAACCATACCCCGATTTGTACATGCCCAGATGGATACACGGGAGATCCCTTCAGGAGTTGTCAACCGAATCCACCTCCACCCAGAGAACCTGTTAGAGATGATCCTTGCTATCCATCACCATGTGGTGCCAATGCACAATGTAACGATGGAGTATGCACATGTCTACCGGAGTACCAAGGCGATCCTTACCGTGGTTGTCGGCCGGAATGTGTGCTCAATACCGAGTGTCCACGGGATAAAGCCTGTATTCGAAACAAGTGTGCAGATCCCTGTCCAGGAACTTGCGGTCAGGATGCATTATGTGATGTTATTAATCACATACCGATTTGTAGTTGTCCTAGAGGAATGGCCGGAAACGCGTTTATCCAATGTAACCCCCAGAGAGCTCCAATCGAAACAGACCCATGCAACCCATCACCTTGCGGTCCCAATAGTCAATGTCGAGCGATCAACGGCCAAGCAGTGTGTAGCTGCGTGATTGGTTATATTGGTAGCCCGCCATCTTGTCGACCGGAGTGCTCCGTCAATTCTGATTGTCCGCAAAACATGGCTTGTAACAATTTCAAGTGCAGAGACCCATGTCCCGGTACTTGTGGGTTGGGAGCAAAATGTTCCGTGGTTAATCACAACCCAATTTGTAGCTGTGGTTACAGGCAGACTGGGGATCCATTTGTTAGATGTTATGATATAGGTAATAATGATTTCGTTGCGTAAGATTGAGTTCAAAATACTAATAATTTACTTTTCAGTCGAGAAACCCATCGTTCAAGATCCTCCTCGTGACCCTTGCCATCCATCCCCTTGTGGTTTGAATGCGGTTTGTGTGAACCGTAATGGTAGTCCTTCGTGCTCCTGTCAACCCAATATGATCGGGGCTCCTCCAAACTGTCGCCCCGAATGTATCAGCAATTCTGATTGCTCCAATACCCTTGCGTGTATCAATCAGAAATGTCAAGACCCTTGTCCCAATGCTTGCGGCTCCAATGCAGATTGTCGGGTTTCTTTGCATATTGCTAACTGTATTTGTCCTTCTGGATATACCGGAAATCCCTTCGTCAGCTGTTTTGTCGAAAGTGAGTTGCATTTGCGTTTGATTTGCGTTGCGTTGCGTTACGATGACAAATTTAAGGTACACTGTACTTACAACTATCTTAACATTTATTTTCACAGCTACACCACCACCACCTCGTGATCCAGAACCAAGAGATCCCTGCTACCCATCGCCATGTGGAACGAATTCGCGTTGTCGTCCAGTCGATGGTGGATCGGTGTGCGAGTGTTTTGAAAACTACTTCGGTAATCCATACGTAGCATGCCGTCCTGAGTGTGTTACCAATTCCGAGTGCTCGAGAAACACCGCCTGCATCCTAAACCATTGCAAGGATCCATGTCCTGGAGTTTGTGGATACAACGCTGAATGTAGTGTTATCAACCATACACCAACGTGTACTTGTCCAGATGGCATGATTGGAAATGCTTTCGAGCGATGTTTGCGAGAGCCTACACCACCCAAACCAAGAGATCCATGTTATCCTTCGCCGTGCGGTTTGAATACGGTTTGTCGAGCCGCTGGAGATAACGCCGTGTGTGAATGCCTACCCGATTTCCGAGGATCACCATTCGGAAGGGGCTGCTATCCCGAATGTACAATTAATTCCGATTGTCCACGTGACAAAACGTGCGTCAACAAAAAATGTGTCGACCCATGTCCAGGAGTTTGCGGTTATCGTGCCGTATGCCATGCGATCAACAACAGCCCGGTGTGCTCGTGTCCAAACAATATGATCGGTGATCCGTTTGTAGAGTGCAAGGAAGCACCACCAACAGACCCTTGCAATCCATCGCCTTGTAGAACAAATGGTGTTTGTCGAGCTGTTGGCGGAAGAGCCGAATGTCAGTATCCGGAGTGTGTGATCAATTCGGACTGTTCATCGAACCGAGCATGCTTCAACCAGAAATGTAGAGATCCATGTATTGGAGCTTGTGGTGTTAACGCAATTTGTAACGTGATCAATCACGCACCGGTCTGTTCGTGCCCAGAACGTCACGTTGGATCACCATTTGTGCAATGCTCTCGACAAATGGACCCTGTGCCACAGCCGGAATGTACGAGCGACGATCATTGTACAAATGACAAGGCGTGTATAAATCAACAGTGCGTGAATCCATGTACAAGCAACAATGGACTGTGCAACTTGAATGCCGAATGTCGAGTGCAGTTCCATCGCGCTATTTGCACATGTCGAGAAGGTTACACCGGAAATGCTCAAATTGCTTGCTATGAAATCGGATGTCGAACAAATTCAGACTGTCCTGCAACAGAGGCTTGCGTGAACAAAAACTGCGTTGATCCTTGTAGATATACTCAGTGCGGCAGAAGCGCCATTTGTAGAACTGATTACAATCACAACGCAAGATGTCATTGTTTGGATGGATATCGAGGAAATCCTCTTATTGGATGCACACGGCCTGAATGTACCAGTGACGATGAGTGTCCATATCATATGTCCTGCCAGAATGAACAATGTCGGGATCCTTGTAACTGCGCCCCGGGAGCTCAGTGCAGGGTGGATAACCATCGTGCGTCCTGCAGATGTCCTCCAGGATATACGGGCGATGCAAGCTTCGCTTGTGAAAGAAGTAAAACATTTCCTTAACTAATTTACTTTGATACACAGTCATAATCATTGTTTTTTTTTCTTTTTCAGTACCTATCCGGGATCCTGCTCAGTGTAAGATGGACGCAGATTGTCCTAGCAGAATGGCATGCTTTAGTGGAGTGTGTAAAAATCCATGCTTCGAAACAAAACCATGTGCCGAGCATGCCATTTGTACGGTCCAGGATACGCTGCCTTTGCGAACAATGTTCTGCGTTTGCGAGGAAGGATACGTCGGAGATGCCGAAAAACGTTGCTCACCAGGTTCGTTGCTGTTTGTAAAGATAACTTTAAACTACCAACATGATTCTCTCCATCCGAATAATCAAACAAAACTCCTATTTGCAGATCTTAATATATTTTGTTCTAGGACCATCCTTAGCCTATGTACTTTTCTAAGCGCAAACTAACCCTATTGAGCACTTTCGAGCGTTTAAAGCAAACACACTAATTTCAATTTTCGCTTTTAGTGCCACACGTTGAACCGGGTTGTAGCTCAGATGTAGAATGTTCAGCCACCGAGACGTGCAGAAACCGAGAATGCGTCAACCCATGTGTAGCCTTCAATCCGTGTGCCCGAACGGCCGAATGTTTGGCTCAAAGTCACAAGGCAATCTGTTCCTGCCCGGTCGGTATGGTTGGAGATCCGTTCCGAAATTGCTACCGAGAGCCGGTGGTTACGGCAGAATGTACTATTGATTCGGAATGTGCCAGCAACCGTGCCTGTATCAACCAAAAATGCCAGGATCCTTGCGCTGAAGGCAATCCGTGCGCCGGAAATGCCGAATGTCGAACCGTCTATCATCGTCCGATTTGCACGTGTCCACAGGGCTGGGGTGGAGATCCGAAGGTGCAATGCTACAAACGTAAGTACATCAACATAACATATAGATAGCTATGTACGTCTCGGTGGTCGAGTGATTAGCGTGGCAAGACGGTAATCGCTGGTCCACTGATGGCATGGGTTCGATTCCAATCTACTGGGTACTGGGTATTAAATGATATTCCTGAGTTGTCCACGTCATTTATTCAGCCTGTAAAGCCTAAATCGGTTTAGACGGTGTATGTCTTTTAAACAATTAGAGATGTAACAAATATTTGGAGCCGGATACATATGGATATTTATATGTGCAAATATTTGTGAAGTTCTGTCAAGTAGTTTTGAGATATAATCCAATGCTGAAGGTCAATGATTTTTTTTGGACAGGATTACGAGAAATTCAGGAAAGTCCCAGTAGGAGACTCGAAAACAGCTGGAAATCAACTATTGGACTGAAGTTTATACGGTAAATTGTTGAAGAAGTCCTAGAGGATCTAAAAGTGTGCTGATTCATTCTAATTTTCACTATTCATGAAGTGAAGACGATTGATTCCACGAAGGAAGGGAATATTATAGGTTTTATCAAGTGCAAATCAAAAACTTCGATAGAGGGAGGGAAAAAATATTTTTTTATTATTTGTTCATCTATCTGACTAATAAAAACGCCTGATTTCATTTCTGCAAGAAAAACCAGCTGCTCACCGTAAAAATAAAAAAAAAATACGGTGATCAAATTGTGCGCAAAATATTGGGACCGCTAGTGCGGGGAGATATTTTGAAAAGTTACGTGAAGGACAGCAAAGCGAAATCTTTCGCGGAAACCTGGAAGTTTTCCAGCCAAAAATTTTTCGTTGCCTAGACACGCCTGGTTGTTCCGGAGATGAACAAAGAGAAAAAAAGTGAAAAATTTGATATCTAGCTCTGGATAACTATTAACACAATAATGTACAAAGAAGGTTACCTCCTTTTCCCTGAATAACACTTCCATAGAATCGACCAGAATGACCTAAGTTGTTAAACGGTCGTTAAATAAAATAAACAAACAAACAAACTTCCATAGATCCTACAAAGTTGATGTGTACACACAAAACTTTCGAGGCCGAAATTTACCAAAATTTTGCTCAAATTTGACCAGCTAGAAATTTAGCAATCAATTTAGCAATTTTTTTCTGCTCAAATTTTAGCAAATTAGAGAAAAATAAGCCGCCGGCATGTTTTACTAAAATTTTAGCAAAAACCAGTGAAAAAAATCCTGCAGAATCTGAAATTTCAATTTTTTATGTTTTTATCTGCAAATTTCGAAGGAATATTCGATTATTTAAAAGATTGCTCGGATAACATCACTTTGAATTTATTTATATTTTTCAAAACACCTTTCACTAACACTTTTCATAAAATGTTTGGATCCTGGAAACGCACCTTCCGGCTAATGAAACCCCAAGCGACCGATCGTCATTCATGCATCGATGATTGTGCCTGATGTAGTGCGTTGAAACTCCAGTTGTCCACTTCCGAACTGTTGTAAAAAACCCGTCAATCTTGTCGGAAATTGAAACCTGGTTGAAAAAAAAACAAACAATTTTACAATTCGAATATCGGAAAATCTGTACACTACTTGATCGGCCCTTACCTGTACGCATCCGGAATTGATCTGGCTATCATTTTGCCACCGCTAGGACCACTAGCATCGCGCTTTCAGAACCGCACCTTATCGCGTCAGTTTATTATTTTTCCCCCAACTGGCGGCGGCTGCTGTCTATAAACAAAGCGGCTAGAAAACCTTCGTTTTACTAATATCAAGTAAAATTGCCTTTTTAATTACTATAAAGAAGCAAAATTTGCTTTTTGCTATCACATTAGTAAAATAATCCTTTTTGCTAATCGAAAGTAACAACAAATTTTGCTAAGTGGAGCCTCGAAAGTTTTGTGTGTACTATGTTTTGGTTGGAATCAGCGGTTGAGTGATTAAAACACAGAGAACAGACGTACAAGCTAGCCCCCGAAAGTTTTGTAAAATTTGCAACAATCGTTTTAAACCATTTTTTGTTTTTTCGGTCGGCCCAGCAGATGTGTCCAAACACACCAAAGAGAACTGTCGAGACCAAACTGAGCAAAAAAAAACAAAATTTTGGTCAGATTTGAACAGGTCGCATGAACTGTTTGGCATGTTTGAAGAAAATTGCTAGTAAAGTTTCGTAACACTTTCGTCCTGTTGAATATAAACATATTCTAAAATTTAATCGCTATTTCCTTAACGTTATGTAAATTTTTAAAAAAAAGTTGTTTCACTCACCGAAAAAGTCAATAAGTAAAAACCGTATAAAACAAAGGAAGTGAAATTTTTTCCAGTCAAAAGTAACTCTGCATTTATCTAGCAATAAATGGAGCCCCCTATTTTGCTGAAAGCTCAAAATTTCAAGAATTATAATTCAAACAATGACAAACAAATTTGTAGAAGGTTGTGACGCGATACGAGCTGACTGTGATGAGTTATTTGCAATTGAATGTGTGATTTTTTTTTCGCATTTCATCGATATATCGTGAATGGTGTATTGGTGGATTATTAGTACTAACTTGATCGCATTGTCACACAATGAGAAGTAAGTTTGTGTCCTCGGCAAAGTTGTAGACTATTCTATAACAAATATATTTGCAAAAAGTTGAAAGAAAGATTTTAAAAACTATGAACTGCTGCATTGTTTTGTGATTGGAAAAAAGAGTTTTTTTTTTTAATTTGCCCATACACCTTTCACGATATAACAAAGAAATGCGAAAAAAATCAATAAGGAATTTAAGACTTTTTTTTTGTTATGGACCAGTCTAATGCAATATAGATGGCGCTCTTGGCGCCCAAAAATTAAAGCCGATGAACTTCTTCATTGGAAGCTATCTCAAAACCACTTTACAGAACGTCACAAAAACTGGCACATGTAAACATTACATTACTAGGTGAGGATTTTTTTTAAGGGGTTTGCGCCGGGGGTCTTCAGATTTTCCCCAAAATTGAAAATTTGGTTCATTTTTGCGACTTAAAAACACATGTTTTTTTTTTGGTTTCTAACATTTTTATTTTTTGAGTTAGCTTCGGTTTGATTTTTTTGCAAATAAAAAATAACGATTTTTCAAAGCTACATAACTCTGTTATTTTTCAACGGAAATTATAAAATAGCACATCAAAATGCATTGAAATTTTATCAGCTTTCCAACTAAAATAGTTGAAAAAAATTAAATAATGACCTTCAACATGAAAAGTTATAAACAAACTTTAAATGGCGTCTAAAAGTACCGTCTGCACCACCGAATATTTTGCAAAAAATACCATTCTATAGCTCAATTTATGATGCAACTTTCATCTGAAGACGCCAAAGTGGGCCATCAATTCCTTGAAGAGTTATGAAAGAAATAATGACAATAAATCTCTTTTTTTGCGACGAAAACAAACAATGGTCGAACAACTGCACTTACATATGAAGGTAACGCGCACTTCTAACAACATGGAAAAAAAAGAACTTATCAAAGCAGGTAAAAAACACTATTTTTTTCGTGCTTTGTAGACTGCCTCTACTCTCATAACAGTCCCATATGAATTTTCGTCATTTTAGTTCAACAAAGAGCTTCAAAATGAAACACTAAAAAAAGAGGTTTTGTTCTAGAACTTTGTAAAAAAAAATATCAATTTGTGGCTGTCCTATATGAAATATACCCAAATAACAGTCTCATATGTGAAATACCACGTATTTGGTTACTTTTTAATGCTTCTTTCGGCGAAATAGTCTTTGATTTATTGCTTTGAATCATTAAAAAAAAATAACTCACTTGATGTCGAATGGTGCACACTAGTTTTCGAAGGCAGGTCTGACTTCCTAAGGAATGACTTCCTGAGCGAAAACTATCGGATGCAATCAAAAATCGTAAAAAGATTCAACTTACAATGTGGAATTTACGAAATTTTTCCAAAAATATGTTTCTTTTTCTGAAAATTGCATTTAGAAGTTCAAAAATGAGCAAATTTAAGTCTTAGAAAGTAGCTTGGTGAGAAAAAAATATTTTGTATGGGACTGTTATGCGAGTAGATTTAAAAAGGTTTCAAATATGGTCGATTAACAGTCCCATAATGAATAAAAATTGTGCTCTCGACCTTACCAATAACCCAGTTTTGAAAATTTCAGGTCTTGCAATTTATTATGACAACCTAGAAACGATTTACGTTTATGCTGAAAGTGGTGGTCATAATTTTAGAATATATCCCAAAACAGAAAAAGCTGATTTTCTCGCTTGCTTGTTTTTATGAAAGTAGGGGCGGTAGAGTGTTGCAGCTAAACTGACTTCATGTTATATTCAAAAATCTAATAACGCATTCGTTTACACCCAGTTTTGCACCAGGTCACAATAAGTTTTGCGAATTTCGCTGTCATTTTTAGAAGTTTATGCGCTCATCCGTGCGTTGCGTTGCATCCGTAATTCCCCAGATTTGATTTAAAATGAACGGTGGAACACTGAAGATTCGTTTGTGAGCGATCGAGGTAGCAAAACACTGACGACGAATTATGTTTGTTCTAGTATGGTAAACCTCAAAACTGGGCGAATGGAGAAAACGAATACGGTAAAAGTATCATATTTTCAATGTCATATTACCTACAATAGGAATGATGCTTTTTACAGCCTGGGCTGGCCATACTGAGCTCTTCGGTTATTTCTACATTTGTGCCACACTCTTTGTTTATGATCTAAGGCATAGGTCGGCAACCTGCGGCTCGCGAGCCGCATGCGGCTCTTTTGATGTAAAGTTGCGGCTCTTTAGTTCACTGTGCTAATATATATTTTAAATAAAATATTTTTAAAATGGTGCTCAAGCGATATTTGATTCTTGTGACCTGGCACACGGATTTTTGTAGGTAAAAACCGAATTTATAAATTGCATACGCTGCAGGAACAAGCGGAAAGAACCAAATGGCAAAATATCTTTTTTTCTAAGCATCAGCTATGAGATCAAGATTTCATTTATAATTGAACGTAAATTCAAAAAATAACTGTTTTTCTAAAACAACAGAACTTAAATCAAATTATTCATTCCCAAATTTTTGAACTAATCCAACAAAAATTCAGGAAAATCAAAGTTTATCATTTACAAAAAGTTGTTCTTAGACAGTCTCGTTTTTCTTATCAAACAACCTCATCAAATTTTATATTTTAAGCACTGCAATAACGTTTCTCTCCTCTATGAAAATTAATCAGTTGAAATTTCAAAAATCCTCATTCGAAAAATATTTACAACTTTGACGCGTAAAAACTTAAAAATATTGGATAAACCACCTCAATCCTATCATATTTATTTGCATTGAAAACGACAACTTTAATGTATCTGAATATTGATACTTCATTAGCATTCCAGATTGTCCGGTTTACTCGGGGCCTGCCCAGATTTTCAAAGAAAGAATTGGAAGATGCCAGGTCTAGTCCGGTAGTCCAGATATCGAGGAGAAAGGCTCGATTTTTTCCAGGATTATTGACAATTTTTACGAAATTTCAAACTCTCAACTTGTTTTAGCGAAATAAATTAGCTTGCATTTTTTTGAATTGTGAAATAAGATTTGAAAGCTGCTGAGGTGCTTTGGTAAAAATAATTTTTCCTGTGTTATCCTGTTATTATCAGCTTTTCTTTTGACTTTTTTTGTAAAAAACTTAGATTTTCGGTGGATTTGCCGGGACATCACCCGGTTTTGAGTTTAAAATTTAGAAACCCAATGCCCGGATTTGCCCGGCCTGGGTACGTTCAGAAATATTCTGGAAAGCTTATTAAATAAATAACAGTTTTGAAAAAAAAAAAAATGAACAGATGAACATGAAATTTAAATGCAAAATTCCAAAACAAAGAATTCAGAATTACAAATTTAAGTTAAACAGTTTTTCAAACCGAATCAGCATTCAGAGTGAATTAAAATTTCAATTCTGAAAATCTATATGAAATCTTGATCACAGGCTAAATAATTGTTATCAATAACTTACTTGACCTCAAATCAGTTTTTTTTTATAATTATATTGCATGTATTGAAAATAAAAACGGAACCTTTGAATCTTGAACACTTTTAAAATTTCAAGTGTGAGGCGTGCATCCAATATTTACCAAAAGTACGCAAATTTTGATCAAAGTTTCGGTAACGAATATAATTTTGCTTATCATTTTCGATTAAGAGTATATCACCGTTAGTTTATTTTTATAATTTTTTATTTGAAACTTAAAAAGTGTCCTTGAACTGATTTTGTCAGTTAAAGTGTGCTTTTCCTTTATTATTGGTCACGAATTTTTTATGAAGGCTAAAAAATAAATTATTTTACAGAATTATACTGGTCACGCAGCAGCACCTGCATTTTCCATTCAATTGAACGCACAATACTGAAGAAACACACTTGACATAAAATGAGATTTAAGAATTTTCCAGATACATAAAATTCTAATGACACGTTCGCTTGATGACATGAATAGAGCAAATCCTACCAGTTTGAAGTTTCATAGTTTTTGAAGATTGAAATTTTCGACTACAAAAATTTTAGTTGAATTTTACTCCATACTTCTGGATTTTGAAAAGGATAAGCTAAATCTAGGGAATGTCTTTAAAAAGCTTAATAATTTTAGGAAAAATTATTTCTCTATAATTTGTTAGTTTAAAATCTTTTCTTTGTCGAAGCAGTCATAATTATTTTGCTTTTGTAAAAATATTCAAATCTTCATTTTTCTTCGTCATGCAAAGTATACAATTAAACTTTAATTGGATTCAAAGGTTTAAAGAAAAATTCAAGAGTTAGAACGGTAATGGGTTTAAAGTTATTATTCATATATATATATATATATATATATATATATATATATATATATATATATATATATATATATATATATATATATATATATATATATATATATATATATATATATATATATATATATATATATATATATATATATATATATATATATATATATATATATATATATATATATATATATATATATATATATATATATTTTTTTTTTTTTATTTTTTTTTAATTTAAAACAAATACAATTAACCTTGTGGCTCTTTAAAACTCTGAAATTTTGAAAATTTGTATTTTTTGGCTCTTCCGACTCAAAAGGTTGCCGACCACTGATCTAAGGGAAAGGATTTTGGTGTCCAGTGCTTAGCTCCCGATATAAAAACTATGTGAAGCACGTCTATATTTCATTTTTTAATCACATTTTTGTGATCCCAAACACAGGGACTAAACCTTCTACTATTGGCATTGATTATGTTTCACAATGATCTTTGATCTAAAAGTTAATAAGTTATCTATATATATAAAAAGCAATTTCTGTATGTTTGTTTGTTTGTTTGTTTGTTTGTTTGTTTGTTTGTCCTCTATAGACTCAGCCGTCTTAAGAGCTAGAGTGCTGAAATTTGGCATGGATACTCATTAGGACAAGGAAGGATGAAAAATGTTTACAGATTTTCGGATGACCCCTTCTGAAGGGGGTCGTCCATACAAGACAAATATTGTTTTCACGATATTGGCGTTATTTATCGTCGGATTGTGTTGAAAATTTGCACATCAGTGTTTTGAAAGACGATCAATCGATTTCAGGTGTCAAATTTTGTGTAAGGGGATAGCCAAAGAGGTCGTCCATATTAGCTGTTCGCTGTTTTTGCGATATTGACGTTATTATGCATCGTATTCAGCTGAAAATTGGTACACGATAGTTTTGAGTGACGTGAAATCGATTTGAGGTATCCAATTTAGTGTAAGGGGCCGGCAAAAGGGGTCGTTCATATTAAATTTTCAGTATCTTAGTGATATTATCGTTTCTATACATCGGATAGGGATGAAAATTTGCACATAGGAGTTATTAGGGACAAATAACTGATTTCACTTATCCGAACTAAAATCAGGGGTCGGCCAAAAGGGTCGTCCATGTCAACTATTCACTGTTGATGCAATATTGTCGTTATTATTCATCGGATTCAGACGAAAATTGGTACACGAGGGTTTTGAGAGATGAGCAATGGATTTCAGGTATTCAATTCAGTTTAAGGGGCCGGCAAAGGGGGTCGTCCATATAAACCTTTCAATATTTTTGCAATATCGACGTTATTATACATCGGATTGGGATGACAATTTGCACACGATAGTTTTCAGGGACGGACAATAGATCTCAGATGTCAAATATTTTGCCAGAGTCGACGAAAGGGGTCGTCCAAATAAATTAATTTTTCACTATTTTTAGCAATATTTACGTTATTATACAATGGATTGCTTTGAAAATTTACACACGGGAGTTTTGAGGGAAGGGCAATCGATTTCAAATATCAAAGTTTTTATAAGAGCCCCCGAAAGGGGTTTAGCTTTTTGGCAATAATTGCGTTGTTATGCAATGATTTAGTCGAAATTTATACACGTGGTTTTTGATTCCTGATTTCAAATTTAGTAGCAGACGACAGGCGAAGTGATCATCCAATATTTAGGCAATTATTACTTAACAATGAATCTGGAAAATGCTTGGCAATTGACTTCCATACAAACTGTTTATGACATCTTCCAAGTTGAAAGCGAAACGGAGTTCGTATGGGATCAGCTAGTATAGCATATGACCAGTTTGTAAAAGCAACATTCCCATTATTTGTTATATCACACTAGCTGATCCCATACGAACTCCGTTTCGCTTTCAACTTGGAATATGTCATGAACAGTTTGTATGAAAGCCAATTGCCAAGCATTTTCCAGAAGCACTTCTGAATTCATTGTTAAGTAAGAATTGCAAAAATATCGGTCGATCACTTTGTCTGTCGTCTGCTACTAAATTTGAAATCAGAAATCCTTTGACCGTGCTAAAAAACACGTGTATAAATTTCGACTCGATCATTGCATAACAACGCAATTATTGCTTAAAAGCTATACCCCTTTCGGGGGCTCTTAAACAATTTTTGATGACTGAAATCGATTGCCCTTCCCTCAAAACACCCGTGTGCAAATTTTCAAAGCAATCCATTGTATAATAACGTCAATATTGCCAAAAACAGTGAAAAATTAATTTATATGGACGACCCCTTTCGTCGACCCCTGGCAAAGCATTTGACATCAGAAATTGGTTGCTCGTCGCCGAAAACTACCGTGTGCAAATTTTCATCCCAATCCGATGTAAAATAACGACAATATTGCAAAAATAGTGGAAGGGGTTATATGGACGACCCCCTTTGCCGGCCCCTTACACTGAATTTAATACCTGAAATCCATTGCTCATCTCTAAAAACTCTTGTGTACCAATTTTCGTCTGAATCCGATGTATAATAACATCAACAGTGAATAGTTAACATGGACAACCCCTTTGGCCTACCCCTGATTTTAGTTTGGATAAGTGAAATCAGTTATTTGTCGCTAATAACTCCTATGTGCAAATTTTCATCCCAATCCGATGTATAAAAACGACAATATCACTAAGATACTGAAAATTTAATATGGACGACCCCTTACACTAAATTGGATACCTCAAATCGATTGCACGTCACTCAAAACTATCGTGTACCAATTTTCATCTGAATACGAATTATAATAACGTCAATATAGCAAAAACAGCGAACAGTTAATATGGACGACCTCTTTGGCTGTCCCCTTACACAAAATTTGACACCTGAAATCGATTGCTCGTCTTTAAACACACTCATGTGCAAATTTTCAACACTATCCGACGAAAAGTAACGTCAATATCGTGAAAACAATATTTGTCTTGTATGGACGACCCCCTTCAGAAGGGGTCATCCAAAAATCTGAAAACATTTTTCATCCTTCCTGGTCCTAATGAGTATCCATGCCAAATTTCAGCTTTCTAGCTCTTAAGACGGCTGAGTCTATAGAGGACAAACAAACAAACAAACAAACAAACAAACAAACATACAGAAATTGCTTTTTATATATATAGATAGACTAGCTGATCCCGTACGAACTTCGTTTCGCTTTAAATCATTGGTACGTCAAAATGAGTTTAGAAAATGAATTCGAAACATTCTTTCGACAATTTTGGGGAAAAAATTCAACAGTGTTTAAAGTCGCTACTGTTACTATTACTTGAAATTCAAATTAAACGGTTGATTGGCTTTTTATTAAAATTTATAACACTCTCTTCTTCTCGATCGGTTGCAAAATCTAGACATTATGGCAGAAACATGTACTATTTGTTTATGTGCACGACTCTTTGCTTGACCTTCACACTTAAATTGGTATCAATTAACTGCCTCCAACAAAATTATTGCACAAAACACTGAACTTTCAATGAAACTCCCTTTTTCTGTCCCATGGCCCGAAATTCGATAATTGAAACCAATTTTACGTTCCTCAAAACTCCCTTTTGCCGTATTTTCTTTACAATTTATATGTAACGTCAGGAACTCGAAAACAGTGAACAGTGAATAAAGACGCCCTTTTTGTTGACCCTTGACACAGAACATGCTACCTGGAGTCAATTGCTCATAGTTTATAATCCTCATCTGAACATTTTCATCTCAATCCGATGCATGATCACGACAATATCACGAAAACAGTGAGCAACTAACATGGACGGCCTTTTTTTGACCACGATTCAAAACTTGACACGTGAAATCAATTATCTTTTCTGTTAACCTCCCATGTGTCAATTTTCATTACAATTCTATGCTCAATCAAGAGAATATCGTTAAATCAGTGAACAGATAATAACCCCTTTTGCCGACCCCTGAGTCAAGATTTGAAACCTGAAAGCAAAAGAACGTCCCTCAAAACTCCTATGCGGAAATTTTCATCTCAATCCAATGTAGAATAACGTCAAAATCGCAAAAACATTAAAGTTGGGTATGGACGACTCCCTCAGCCAACTTCTGATCCGCAATTCGAAACTTGAAATCGATTGCTGGTCCCTCAAAACACTCATGTACAAATTTTCATCACAATCCGGAGTATAATAACGCCAATATCGCCAAAACATTATCAGTAAATATGGACGACCCCTTTGACCGACCCCTAACCCTTAATTTGATAACTGTAATAGATTGCTCGTCTCTTAAAACACTCATGTGCAAATTTTCATAACAATCCGATGTTTAATAACGCCAATATCGCAAAAACATTAATCAGTGGATATGGACGACCCCTTTGACCGACCCCTGACCCTAAATTTGATAACTGTAATCGATTGCTCGTCTCTCAAAACACTCATGTGCAAATGTTCATCACAATCCAATGTAAAATAAAGCCAATATCGCAAAAACATTAATCAGTGGATATGGACGACCCCTTTTGCTAACCCTTAACCCTAAATTTGATAACTGTAATCGATTGCTTGTCTCTCAAAACACTCATGTGCAAATGTTCATCACAATCCAATGTAAAATAAAGCCAATATCGCAAAAACATTAATCAGTGGATATGGACGACCCCTTTTGCTGACCCTTAACCCTTAATTTGATAACTGTAATCGATTGCTCGTCTCTCAAAACACTCATGTGCAAATTTTCATCACAATCCGATGTATAATAACGCCAATATCGCAAAAACTTTAATCAGTGGATATGGACGACCCCTTTGGCCGACCTCTGACTCTAAATTTGATAACTGTAATCGATTGCTCGTCTCTCAAAACACTCATGTGCAAATTTTTATCAAAATCCGATGTATAATAACGCCAATATCGCAAAAACATTAATCAGTGGATATGGACGACCCCTTTGGCCGACCCCTAACCCTAAATTTGATAACTGTAATCGATTGCTTGTCTCTCAAAACACTCATGTGCAAATTTTCATCACAATCCGACGGAAAATAACGTCAATAACGTGAAAACAATATTTGTCTTGTATGGACGGCCCCCTTCAGAAGGGGTCGTCCAAAAATCTAAAATCATTTTTCATCATTCCTGGTCCTAATGAGCATCCATGCCAATTTTCAGATCTCTAGCTCTTAAGACGGCTGAGTCTATAGAGGACAAACAAACAAACAAACAAACAAACAAACAAACAAACAAACAAATATACAGATAATTGCTTTTTATATATATAGATTAACAATACGATACTAAGAATTTTGTTTAAAATTTAAAGTCAGTTATGCTGCAAACACTCTACAAAGCACGAAAAAGTAGTGTTTTTTACCTGCTTTGGTAAGTTCTTTTGTTGCCATGTTGTTAGAAGTGCGCGCTACCTCCATATGTGAGTGCAGTTGTTCGACCATTGTTTGTTTTCGTCGCAAAAAAAGAGATTTATTGTCATTATTTCTTTCATAACTCTTCAAGGAGTTGATGGCCCACTTTGGTGTCTTCAGATGAAAGTTGCATCATAAATTGAGCTATAGAATGGTATTTTTTGCAAAATATTCGGTGGTGCAGACGGTACTTTTAGACGCCATTTAAAGTTTATTTATAACTTTTCATGTTGAAGGTCATTATTTAATTTTTTTCAACTATTTTAGTTGGAAAGCTGATAAAATTTCAATGCATTTCGATGTGCTATTTTATAATTTCCGTTGAAAAATAACAGAGTTATGTAGCTTTGAAAAATCGTTATTTTTTATTTGCAAAAAAATCAAACCGAAGCTAACTCAAAAAATAAAAATGTTAGAAACCAAAAAAAAATACATGTGTTTTTAAGTCGCAAAAATGAACCAAATTTTCAATTTTGGGGAAAATCTGAAGACCCCCGGCGCAAATTGTCAGATAATAAAAAAAAATCCCCAGGTAGCTTCACTGAAAATTTCATCAATTTCCATTCATGCATTCAAAAAGGTTATTCACAAAACAAAGTGTTGCCTTTTTTTCGAATACACTCCTTATTCGGCTCACCCAGAAATTTAAGCTGAATATTCGGCCGAATAGACCGTATATTCACTTTCTTTATTTATACAATAACAGACTTGACAAATAATGTTGGATAATTTATTAAGTTGTTTGTATTCTCATTTATTTCAGAAAAAAGTTTGTTTTGGTTCAATTTATTCCATGAGAATTGAAAGACACAAGTAATTTTCTTTGTGACAGTAACATGAAAAGCGATGCCGTTAAAAAAAAGGCAATATGTATACCTTTTATTTAAAGTTTCTCATTGATTTTTGACACGGTCCCTCAAATGAAGGATTGAGTTATGCTTCGAATTCATCTTATGGTATTAGGAAGCTGATTTTTAGAGCATAGGTTGTAAATTGGGATAACATGCTACTTTAAACTGTAAACGACAATATACCTAATATGAAGAAAATAAGTTCACGGGATAAAGTTCCGTCTTCATGGAAAAATGGAAACGTTGCGCAGTGCGATGACCAGTGGACAAAAGTCCAAAATATTGTTTTATCAAACCTTAAATCCAACTTTACCAACCGATATGAAAATTCTTCGAAAAAGGACCATTTTGGTAAAACGAAATCAAGATAATTTTTCTTCTCGAACTAATCGATATTATGTTTTAAAAAAGATTAGTTTGATATGGTTGAAAATATGCAAAACTTATTAAAAAGATTGTATGATTTTTTTAGATTTTGACATATTTTTAGCTAAGATAAAGCAAACATTGACCAAATTCCAGTGAATTCCATGTACCCTTGAAAAGGAAACTGTTGTATTCAGCTATTTTATATGTGTTTCATTATCAATAGCAAACATATTCGTTCATGATAGCAAACATTTGACAAATAAAACGGATCTTTCATAAAAAAAAGGTTGAAAATCTTCAAAATTTGGAATTTATGAGATATGGTTTTAAGCGTTAAAAATGTAAATTGAGTCATAAACTACAAAACACATTTTTGTGGCGTACTTTCAATAATTGAACATTGTCCATCTGCTGTATGGGATTACAAGCACTGCGCGTTGGACGAAATTTTACTTGGAACGTTACAACTGAGGGCTACACAAACCTTTTCTTTTGTGGGATACATTTCCATTAGTTATGAAAACCAATCACAAACAACAACATTTTCGACTTTTACAGCTGAATGTCAACATGATAACGACTGTCCGTACGACAAGGCCTGTTACAACGAAAAGTGTCTAAATCCATGCACATACGGATCGGTACAGTGTGGACGTGGAGCGGAATGTATTCCTCAGGGACATCGTTCGAACTGTGTGTGTCCGCCAGGTACCCAGGGCAATCCACTGATATCTTGCGTCACTGGTCTTTGCCAGTACAATGAAGATTGTGCCGATCACGAGGCTTGTGACCGACTGAACAGGATTTGTCGACCCGTCTGCGATGATGAAAGCTGTGCGGATCAAGCTACCTGTATTGGACGCAACCATCAAGCTACCTGTGAGTGCTTACCAGGAACCAGAGGAAATCCGTACATTACTTGTGCTAGAGATGAACCGGAGCCTCAGTGTCGAACTGATGGTGATTGCGCATCACAACAAGCTTGTCTGAATGCCCGTTGTGCCAATCCATGTATCGAGATAAGCCCTTGTTCAAGGCAACAAACTTGCAGCGTTGTAGATACTCTGCCATTACGTACAATGATTTGCGCTTGCCCAACTGATATGCTTGTCGACAGAAATGAACAATGTAAGGCTATCGTTGTGGAAGGATGCAGAACCGATACCGAATGTCCAGATACGGATCGCTGCGTAAGAGGTCACTGTATGTTGGCTTGTCGGGCTGATCCGTGCGGTATCAATGCACAGTGCGTATCGAGCGGTCATCGTGCACACTGTTCTTGTGCTCCGGAATATGTGGGTAACGCTCACATCGAGTGCATTCCAGAAGCCCGAGTTCCAAATCCTAAGGAATGTACCGTTGACGATGATTGTCCGCTGGATCGAGCCTGTTCTAATGAACGTTGCTTCAACCCATGTTCACGAGACATTTGTGGACGTGGAGCAATTTGCCACATACAACGGCACAACGCCATCTGCAACTGTCCACATGGATACAACAAAGACAGCAACGGCAATTGTATTCCACGTGAGTGTTTTGAAATTGTACTTTTGGTTGGTCAGAAATTTATTTTTTTCTTTCTTTTGCAGCATCACTTGATCTACCGAAATGCCGATCAAATTCGGATTGTACAAGAAGCGAATCTTGCGTTAACGGAATGTGTGCTAATCCATGCAACTGCGGGCAGAATGCCGATTGTTACGTCAAAGATCACTATCCAGTTTGCAGTTGCAAGCCTGGCTATTCTGGAAATGCTCAGTTCGGTTGCTTCAAGCTGGGTTGCCAATCGGACAGTGAATGTGCCAACGATAAGCAGTGCTACAACGGAGAATGCCTCAACCCTTGTGCGTTGGACAATCCTTGCGCTCTGAATGCCGAGTGCTATGGAGACAAACATCGAGCTGCTTGTCATTGTCTACCGGGATTGGAAGGAAATCCGTTCGTACAGTGCAGACGCGTAGAGTGTCACTTTGACGGTGAGTGTCCAGATAATCGGGCCTGTTATCAGGAGCAATGCATTGATCCATGCCGAGAGATAGCACCGTGTGCACAGAACGCAGTTTGCTTCACCAGAGGACATGTCGCACATTGCAAGTGCCCGGACCATCTACCGGAGGGTAATCCATTCTCGTACTGCGAACGACGAATTATTCACGACAAACCAGAATGTACTGAAGATGTGGAGTGTCCAAGTCGATTGGCTTGCATATCCAACAAGTGTGTTGATCCATGTCGAGAGCTTAAGCCATGCGCTAGGTCTGCAAAATGTACTGTCCAAGATTCGCTACCTGTACGTACAATGGTATGTGAATGTCCCGAGCTGCACGTGCCAGATGTTAATGGTGAATGTAAACGCATAGTACTACAGACGCCACCGCAATGTACAAGTGACTCTCAGTGCCCGGATAACGAAGCATGTATCAACAAACAATGCAGAAATCCTTGCAACTGTGGCTTATACGCAACATGTACTGTGAAAAATCATCGTGGAATCTGTTCATGTCAAAGCGGATACGAGGGTAATCCGAACATTGCATGTAGAACGATTGGTTGCCGAGTGGATTCAGAGTGCGAGTCCGGAAAAGCTTGCATCAACGGCAATTGTATTAATCCATGCTTAGACAGAGACCCTTGCGGAATCAACGCGGAATGCTACGCTGTATCAAGCCGAGCGGAATGTAGATGTTTGAGTGGATATCGCGGAAATCCATTGATACAATGTATGGTCGTTGAATGCCGCAGTAACAACGATTGTCCCAACGATAAACAATGCCGAAATTCTCAATGCGTTGATCCGTGCATATACGATAGCTCATGTTCACCAAGAGCGGAATGTAAGGCTCATAACCACATGGCCGTATGTAGATGTCCGCCGGGATTGGTTGGAAATCCGTACGTGGATTGTAGACCAGAAATAGTTCCCGAGTGTGTTTACGATACTGATTGTCCTTCGCATCTGGCCTGTATAGATAACAAATGCATGGAACCTTGCAGCGTATTGCAACCATGTAACTTACCTGCCAGATGTCAAGCTATACCATCTTCACCGGTTAGGACGATGATTTGCGTTTGCCCAGATGGCTACGTAAGCAGTGGAAGTGGAACTTGTAAACCTATCATTAAATCGGGATGTATTTCCGACTCCGATTGTAGCAGCGACACAGCCTGTGTAAACAGTATTTGTAGAAATCCATGTAACTGTGGACCAAATGCTGAATGTAGAATCAAGGATCACAAACCAGTCTGCTCGTGCAAACAAGGATACGATGGAAATCCCGAAATAGAATGTATCAAGATCGAATGCCGTGTCGATGATGATTGTTCGGGTCAACATTCTTGCATTAATAGGCAGTGCGTACCGGTTTGCTCCCTCGATTCTTGTGGAAAACATGCCGAATGTTATGCGCAACATCATAGAGCGATTTGCGAATGCTTACCAGGCTATGAAGGTGATCCAAGGGTTAGCTGCAAGTTGTTAGGCTGTAGATCGGACTCGGAATGCCCACAGGATAAGGCTTGTATAAACAGGAAATGTGAAAACCCTTGCGAAAAACAGGCCATTTGTGCTCAAAACGAACTTTGTCAAGTGTACCATCATAGGCCGGAGTGTGCATGTCCACCACCTTTCGAACCGCACCCGATACATGGTTGCGTGGCCAGAGACGAACGTTGCCGAACGGATGGTGAATGCCCATCGCAGACAGCCTGTATTCAAGGTGAATGTGTCAATCCATGTAACGTTACTGAACCGTGTGGTGTCAATTCGATGTGTAAGGTCTTGGATACGCTGCCCGTTCGCACAATGATTTGTGAGTGCTTGCCGGGATACCAAGGCAACGCAGCTGTTCAGTGTGATAAGAGTAAGTAACAATGGTTTGAATTGGATACGTGGAGTCGAAATACATGTTTTTATTTTTATATTTTACAGTGGCTCTTTGTCCAACGGATAGAGGATTCATCCGTGATGCAAGCGGGGAATGTGTATGTCCACCTGGTCACGGGCTGTCTAACTACGAATACTGCGAGATTTGTCGAGAAGAAGACGGACTAAAGATCGATGAAGCAGGTCGATGTGTTTGTGCTCTCGAACGAGGTATGGTTATCGACGAACGTGGTCGCTGTATTTGTCCAATCGACTACGGCTATAAGCTGACCCACCGAGGCGAATGTATTCGTACAGCCGTTCCGGAGTGCAACCAAGACAGTGACTGTCCAGATTGGAGATACTGTAACGAACAGACACGAACTTGTGAGGACCCATGCCAAACGAAGATCTGTGGCAAAAACGCGCTATGTAATGCAACAAATCACCAAGCAATTTGTCAGTGTATCGCAGGATACACCGGTAATCCGGAAGAATATTGCAGTAAGTATTATAAATAAAAGATATTCATTATTTTTGTTTGGAGCAGCATCTTAACGTGAATCTTTTATAGACCAAACGACAAATTTCCGAACCGACTTCCCCCAACCGGAGATGCAAGTAACCTGCCAAGCCGATGGAGTACAGGTAGTGATCGATTTGATGGAATCAAACTTCAATGGTGTACTGTACGTCAAGGGACACAGCAAGGACGAAGAGTGTCGCCGAGTGGTCAATTTGGCCGGAGACACCTCACAGCGCACACAGATATTCAAGGTGCACTTCGGAAGCTGTGGTCTGATCCACGTAAATGGAATTGCCAGCTTCATACTGGTAATACAAAAACATCCAAAACTGGTGACGTACAAGGCACAGGCGTATCACATCAAGTGTGTCTACCAGACGGGAGAACAGAACGTGACCCTTGGATTCAACGTACAAATGTTGACAACGGCTGGTACGATAGCTAACACTGGACCGCCACCAACCTGTGCAATGCGGATAGTTGCCTTCAACGGTGAAGAAATCAACTCTGCCGAGATAGGCGATAATCTGCAACTGCAGGTCGAAGTACAACCAGCAAGTAAGTTCATACAAAAAAATGTGTACAGAAAATGTATTCTAAACTGTAAATGATTTTTTTTCCGCAGCAATCTACGGTGGATTCGCACGAAGCTGCGTTGCTAAGACTATGGAAGAAAGTGTTGAAAACGAATACATCGTGACGGATGAGAACGGTTGCGCAACTGAGCCCAGCATTTTCGGAGACTGGGAGTACAACCAGGAAACGAATAGTCTGCTGGCCAGCTTTAACGCATTCAAGTTCCCTTCGAGTGACAACATTCGCTTCCAATGTAACATACGCGTATGCTTTGGTCGATGCCAACCGGTCAATTGTCACGGCGCCAATGCTTATGGAAAACGTAGACGCCGTGCTATCACCGATATGAACGAAATAGAGCTAATGCTCAATAGGACTCGAAGGGCTGCAACGACTAGTACAGCTCTGGCGTCAGATGATGGGCTCGGTATAGAAGGATCGCTTCGAGAAGAGATAACCATTTCATCGAACGCAATTCTAACGCTGGAACGAAGGGAAGATCGGTCTTATGACTCAGATAACAGTAAGTTATACTATTTTCTAGAACATTTGAACTTGAATCTTATTAATTCTTACATTTCAGTCACTCCCGCGGCTCAGCGTGTTGAAGACATTTGCGTTTCGATGATCGGCTTGATCATCGCGCTAATCATCACAGCCCTTCTGGCACTTGTGGCCGTTGCTGTGGCGGTATCTTGCTGGTTGATGGCCTACAGAAGACGACCCACAGTAACGGGACCTCTACCACATCCACCAGAGTTTCCAAATCCACTATTTGCTCATCACGAACCGTCCGAACCTTCACATGATTACATGACATAAGCAGATTAGGAGTAGATAAGAGAATTTGTGATGTCAAAAGAAGCGTTCAAAAAACACACAAAACAATGACAAAACTGTGAATAGAAATCTTTGAAGCAACGAAAACTAACGATCGAAAGTAAAAATTTTAAGCTAGATTAATCACACAAGAGACAATGTAAATATGAATTTGTATGCCTCAACAATACTTTGGACAGGGTCACCAATTTTTTTACAAACCATCGGTGCTCTAAATTCAATGCAGCGTGCGTTCTGTACTGTCCACCGGTTCTGCCGGATTTGAAACAACCGCACAATATCGATATTAGGATAACACGTTTTTATAGATAGTTGAAGAATACTGCCGATTTCAGCGAAGATTGAGACTCCAGCTTACTCCTAAGTCAGAGCGATCGAAATCGATCTTTGTTGATCACACCATGTAAAAAGCATATCCTTACGAGTCGAGAAACTTGACGAACCGGAGCAAACTTCAACCTCGTTAGAATATAGTAGATTCAGCACAACTAGCCTGTGACGTCTTTGTCTCGTTTCTCGGCAATTTCAAATCGATCTGACTCGGACCAAGCCATCGAAATGGATATCCTAGTGTGAAATCGTTTGGCAGCAGTATTCTTTTTGCAAGATCATCTCCTCCGTGGGTCGTTACTAGTCTTTTATTTATATTAATGTTATTATTGTATTTAGTAAGAGATGGATCAGCTTATCCCAAAATAATTCCCTGTTCCTTTTTCTAATCATTTCTAGATACAAAATTTTCTATTAAGCTATCAAATGTTCTCCAATTGAAACAATTTCTCTCCCTAGTTTCCTTATATTTCGAACTACAAATGAAATCCTTCTGTGTGAACTTCAAAGAGTCACATCATTTGAATCTATGCGTACCCTATCGGAAGCTGAACACTGATCAATCATTGTTGACAGTGTTAAATGCAACGTAAATATAATTGTTTTAGTTGTAATTTATTAAAAATTTTATAATTAACAAATACAAAGCATATGAACTCGACCTGCGGAGGATTTGTAATAGAAGAAAAAAAAACCCTGAGAATTCCAAGTTCACCAGCAGTCCCCCTAATGTTAGGTAAAAACACAAGAATGCAGGAAATGCACAACGAAAAAAACGCGAAAAACAGAAACGAATTACAATACGAAAGAAAAGCCTCTTAGTCATTTTATAGCTAATCTATCCTGTTAAAGAAGCCTATCGAAACCGTACGAGATTCATACGACCTACCATCTATCTACCAATACTGCCATCGATGTTTGCCATCATCAGGCGGATTATCGCGGAAATATAGAAACCAAACATTCGTAATCAGCCTGAATCCCACAAAGGCGAGCAAAGATGTGGAAGAAGCAGCGAGCTTCCACAATATTTGCTCCCTTCCATGGAGCAGCCGAGGTTACGGGTGTATCGAAATGAAAAAATATGAATTTTATAAAATTTTAAACAACAAAAACTGCTACCAATACTATTGAATACTGCCTTTCGATAATACTGCACGCGTCCACAATTACAGGTGGAAAACTGTTCATTTTAAATCTTTTTCGCTTCGTTGTTTCGTACACTTTAACTAACAATTTAAATGTCACGCCGTCTCCTAGAGACAAACGAGTGACGAATGAAAGGTCATCAACATCTTTCATTTGAAATAACAAATCTTAAAAATAAAAAATAAAATAAACACTATCGGCTTGATTCCTTGTACGGCTTCTAGTGCCGCGGTATTTAAATTAATTCTACACTACTTTAAAACTAATAATAAATGTCAACTTTTAAGACTGGATTAACATTAATTGAAACAAAAAAAAAAGTTTTGAGGCGACGATAGTTCTTCCAACTCTCTTAAAAAGAATTCAAAACGGTAAAAACCAAGCAGATTTGTTTGAGCAAAGCAAAAACTATGTACATCAAAATTCTATCGATTTATTTAGAACACACTGTTCAACAGCGTAAATGCAATCTATTTTCCTTTCAGTGTAATATTATTTTTTATCGACGACATAAAATGTAAAATTCTTGTGAACAAAATGCATGCAAATGTCACCTCAGAGGAAACGTTAATAAATATAAAAATTACAAAATACTAATGAAAAAACTTGTTTCATTCATCTGTGAAAAGCTATCGAACCGAAACTTTTGCATCACCTTCCCATCATAATTTTAAAGTTTAGAGAAAAACGAGCGACTATGCAAATTTTCTGATAAATCAAATAATCAACTTAAATTAATAAAACTCAGAATGGAGCTTCAGAGGTCGCATTTCCGATTAAGAATATATAGCTTTAGGATTCGTATTGGGAGTTCAAGTATATAACTCACTGGCAAGTTAAACCTACTTTAATCTTAGGGGCCCAACCCCTGTTTAAAACTCTAAGTCCTGACCACTTTAAGTTACACCACAGGTTACACTTAGGCTTAAGCTCAGGGAAACGTGGGAAAAAACTTTACACAATTGAATTTACTTCAAGTCTCAAGATTTATTTAATTACATAAAACTTTTACATTAAATCTCAGTGTAATTTGAGCTAAATATCAAAATATACAGGCCGTTGTTCAACCAATTATATGCAGGAGAGATAAGGGCATAATGGCCACCTTAAGGGGGAGTAGGGTCTAACGGGTAAAAAAAACACTATTTTCACGATTTTTTTCTAGAGCTTCAAACAAATGTATTCAAATTTTTTGCATTATACAAAGCATTGTTGAAAGAACATTTAGTAAATTTTTCGTAGAAAAATGTTGAAAAATGAGCCGGTGATGGAGCACTTTCGAGGATGCCTTTTAGAAAACAGGATTTGCGGTGGACACTGTATCTCAGCACAGAATCATCTGAAGTCAAAAAATCAGAGCAAAATATTTTTAATAGATGTTTTTCTCGACCCCAACGTTTTTATTTAACTTAAAAAAATTTTTATGAAATTTTTGTGGCTGTTTGAAGTAAAAACTACGATTTTTCACGAAAAAATCCGCCATTTTTTATCTGTAGAAAACAGCTATAATATGTGAACTACATAATTTTTTCGTGTTCAAACACTAAAATAGTCTATTTCCTAACTGGCTGGAACTTGAAAAAGAAGATAAAAACGTTTCGGAATGCATTTTAAAAAATTTTGCCGAAAACCAATGTTCCACGGATTTTGTGTACAGCTCTAAAGGGTGATACGGTCAAAATTTGGTCAAGGGAAAACGCGTGTAAATCGTTGAAATCGTTTATTTAAAAAATCAAATTAAATTTCTTTTTCAAGTTTAATTAGTATAAAATTCAGGAAAAATATTCAGTTAGGCTTCAGCTTTTCTAAATCCGAATTGCCGGGCCTTACGCTTAACCCCTGCCATCAGGTTTTGTACAGCCACCTTGTCCACCTTCTTCGCCGCAGAAAGCCAGTTTGCCTTGAACTACTGCTCGTCCTTGGCAGTTTTTTTGGTCTTCTTTAGGTTCCGCTTGACAATATCCCAGTATTTCTCAATTGGGCGGAGCTCTGGCGTGTTGGGAGGGTTCTTGTCCTTAGGAACCACCTACACGTTGTTGGCGGCGTACCACTCCATGGCCTTTTCACCGTAATGGCAAGATGCCAAATCCGAAACAATCGTGTTTCTTCAGGAAAGGCAGCAGACGTTTATTCAAACACTCTTTCACGTAAATTTCTTGGTTGACAGTCCCGGAAGCTATGAAAATGCTGCTTTTCAAGCCACAGGTACAGATGGCTTGCCAAACCAGATATTTCTTCGCGAACCTTGACAGTTTCATGTGCTTGAAAATATCTGCTACCTTTCCCCTTCCTTTTGCCGTATAAAATTCCTGTCCCGGAAGCTGCTTGTATTCGGCTTTGACGTAGGTTTCGTCGTCCATTACCACGCAGTCAAACTTCGTCAGCATCGTCGTGTACAGCCTCCGGGATCGCGCTTTGACTGTCGTATTTTGTTTATCATCGCGATTTGGAGTCACTACCTTCTTGTAAGTCGATAGCCCGGCTCGTTTTTTGGCTCGATGCACGGTTGTAGACGATACACCCAGCTTATTTACGGCATTTCGGAGAGAGAGGTTAGGGTTTCGCTTGAACTACCGGCAACTCTCTGTAAGTTGCTGGGTTTTCTCAAGATTATCTTAAAACACTTGCTTTAACTTTAAGATCCAAATCGAAAGAGGCCGGATCATTTATTTCGATCGCTAAGGAAACCTTCGATCTCTTCTTTTTATGATTTCTATTTACAAATCTTTAATGTTGGTATACATCCATAACAGCTGATTGCTTGCACGCTCATTTTTCAGTTTTCATTTATGCCTTACGCACTTACAATTCTCCCTTCTTTAGAATAAAGCTTAATAATTTAATTCAATTCAAATCAAAATTATATAATATAACAAAATAATCACACGAAATCGAAATTTGCGTGAATTTCATCTGGCCATTATCATCGGTGCGAGTGTTGCCGCCATCGGGAAGTGTTAATTATTCCCCCGACAAACCCGAGTGTGGATAACGTGGTAGCTGTTGCCGTTGGTTCCGGTGCTGTTTGCCGTGGGTAGCAGGATACAGGACGTCTCGGTGGTTCGATCGTTTACGTCAAGAGCGTTATCAGCAAATCAACTAGGTCGCCATCTTCTTCCAAAGAGGACCACGTGGTTGCTGAACAATACAATACATGCAATTGAAAAGTGCAAGAACCTTTGTAAGTCTCTTTTTCATTTTTTCTCTATTCTATTATCTATTATTTTCCCTGTACATATTTTGAACATTGATTGCTTCGGTTATATTTTAAACACGGGCGACATTCGTGTTCCCGTGCAAAAATATGAACGAAGGCGGGGGGTTAAACTCGTCATCGGTGGACGAAGAGGAAGCCATGTACGAGAATGAAGAGCATTTGGAGGATTCAGATGATGCTGGTCCCTCAAGTGCTAATCATTCTCGTACGTCTAATAATTCTTCATCACCCACAGTTGACAGTGTAGCTCCTCGACTCCGAACCTACACAGATGGTATGTCTTTTTCTGGGCCATGGGTGGTTTTCATCCGGCCCAAAGCTAACGGCAAACAGCTCAATGTAGTGCAGATCACTAAAGATCTGGCGAGGTGGCCCTCCGTAACCTGCGTAACGAAGGTGCGACCAAATAAGTTGCGCGTTGTCGTGGACAATCATAAATCCGCTAATGAAATTGTTGCCAGCAAATTCATTAACTTAGAGTACCACGTCTACGTTCCGTCTCGAAACGTAGAGATAGAGGGCGTGATCTCAGAAATGAGTTTGGAGGCCGGGTACGTTAAATCCCACGGCGTTGGTAAATTTAAGAGCCTTGATTCGACTTCGGTCGAAATCTTGGATTGCCGCCAACTCAACACTACCACCGTCGTGGAAGGAGTTAAAAAGTACTCGCCTTCATCCTCATTTCGAGTGACCTTTGCGGGTACCGCCCTCCCTCACTACGTCTTGATTGACGGAGTTTTGAGGCTTCCTGTACGGCTCTTCGTGCCTCGCCCAATGGAATGCAAAAATTGCATTAAATTGGGGCATACAGCTTCTCATTGTTGCAGCAAGAAGCGTTGCCCCAAATGCGGGGAGGTTCATGGGGAAGGAGCGTGCTCAGCAATAGAACAGAAATGTGTCTATTGCGGGGGCTCACCCCATGACATCTCCTTGTGCGAGGCATTTAAGAGCCGCTGGGATAGTCAAAAGCGCTCTTTGAAGGAACGTTCAAAACGTTCCTATGCCGCTATACTAAAGGGCGCGGCGCCTCCGACTCAACCGCAGTCCAGTAACATTTTCACGGTGCTGCCAGTTGATAACGAGGATACAACAGATGAGGAGAATCCATTTATTTTTGTAGCGAACTCACGAAAGCGTGCTAAAACAAACACCAAGACCCCCAAGATTCCGAATAAAATCCCAACAATCAACCCTCTAACCAACATCACCAAGAAAGCGTTTTCTGCAGAAAAGAAGAAACAAATTCCTCCTGGATTCCGAGCGACCTTTTTACCACATAATAAATCAACAGCAGCGGTGACTCCAAACGCACCCATTATTGATGCGGTTTTACCAGAATCAACTCCTCAACCGGGACTTTTCAAGTTTTCTGACATCCTTAATGGAATTTTTTCGTTTTTCAACGTACCTGAATCCATGAAAAGCATTGTTAGTGCAATGCTTCCTTTTGTAAAGACACTTTTGAAGCAATTGATGCAAACTTGGCCCCTTCTTTCAATGTTTATCTCTCTCGATGGCTAATTTACGCCGAGAGGTCGGAGATATCACTGTTCTACAGTGGAATTGTCGTAGTTTAATCCCCAAACTGGATCCGTTCGAATTTCTTCTTCATGAAACTAGTTGCGATATTTTTGCCCTTTCCGAAACATGGCTTTCTTCTCAATCAAACATCTCCTTCCACGATTTTAATATTATCCGTTTGGATCGCAACGATTCTTATGGAGGGGTGCTTTTGGGGATCAATAAGCACCACTCCTTCTATAGAATCCACCTCCCTTTATCAGGAGGAATTGAAGCTGTTGCTTGTCATACAACTATAAGAGGTAAGGACTTATGCGTTGTCAGTTTGTACTGGCCTCATAGAGTTGCAGTGGATCGAAGTCACCTAGAGGACCTGTGTTCAGTTTTGCCTGAACCAAGGTTGATCCTGGGTGATTTCAATTCACATGGAACTGTCTGGGGAGAACAAATTGACGATAGTCGTTCTACTCTTATCTATGACATTTGTGACAGTTTCAATTTAACAATTTTGAACACGGGTGAAAAAACACGGGTACCTAAACCTCCTGCAAGACAAAGTGCAATTGACCTCTCACTCTGCTCAAACTCAATATCATTGGATTGCCAGTGGAAGGTAATCTCTGATCCCAATGGTAGTGATCACTTGCCAATCAAAATTACAATCACCAATGGGGCCAGTACTTCAAATTCAACAAATATGGCATATGACCTTACAAGACACATCGACTGGAAAAAGTACTCGGACGAAATAACAAATGCCATTGATTCTATGAATGTTTTACCTCCTTTGGAGGAGTACCACTTTCTTTCACGTTTGATCCATGAAAGTGCACTTTCCGCTCAAACAAAACCCATCCCAGATGCATCTGTTCTTCGAAGGCCTCCAAATCCATGGTGGGACCAGCAGTGTTCCAAGCTTTATAAGGACAAATCAAAACCTTTCAAAGATTTTCGAAAACATGGAACCCTCGTCCTTTTTGAGTCATATGTTTCCCTTGAAAATCAGTTCAAAAAATTAATCAAAGGGAAAAAAAAGGCGTATTGGCGAAATTTTGTGGGTGGTTTATCACGGGAAACATCCTTGAGTACCTTATGGAAAGTTGCACGAAGCATGCGTAATCGATCATCTACAAATGAAAGTGAAGAATATACACATAGATGGATATTCAACTTCGCACGGAAAGTCTGTCCAGATTCTACACCTGTGCAAAAAATAATCCGGAACGTGCCTTCGGATAGGTGTGGTCTAGATTCCAGCTTTTCGATGGTCGAATTTTCACTTGCCCTCCTCTCTTGCAACAATTCAGCTCCGGGAATTGATAAAATAAAATTCAACTTGTTGAAAAACCTTCCGGACGCCGCTAAATTTCGCTTGTTGAATTTATTTAATCAATTCTTGGAGAACAACATTGTTCCCCAAGAGTGGAGACAAGTAAGAGTTATCGCTATCCAAAAGCCCGGAAAACCAGCGTCCGATGCGAATTCGTACCGTCCAATAGCGATGTTGTCTTGTATACGCAAATTGATGGAGAAAATGATTTTGTTTCGTTTGGATAAATGGGTAGAAGCAAATGGCCTCCTTTCAGATACTCAATTTGGGTTTCGAAGGGGCAAAGGGACAAACGATTGTCTTGCTCTGCTGTCTTCAGAGATACAAATGGCGTACGCAAAACGTGAGCAAATGGCTTCAGTGTTTCTAGACATAAAGGGTGCTTTTGATGCTGTCTCAATAGAGGTGTTGTCAGACAAATTGCACTCCCGGGGTCTGCCTCCTCTTTTGAACAACATCTTATACAGCTTGCTTTGTGAGAAACATCTGAACTTTGCTCACGGAGATATTGCAGTTAGAAGAACCTCTTACATGGGCCTCCCGCAGGGTTCATGCTTGAGTCCACTTTTGTACAACTTTTACGTAAGTGACATCGACAGTTGTCTCTCTGAAGGCTGCACTTTAAGACAACTTGCAGATGATGGCGTAGTATCTGTAACAGGTGATACTGAGTTACATCTGCACAGACCTTTACAAGATACTTTAGACAGATTGTCTTCCTGGGCTTTGGGGCTTGGGATCGAGTTCTCTCCAGAGAAAACGGAGTTAGTAGTTTTCTCTAAAAAACATAGACCAGCTCAACCACAGCTCCAATTTCTTGGCAGAACGATCACTCAATCGAGGTGTTTTAAGTATCTTGGGGTTTGGTTTGATTCCAAATGTACCTGGAGAGCACACATTGAGTATCTGAAAGGAAAATGCCAACAGAGAATCAATTTTCTCCGATCAATCACTGGCACCTGGTGGGGAGCCCATCCAGAAGATCTTTTAAAATTGTATCGAACAACTATTCTTTCAGTGATGGAATATGGTAGCTTCTGTTTCCAGTCGGCTGCCAAAACTCACCTCATCAAACTCGAGCGTATCCAATACCGTTGTCTTCGCATCGCTTTGGGCTGTATGCCCTCAACGCACAACATGAGTCTTGAAGTTTTGGCAGGAATACTCCCTTTGAAAGATCGATACAATCTACTATCACTTCGGTTCCTCATCAGGTGTGAGGTCATGAACCCATTGGTGATCGTTAATTTTGAAAGGTTACTAGAGCAAAATCTTCATACCAGATTTATGTCTATATACCATGTCCTCATGTCAATGCAGGTAAACCCTTCTTCGTACTCTCCAACTCGTGTTTTCAGCCCAGACTACGATAATTCTTCTGTCCAGTTTGATTTGTCTATGCAGCAGGATATTCGTGGAATCCCGGATTCGCATCGCCCACTTCTGATTCCAAAAATTTTCGAAGCTAAATATAGACACGTCGATGCTGACAAAATTTACTTTACCGATGGGTCTCTAATTGAGGAATCAACGGGATTTGGAGTTTTCAACGAAACAACTAGCGCATCTTACAGTCTCCAGTCACCATGCTCTGTATATGTTGCAGAGTTAGCAGCTATTCACTGGGCCTTGGAGAGCATCGCCTCACGGCCTGTTGGGCACTACTACATTGTAACGGATAGTCTAAGCTCAGTTGACGCAATACACTCAATACGACCGGGAAAGCACTCGCCGTTCTTCCTAGAGAAGATACGGGATATTTTGAGTGCTTTAACAAGACGTCGCTTTTCAATCACCTTTGTTTGGGTTCCCTCTCATTGCTCGATAGTGGGCAATGAGAAGGCAGACTCTCTGGCAAAGGTGGGGGCGACGGAAGGCGACACGTATCCACGTGAAATCGTCTTCAACGAATTCTACTTCTTGGTACGAGGGAACTCTCTTGTCAACTGGCAGCGCAAATGGGACGAGGATGAGGATGGTCGGTGGCTCCACTCGATTATCCCAAAGGTAAGCCTTAAACCCTGGTTTAATAGATTGGACCTGAGTCGGGATTTTATTCGTATATTTTCCCGTCTCATGTCCAATCATTGTTCCTTAGACGCGGTACTCTATCGTTTTGACATTGCTGGCAGCAATTTGTGTAGTTGCGGCCAAGGTTACCATGACATCGAGCATATTGTTTGGTCGTGTGAGGTCCATCTTGTCGCCAGAACGAATTTAATAGACTCCCTTAGGGCCCGAGGAAAACCACCTAATGTTCCAGTGAGAGATGTACTAGCTGTGCTAGATTTGGACTATATGTTAGAAATCTACCTTTTTCTAAAAGCTATCGATCTTCGTCTATAATTTCTTTTTTATTTTCATATTTCCCTTTCTATCTTCCTTTCTCCTCTCACAAAGTGTTAAGTTAAGAAATCAATTGTAAACAACCAAAATCGATTTTGGCTCCTTAAAGCCTGAAGGTATGAGCCGTTTCAAATAAAGAATTGTTAAAAAAAAAAAAAAAAAAAAAAAAAAACAAAATAATCTAAAAGTATACAAAATCATTTGCTTTTAAAATTTTCCTTCTTCTTTCAGATCTTCTTACGGCCACTGAATGCGATGATGACTCTTTAGGACCCAGGATAAGTTCGCTGCTCTGCAAATGTGGTGCCCCTCTTGACGTCGACGGTTGAATTTCAGAAGGCGAAAATCCATGAAACGCCTCATCTTCGGACTCTTCTCGATGCCTTTTGGATATCCTTGTGCTAAAATTTGTTGCTGAATTATCCTGAGCCTGGAGCTGAAGCGCCGCATTGCGCCTTGGTTCAGTTTGCGCTCTTTTGATCTGCCCCCTGTGGGCCGAGATCACGTGCGCTCCCAGAGCAATCTGGAAAACATTTTGAGACAATCGCTCAATTAAAATTGCATTTAACCATCGCTCTATATTTCGTTCGTTTGGATTTCTATAGAAAACCTTGTCTCCTCTTTTGATACTAGAAAAAGGATCCGATTTCTCTTTTTCGTAAAATTATGTATAGCCAAAACCTTCACTCACTCCTTCTGTTCGATTTCCAATCTGGTTATCGTCTTTATTTGACATCGATGTCAGTTGCATTTTAAAACTATTCTTCGGGTTTGTCAAATCTAGTAAGGTTTTCGGTTTATATTTGAAAATTCTTGCCGATGGAAAATCTTCCCCTTCCGACAAGTAACTATTCCTGTAATTAAAAAGGAAATAATCGAGTCTATCATGTATATCCATATTTTTCATTTCTGAATCCAACCAGAATTTTTTTAAAATATCCTTCACTACTCTCACCAGTCTTTCAGCCTGGCCGTTACTTTGTGGATGATAAGGAGGACTTTTGTATACTTTGATTCCTTGCCTCTCCGTTCAATTCTCAGCAATTTATTTCTTCCATGGAGAGGCAAGGAATCAAAGTATACAAAAGTCCTCCTTATCATCCACAAAGTAACGGCCAGGCTGAAAGACTGGTGAGAGTAGTGAAGGATATTTTTAAAAAATTCTGGTTGGATTCAGAAATGAAAAATATGGATATACATGATAGACTCGATTATTTCCTTTTTAATTACAGGAATAGTTACTTGTCGGAAGGGGAAGATTTTCCATCGGCAAGAATTTTCAAATATAAACCGAAAACCTTACTAGATTTGACAAACCCGAAGAATAGTTTTAAAATGCAACTGACATCGATGTCAAATAAAGACGATAACCAGATTGGAAATCGAACAGAAGGAGTGAGTGAAGGTTTTGGCTATACATTTTACGAAAAAGAGAAATCGGATCCTTTCAAAACACGATTTCCATACATGACCCATCTCGCCACAATAGTTGCATTTGAAATTTGCATAGCGGCCTTTCGACTTGAAACGGCTTCCTGATGGTGATCTGTTGAACGGATTATATCTTTCGGACCTACCAAAGTCCCGACTTCGTGACCTGCCTCTAAAAGTTGATCTTCTTTCTAGGCCTCTTGAATCCCGTCGTTCCTGTCTATCACCTAACCTAAATTTTACCGAATTAATATTCTCTGCATCCATAAATCGGTCGTTATCTAAATTCCTTTCGGAGCTTTTCAGCATCCTCTCAGTCGTCTTCAAAGTTAAATTCTCTTTATTGAACAACCTTCTTCTGAGATCTTTATCCAGGACCCCCATTACCAGCTTATTCCTGATGGCTCTGTCTCGGTAGCCATCAAATTCACACGCTTCAGTCAATAGCTTAACCGCCAAAATAAAATTTTCATTTGATTCGTTGGGTCCCTGCTTTCTGTTAATAAATCTGCAATACGCATGCAACTCCGAATCTTTCTTATCGTATCTTTCCTTCAATTTCTTAGAAATGTCCTCATAGCTTAAAGTTTTTAAATCAACGGCCGGAAAAAGTAGCTTTATCTCATCGAAAACTACCATGCCACAAAAACTCAGAAAAAGATCCTTCTTCTTATCTTCCGCAATATTATTGCATGAGAAGAAATATTCCAATCTTTCTATATAATTAGAGAAAGACGTTCCCGGAACATACGGGTCAATTGTTCCAAACATGGCCATTGCTTTTTCAAATAAAACAAAGCCAATAACAATAAAAATACAAAAGAATGCAATCCACAGAATTGGTTGAAAAAAAAAACAATGAAAATTGTCAAATAATAAAAATAAAAACTGTAAAATAATCACTCACCAACTAATAAAATTTCCAAAATTTTTTTCACAGCTCAACACCAAATCCAATGCAGTTAAAACAGCACCGAAAATACCAGACCTTCCAAAAAAACAATCAACAACGCCGGCGTCCTGGCTGTGATGGACGGCGTCTCCAATGGCGATGGGTGGCGTCGACAATGGCACCTTAAAAAAACAAAGGCTGCTGGTAGCGTCTAAATTCGACCGACTACTCTGCCAAAGAAACAACCAAATAAAATAAGCTTTTTAGTCACTAGTCAAAACCTCTTAATCAAATTTTAATTAGTTAACTAGTTAACTGTGCACCCAAAAATATTGCAAAAAAATAGTTTTCACTCGAACTTACTATCAAACCATCAACACTTCTTAAAATTTTAGTTCGCACTTCAGCTATTCAATCCAACTCGGATCACTTAAGAACTTACCAACTTTTCCTCGTTCGCCACTGTAAGTTGCTGGGTTTTCTCAAGATTATCTTAAAACACTTGCTTTAACTTTAAGATCCAAATCGAAAGAGGCCGGATCATTTATTTCGATCGCTAAGGAAACCTTCGATCTCTTCTTTTTATGATTTCTATTTACAAATCTTTAATGTCCATAACAGCTGATTGCTTGCACGCTCATTTTTCAGTTTTCATTTATGCCTTACGCACTTACACTCTCTTTGTCGTCTCAGCGGCTTCCGGTTTTCGATTTCCCCCCGATCTAGACTTCCTGGCTGTCGACAAACGTTCCCCAAACACTTTAATTACATTTGTAACGGTTGATTTGGCAACTTTTAGCGATTTTGCCAGCTTCGCGTGTGAGTAGCTAATTTTGATACGCTGCTCTTCTTTCTTGGATGGCATTTTGACAACTGAAGAGTGAATTCCAAAATCAAAATAGGAGCAACATTCTACATACACACACCTTTAAAATGAGGGATGTTCAGGTTTTTTAAATGCAAAATTGAAAGAAATACGTCAAGTTGACATTGGCCAAATTTTGACCGTATCATCCTTTATGTTCCATAATGTTCCAGTTTTAAAATTTTCAGCTTAATTATTCAAGTTTTCAAAATTCCAAACTATTCCATAGTTCACAAAAATTAAAAGTTTCATCTTTTAAATTCTTCACGATCAACATTTTTTTAAATTCAATTTTCAAAATATTCAAGTATCAAACAATTTCAAATTTTCATGCTTTCCCAAACCTGAAAAGATCAAATTTTCCAGTTCCCAATTTTTCTTTTTTTTTTATATTTCGTGTCAAAATCAGAATAAGAAAAATTTTATTCTAGTAAATATTTGAAATGAAGATTTCAATAAATTACCAAACTTATTACACGTGACATACAAACCATTTTTTTTTTTTTTTGTTAACCGCACAATGTTCGTATTCAATTAAGTTAGCTTGAAAATTGCAAATGAAAACATTTAGTGGTATGAATAAGGTTTAGCAATTGCTTCGGTAGCTTTTACTTTGCTCGAAATCAAGCAAAGCAAAAGCCCAAAGCATTTGCTTAGTTTGGTATGAATAAACATTTGCTTAGCAGATGTGTACTAAAGTCTTAGAACATAGCTTTTGCTTCGAAAAAAAGAGCTATCCAACTAGCAGAATCTGAAATTTTCTAAAGTAAAATGAAAGAAGACGATCAAAAAATTGAAAAGTACGACTAAAATAGCCATGAAATCGACGGTGCGGGTGGTGGGTGTAAGAACGAACGGAAAAATTTAAGTCAATACATGCTCGTATGTTGATGTTTAAAGAAAATTGAATATTGACAAACAAAAAATGGCCTAGCTTTTTAACATTTATCATAAGCTCTCCCACACGTTTTCGGATTGGGATAATCCAATATATAAAAAAAGGCAATAGGCGCGCATCTTAAGTTAGATGTTTTTTTTTTAATCTTTGAATTATAAAAAAATCATATAAATTTGGGAGATCGGAATTATGTTTTAAATTATTACAACTTTCTTCCAACTTCAAGCCAATTGGGACTTCTTCCACTGTAGCCGGATTTTTTTAATTTGAAATATTTACTTATTGATTTGTGTTGTTTCATCTTAGACGAATCATTTCATACAACGACAGGAATATGAAAAAAGTTGGGTTATCACTTCGACTGTTCTTTATCTATGTTGAAAATGCCTTTTTAAATTGTATTGAAGTGTAATATTGCTCATTTTATAAATTCAAGACGTTGTTGAAGAATTTGTTTATTGGAAAAGTCTGCTACCAAGCATGCTTAGAAAATAAAGTAATTGCTAGGAGATTTCTCGAGCGATTGCTTCAGATTTGGGCTTTATTCATACCAAACTAGCTTGTACTAAAAGTAAAAGCTCCTGACTGAGAAAACAGCTGTCAGAAAAAACTTTATTCATATCAACCGAAGCAATTGCTTTCTGCGACTGCTCGAATGCTCGATTTAGTTTAGCGAAAGCAATTGCTAGGGTTTTTTCATACCACCTATTGATAGAAATGTATTAAGCCTAGTCCACACTAGGCAACTTGGACTGCGATTTCGGTTGCTGAGACTTGTTTATGTTTACATTTGAATTCGTCTCGTCTCATGTCTCCCGACTAGTATGGGAGACCTTCAGCAACCAAGATGTAAACATAAATAAGTCTCAGCAACCGAAATCGCAGTCCAAGTTGCCTAGTGTGGACTAGGCTTTAGCATGTATGTATTAGCATTAGTCAACCGCTGGTTGCTTATTTGTTTGCTCCGTGGCGTAGAGGATAGATAACCTTCGAGTCTTCTAAGCCAACGGTCATGAGATCAAATCACGGTCACGGCATACATAGTACACTTTCTGTGGGTTGGTGATTCTTGCATTTGTAAGATGCTAGCCATCATATCCTCGGAAGATGTGCGCTTTGAATGTAAGATGAATCTCTACGAGGAAACATCAAGTTTCATTGAGATCCCTACGTGTTTGTATTTGTTTTTAAAATCTTTCAATTTCACTGTTTTTCCGAATAAAATCGGTATTTTAATGAATGCGATGTAAATTATTGATAATGTGTTGAACAAATTGAGAATATACAGGCCATTTGTTATATAAAATGAACAAAATAAATACAAGCTAATTTATAAACATTTAGGAATACTTCCGATTAAGTTATAGTAAGTAATGAATTAAAGGACATTTCTCTTAAATAATGCTGCTATACGGTGAAAATTAACAAAATAGTTTATACATATATTATTTTGCGTTACCTGGTTTTTGAGTAAACTTCCATCCGGTAAATATTGTTGTCACGACATCCGACGAAAAAGGAATCGGTTGCCAACAACGCCACCGGAGTTGAAAAAACTTCTCCCTCCAGTTTCGCACATCCGACAACTTTTCCTTCGTATGTGAGAGAAACCAGATTGACATATCCGGCCGTGGTGCACACCAGAGCAAGGTTGTTTGTTACTAGCACTCCCGAATAAATGGGAGATTGAAGTTTACTTTTCCACTTCAAGGATGGTTCATTATCCGTAGTTTTCCACTGATAACAGTAAACGTGCTGATCATGACACCCAAAAATTAAATCAATCGAGTTAGGGTGCTGCAATATTGTCGGTGTAGAAAACAAATTTGCTTCAATGGGAATGTTCCATATCTAAAAATAAAGTTTTTATCACTTAAAAGAATGACCCTTTTTCATAACACATTACTTCTTTCCCACTGGAAGCGCTTAAACAATGTACCAATCCTCGAACTTCCGCTACGGCTAATATATCGAGAGGCTGATGATAGGCAATGTTGGCAAAAACTGGAGAATCTAATTTAAAAATCCATCTACTACACCCATCATTTACTGACAGACATGTACAGGTACCATCAAGAGTAGCGACGAATATTGTTCCATTGCCAAGATACGTCGACCTAGATAAAATGCCCTTGGAACCGATTTTTTGTTTCCAGATTGGAGAACCTTCCTATAATGTAAAAAAAATAGTAAGAATAGGTTAATTTAAATTTGGATTACACCTACCTTATCAAGGGAGAACAAATTGAAATCAGCACCATAGCTTCCATAAAAGATGCTGCCGTCAACTACCACTGCCTGACTTTTAATCATTCCTCCTGAGTCGAAACTCCAACGAATTTTCCCGGTCCATAGCTCAAAGCAATACATGAACCCATTGTAGCATCCCACCAATCCAAGTTCTTCATCTAGAGTGGTAACCGGGCTTTCTACTCTATCCGGAAGAACGAGCTCGGACACAAGAGTTTCAGACTCAGCATCAACTTTTAAAACAGCAACTTTGTGCGAATGACTCCCTACGGCCAACAGTATGTATTTTTTTGAAACAATTATCGTAGGTGTGGCATCGATACATTTCCCAAGATCATAAACTGGCTTTGCCACAATCTTCTGCGAATTCACAGAAAACTCTGTACAAATTTCTCTTGAACTAACTGCCCTAATGGTTCTGAGATAGCCTAACACTGCTTCTATACTAATCGATTGGTCCAGCAACATACCCATAAGATCCCGTGCCTTGAGGTGAAAGTTTTCTTGAATATCGGTTACTATTCGAAGAGCCTGGATTGACGTTCCACCGAAATCAATGAACGATTTGTCTAGAACAGATGTATCGAATCTCACTCGTTTGGTGTCAACAGAGTTGCTCGAGAAAACCCCGAAAAGATTGGAAATCTGTCGTTTAAACCAATATTCGATACATAATTCTTCCCCTCGTTCGTTCATCATTTGCAGAAGCGCTCGTCTGTCGATTTTTCCATGAGTTGAAAGTGGAAATTCATTGACCCATTGTAAATCATCAGGGACTTCTGCCTGGTCCAAGTTTGAGCTGAGAAATTTGCGGAACTCGGTAGTTGGTTTATCACAGCCCGTGTAAAAAAGTACTATTTTATTACTATCAGGCTTGAATACGCAACAGGTTCGAGAAATTCCTCTGTATCGTTCGGCTGTTGATTCTATTCGGGATAAACCTACTCGAACACCGAATCGCTTGATCATGTGATCGCATCTACCTACATAATAGTATCCACCATCACCACGACGCTCGACGAGATCTCCTGTTCGTCTGTATAGCTGAAATAGGCAAAAAAAATTAAAACTGAGCTTTTTGGAAAAACTATACAGAAGGTACCATTTTTGATACTTCAGTCAGCTCCCAATTTTCATCACCAACCAGGCATTTCCGTGAGCTGCTTCCAATGTAAAGTTCCCCTCGAACGTTCAATTTTCCGTTTACGATAATCGGCAAACCGGTGTCAACATCGTGGAGTATCAGTTCTATGGAAGGATCGAGCGGAACCCCAATTGGAACATCTACCACATCAAGTTCTGGCGCAAGTTTTTGGATCGTTGCCCAGCATGAGATTTCTGTTATTCCGTAAACATTAAACACCTGAACTGGGCATCCAACTGGGAGTTTCATTAGTGACCTTGGAAACGGTTCTCCACCTACGATAAGGGTTCTGTAAAAAGCATAAACATGCTTCAATTCGAGGTAAAATTTGTATTAAATTAAAAATTACACACTTTGAGCATTCTTTGAACCGTAATAATTTAAAGAGTAATTTTCTAATATAAATGTTTGCCATAATTTAAGCTTTGAGAAAAACCTTCTGGCTCGTTGCACGACATACGTGCTTGCCGACTTCATAAGCCATCTGTGAGAAAATAAAAGGATTGAAATTTAATCCTACCTCAACGAGCTTCCCGGTTCAAGGAGGGCCTTTCCTTTCGAGTCATCCATCCAGTGGCAGAAAAGCGATGGAGTTATCTGAACAAAACTTATTTTCTCTGGCAGGATCACCGATTCGAGTAATCGTGCCGGCCATAATCGAGTCCTCCGATCGGCCATTACCAAGCAGGCTCCGTTCCGCAATGCCAAAAACACGTCCAAAATAAACGGATCGAAAGTCGGTGGAGATGAAATGAAAACTCGATCCCGTTCTGTGACTTGCCCGATTCTCTCGAGGGCTTCCAAATTTGGTAGGATGCATTTTAAAGGAACTCGTACAAGCTTTGGCTGACCGGTGCTGCCAGAAGTGGCAACTGCATAAACAATCCCTGACACAGGTCGAATTGTTTTCTGTTTCAAATTGATTCTTATAACGTGAATTTTTTCGTTGAGAATTTCTATTTTTTTTAGAATTTTAAATACGTGATTTGATTCCTCGAGACTTCTGATAAAATTTTCTCTACAGACACAAATGTTGGTGCCAATCGTAGCTAAGGTGGACAGTATACTTTCTAAGTTTCTTGTTTCTGAGTAAAGGCAACAGAATTCCAATCCAGAGAGATTTATGCTGAAAAAAAAAACAAAATGCCTTTAAGAAATCTTAATGTGATTAAAACTCAAAACATAAACTAAATTATAATAAATTTATAATAGTCCTTATGTGAAAGGTTTATTTTCTGACTGACTGTGTATTAAAGAAGAAGGCGTTAATGGAATAAACTTGAAACACATTGAATTTTTTTTTAAATAATTGAGGCGCTTAGGATCAGAGGGGTGCAAGTGCCGAAATGATGATTTCGAGAAAACGGGCCTCAAAGTTTTTTTTCTAAATCAAAATTATTGAATCAATTTTTCTACTAAATTTTCGATGGAGTGTGTCTCATGAGGTCTAAAATGAACGATTCTGAAAGAAAAACCAAAGTTTTTGCGATATTTATGTTAGAACGGCGAACTACTTTTATTGATATATTTTACTTGCCCCCTTCTGATCCCAAGAATGACACTTGCACCCCTCTGACTCCAAACAATATGATAGCATCCTTTTGGAACCTGTATGTAACGAGTATTTTCATTATGATACTAGATGTTTTGTTTTTGTTCACACATTTAATTTTCTGCGTTTTCGGGCTTCAAATTTCTATGCAACTCATAAATGAACGAGGTTTGCAAGTTCCACTATCCTAATTCCCAGAATTTGTTGAAAACTTTCAATCTCTCTTTTTCCTTAATGGATACACAAGAATACCTGCATATGTGTTCATTCATTGGAATTAACTGTTTAGCTGGTCGCGTTTTCCGGTAGAACCAACGTACGCTTCCCCTTGGTTTCGTAGCTTTTTTCGCAAGATGAGTTTCCAGACTGCCTGATTTCGTTTGCGTTTTTGGGGTCTTGATGAATGGCCAGTTGACTCTCCAGGAATGGACTCATTCTCGCTAGCAACTGCAGCAGCAGACACTTAATTTTTTTTTGTTTGGTCTAATTATACCAGACCTCTTTCCTAAACAGTTATGTAAATATTCCTTAAAAGACTTTATGTATTTTTTTATAAACTACCTGTCGCAACTACTCATCTGAACTTTTCGAAGTTTCATTTTGTTCCGTGGGATAGTATGTGACATCATGATCAGAGCCTGTCGAAAACCCTGAATCCTCTGAGCTTTCATCCGAGAGATTTTTCTTAGATATATTTGCCAAAAAAATATTGTTAAGTGCGTTTTGTGTTTTGCTAAATTTGCCATAAAAAATATTTTAGAATTTTTTGTATACATAACAATGAGATTTTAATGCCGACGAAGTTACACCTGAATTTATTTTCATCACTTATCTATCTGAGGACTTTTGATTTTCCTGGTCAGAACCAGTAGAAAATCCTAGTCGGGGCTAGATGATGTTGTTTTCAACTGACAAAAATGTATACGTTCTAATGAAATCAGCCTAAAAGTATAATCCTTTGGTGTCAGAAGGGTGCAAGTGTACTTGCACCCTTCTGACACCAAACGAAACAGGATTTTCATTGACACGTTTTTTTATAAATAGCTTAAAAATATCGAAATAATTTTTCTTTTGACCTGTGTCTTCTACAGAATGTTAATCTATACTTTAACTATCCAAAAAACAGTTTATCTCAGTTTTGATAAAAAAATCACTTGCACCCCTCTGATCCTAAGTGCCTCAATTGTTGAATTTGTTAACAAATGATGCTTACCTCGTAGCAAGGTGAAGTTTACTTGAATTTAGCAGAATAAAAAGGTACAATTAACCGAGAAAATGGGGTAAATCCAAAAAAGGACTTTCTACCTCTTCGAGGTAAACTTACCTTTTTAGCGAGGTAAAATTTACCTGGATTGAGCAAAAAAAAATCTGTACAATTGACGTAAGACAACAATATTCATCGATGGAATACCACATGGATCAAGTCTGAGTGCCTTGTTATTCAACCTTTACATTTACAGTATTGCCAAAGATCGCAAATGTCTGTCAAACATCTGGTTCCATCAAAAAGGTGAATGAAATGGCTCAAGGAAATGCTCAATGTCACTGGAGCAGGCACAATTCTCTTCATCCCTATCCGAAAAAGACTCAAGCTATCATCTTCTCCAAAGCTGCTATTGTTATTGTTATTGCTATTGCTATTGTTTCCTGTGGGGAAATTATTCCGACTGGTATGTCAACTCAGCAAAAGTATCAACAACTTCGCATCTGACAACGTAGCCTGCACCACTCCAGAAATATGCAACTTGTTTCGTAACCACTTCAAAAATGTCTTCACCGATGAAACCCTAAATGAAGCTGAAATTTCTGCGGCTGTATCTAATGTGCCACTTCGTGATACGATCGCACCTCATCCGCTAATCACTCCTGCTGCTGTTGAATTCGCTTGTTCCAACCTTAAATGTTCGACTAACCCAGGCCCGGACGGCATTCCATCAATAATACTAAAAAAATGCTCAACAACGATGTCGCCTGCCTTAGCCCACATTTTTCTGCTTTCACTCCGTAGTGGCGTGTTCCCCGACGTTTGGAAGGAATCCTATGTATTCCCCGTCTACAAGAAAGGGAACAAGTCTGACGTATCAAACTACCGCGGAATCGCTGCCCTTTGCGCAGCGTCTAAATTGTTTGAACTTGTTGTTCTCGAATACTTCACGCACAACTGCTCGTCATATATATGCGACACTCAACATGGCTTCATGCCAAAGAGATCCACTAGCTCCAATTTAGTAGTTTATTCTACGTATATTTTAAATGCGCTCCAAGCACGCCACCAAGTCGATGCTATCTATACGGATTTATCTGCTGCCTTCGACAAAATCAATCACAGAATAGCAATTGCCAAATTTTCTCGCCTGGGCATCTGTGGGACAATGCTCCGGTGGCTCGAAACCTACCTCTCAGGTCGAAGCATGTCAGTTAAAATAGGAGACCATACCTCTAAACCTTTCCGCGTAACATCCGGTGTCCCTCAAGGATCTCACTTAGGGCCCTTCATATTTTTATTGTACTTGAATGACGTAAACCTCGCACTGAGATGTATGCATATTTCGTACGCTGACGATTTTAAACTCTACTTTACCATTCGTGCCCCCAAAGATACAGAGTTTTTACAACTTCAACTGGACGCCTTTTCGAATTGGTGCCGCGAGAACCGTATGGTCCTAAATGCTACAAAATGTTCAATCATATCATTTACAAGGAAGCACTCAACATTTTTCTATGACTACCACATTCAAGAAACACCTCTCAAACGTGTCAGCGTTGTGAAAGATCTAGGTGTTATGTTCGACCAACAACTTTCATTCAAAGACCATATCTCATACATTGTTACTAAAGCTTCAAGATGTCTCGGTTTCCTTTTTAGAATAACCAAGCATTTCAGAGACATCCAATGCCTTAAAGTTCTATTCTGTGCACTAGTCCGATCTAACTTAGAGTACTGCTCGGTAGTGTGGAATCCTCGTTACAACAACTCTATCGATCGTATCGAAAAGATTCAACGAAAATTCATACGCTTCGCTCTCCGCAATCTACCATGGAACGATCCTGTCAATCTTCCTGCATACGAAAACAGATGCAATCTTATTGGTCTACAAACACTGTCTTCCCGTCGAGCTGTGTCTGATGCATATTTTATATCTGACATAATTCTGGGTCATATCGACTGTCCCCAAATTTTAGAACTTGTAAATTTTAACAATAGACCCAGAAACCTTCGCTCTCAACCTTTCCTAGTTGTTCCGCATGCTTCTACTAATTATGGTCAAAATGCACCTCTCATAAGAACAATCCAAACGTTCAACCGCGTTTCATCAGAATTCGATTTTCATATCTCCCGAAACACACTCAAATGTAAATCCCGTAGAGCACTTTCATAATTATAGTTTTAAGAGAAAATTGTATTAATTGTATTGTGTGATAAATTTAAGTACTCGATGTATCATTTAGATTTAAATTGTAATCTGTTGATGCAAAAGATGAGGGTTTTTACGCGCATATGAGACGGATTCAATCTGTTTCATAAGGGCTTTTTCCCCTCCAATAAAGAATAAAGAATAAAGAATAAAGAGACAGTACTACACATCCAAGAAACAACATCCTGGGCTATGATCTACCGGAGAACTATCGCCAACGCATAGGTTGTTTTATACGCAACTTGTATTACGAAGGCGCCCCTGATTACCAAAGTGTAATGCGAAGAACGCGGATTGAGAGATCTAAATCTTCCCTTGTACCTTAAGAAACTACAACATCTAGGAAAATAATCCTGATTTATGGCACGTCTCACTGGAACCATCTCCATCTACAAACCAGATTGGCGGAATCCATGACGTTCTTCAAGCGGAAGTTCAGACAGTGATTTTTAAACGATGAAATATCAAAATTTTTTACTATGGGAACATCCATAAATGACGTAGCATTTGGGGGGGAGGGGGGTGGGTTTGACTTTGTGTGACGATGTGTGACGAGTGGGGGGGGGGGTAGGGGTTCAAGTAAAGCTACACTCAGAAATGAAAAAAATATAAATATATTATTTTTCATGCTTTACCGTGCCACTCACTGAGTTATTTCTCTGCGTTGTAATTACTGGAGATTTCTCGCCGAGAAATATCCCGGTATAATTAAATTTTATGCATTGGGATTCTTACGGAAGCGACATCTGGTGGTTGGGAAAAAAAGTTGCGACCGTGGCTTTAAAGCAAACGCTTGAATCAGAATGAATCGTTTGATTTTCGTACAAATTCTATGGTTAACATGATTGACCATAGCATACAAAACAGGTACACTTGCCCCTGTTAAGAATAACTTGCCGCTACGGATTCCATTCTTTTTAAATACATTTTCAAAGAGGATGGAATTATAATGCAGTCAAGTTAAGGGGCATTTTGCAACTGAAGTATCAAGCACGTGCTCTACCTGTTTAGCTGGGACTCAAACGTATTCAAGACAAAGCGTTTGTTTGAGAAAAAAATATCGCCGTTATTTAATTTTATGCATTGCTTCATTTCTCGCCAAGAAATGATTGTGAGTTATTATTTTTAATGGTTCCAGTTTATTTTTGTCAGAGAAATAACCGAATGCCTGAAAACTAATTATTTTAATATTTTATTCATTTCTGAGTGTACGTAGCTTTAATTAAATATCGAAAAAAAAGTCAAAATTGTTTTGAGTAATTTTCAATTTCACGCGCCCCTTGGTTGTGCGTTTTCCATACATACGCATACAGTCGCAGATTTTCTGTTCTCTCCCTCTCTTTTGAAATAAAACGTCTGTCGCCACGATCGACGCCCAACACGAGAGAGGCAAAAGAGAAGAAGTGAATGACGGTTTCGGCCTGAGCGAATTAATTAAAAACCGATTTTTAAAAATGGGGGGGGGGGGGGGGGGTATTAAAGCTACGTTATTATCTAGGGGGGGGGTCTATGACTTTGTGACGAAATGCTACGGGGGGGAGGGGAGTATAAAAAACTCAAAAAAAAGCTACGTCATTTATGGATGTTCCCTATTTAGTAATCTCTCCTAACTAATTGTACATCCTTAACCTTGTGCAACATTTATATGTTATTTTAAGGCTACTGTCATTTCAATGAATAAATTAATTTCAAATAAAGGAATTTGTGTTTTTGTTTTTAAGGGGCCGTTCACTAATTACGTAAGCACATAGGGGGGATGGGGGTGTTTCACATTTTCTTACGATTTCTTACTAGGGGGGTAGGGGGGCTTCCTAAAATCTTACGTAAGAAATGTTATATTGATAATTCATCAAAGCCATTCCACAGCCATAACCATTTTATTTTTTTTCTCTCACTACTACCTAATTTGTTGGTTATTCTTAATGGTTTGTTATTTTTTTTAATGTCTTTAAATTAATAGAAAAATCTGGTTCTATAAAATTTATAGAGAATGAATTAAAAAAACATGCCAACAAAAACCATTTAGTCACATCGCTTTTTGCTGTTCTTCATAACAATCATTTGAATTGAGAAGTTTATAGAAACTAAAGGGAAAGTGGCGCATTGTGAGACCACGATTTGAATCCAGCATATTTCGAAAATGACTTCATCAAGAAAAATCTTTAAAAATCAATATAAGGTGCTTTGGATAATGAACTTCTTGACAGGTTTTTCATAGATAGGCTATCATCATGAAATGAATCTGAACTATCATGAAATGAATCTGAACTTTTAGGCTAGTTGACAACGTACATAATTGACGTTTAACTTTTTCACACCAATTCTAGTAGTATTATTTTTTTATTTGATTTTTATGATTTTCAGTTCAAAAGCATAACAATTTTTATGGTACCTTGTGCTAACCTGATAACTTTTTTTTAATCGGAATTAAGATTCGATATTGTCAATTCGATTGTGGAAATTTTTTGAAGATTATTTTTACCTCGAGCATATAATGTTCTCTATAATCGTTTAAGACATTTAATCTGTTGTGTTGTATAAATTGTGCTTTTCAAATGCAGTTATTAAGTTTTACTTAAAAAGTGCTTTGCTATTTTTGAAAAAAACGTGTCAATTTCTCACAGAATAAATAAACGTAAGATCTTAGTAGGGGGGGAGGGGGGGTTTTGAAAAATCTTACTTTGTCTTACCAGGGGGGGAGGGAGGGTTCAAAATTTCCAAAATCGTGCTTACGTAATTAGTGAACGGCCCCTAATTATTTGATGACAAGACAGAACATAATCTTTAGTCAGTAAAGAGAAACCGGTAGAATATACATTTCTAGTCGGCGAAACCAAAAAAAGGTAAAATTTATCTAGAAATTTGCGTGAAAAACAATTACCTCTGCTTCTCGGTAAATTTTACCTTTTTTTTATTTTTCGTGTCTTTAAACAAGTTAAGCGCGAACAACCTGCCAGGAGGTTGTACCTGATACTCACCCACAGATGGCAGCAATGAGAACTGCGGAATGGTTTAAAATTAGTCCGATTGAAGAAATATTTCCCTCTGTTTGGAAGCCAGTGTCACCTATAAACTTCCGAATATTTTCGATCTCTTCCCACAGCCGTCCATAAGAAAACTGCCATCGGTTGCCTATTTTTGTATGATAAACTATGGCTTCCTTGGCAGCATTTTCCTGGAAAACTTCCAACTTAAGCATCACGCGATTTCCCAAACTATTTTCACGACACGATTTTCACTTCATCACTGATGGTTGGTTGATTGTTTACGTTCTTGAAATATTTCACAGAAACCGTACAGTGATTCCAAGGAATGAGATTTGCATGCAAAATAGTTCAAATTCTGATAAAAATGGTTCAAAATTACTCATTAATGGCTTAACCCTTCATTTCATGATTTTTTATTACTATAAAAATCATTTTAAACAGTTGGAAATAATGAGTACATCAAGAGGAAAAAATAATATCAAAGACAAGTTATCAGTTCGAATGATTCAAACCTTGGTCCAGTGGATTAATTTTAAAAAATATGTCTGCGGACAAGCAAATAAAAAAAATGCCTGAATCGAATATCAGTTTTTTAAGTTTAGATTTTCTTTAATCAATTTATTATTTTATTTACATAGTAGGGGAGATGGAGGCATAATGGCCACCTTAAGGAAAACGCTTATTTAACCATAGAGAACAGCTGTAATATGTGAATTACATCATTGTTTCGTGTTCAGACACTCAAATAGTCTATTGCCTAACTGGATGAAACTTGAAAAAGAAGATAAAAACGTTTAAAAATGCATTTTTAAAATTTTTGCCAAAAGCTGAAAACCAGTCACTGTAGAGGCATAATGAGAAACCCCCCGAGGCAGTATGAGCACCATTATTGAAGGCATAATGAGCATTTTCAGCCGGGGAATCTAGCAGCGAATTCGACTCGATGAAGTCAACTGAGTAATAGAGCTACAGCTTAACTTGCATCGTCTGACGATTTGGCCTATTGGTTAGATGTCGGAGAGGTAATCAGTAGGCTCGACTTCGATTCCTGGTCGAGGTGATTTTTTTTTCATTTATCATTCATGATCATGATTGCACTAAACGGTGAGGCGTATATAGATTCATCAAACAAAGCAATAACAAAATAATCTAGGTCTGTTTGTAGAATTCAAAGAATGAACACATGCTCATACATTATGTTTCTGGTGTTTTGTTTGACGGATGATGCTTTGATGCTATTAGCCGTATAATGTAACAATAAAAAAAAAATCAATCATGAATGGTATGTGCAAAAAAAATCTCCTCGATCAGGAATCGAACTCGAGTCTACTGATTACCTCTCCGACACCTTACCAATAGGCCAAATCGACAGACGAAACAAGCCAAGCTGTAGCTCTATTATTCAGTTGACTTCATCGAATTGAATTCGCTGCTAGATTCCTCGGCAGAAAATGCTCATTATGCCTTTATTGAAAGTGCTCTATTCGCCTCTAGTGAACAAATTAAAGTAAAAAAGCGTTTTAAAATTTATTTAAGTGAAAAATCAAAAATTTTATGATGTTGAAAATTGAGAAACAATGTGTAGATCATGTTGCAGTGCGTACATTTCAGATCAAAATGATTTAAAGGTCATAAAAGCTTATTTGGTGGTGCTCAAAAATTATAATATTTTCGTCACTTTAGAACCTTGCTGGTTATTATTTAATATTTCTGTAAAGATGAGAAGGATATTTCTTTTTTGGTGAAAAATTAATACTATGGATAGTACGCAACAAATCCTTATGAAAATTTGTTTAAGAAAATACGTACTTATGTAGAAAAAAGGAGTGCTCATTATGCCCTGGGTGCTCGTTATGCCCTCATCTCCCCTATTCTGTCTTACGACATAACTTGACGAACATAATTCCTAAAATTCACTCGGTCCATGGCAACCGTTCTCCAATTTCTCGGGCACCCCACGTTCGCCAGATCACGCTCCACTTGGTCTAACCACCTCGCTCGTTGCGCCCCTGCTCGTCTTGTTCCTACCGGATTCGTGGCGAACACCTGTTTTGCAGGACAGTCATCCGGCATTCTCGCAACATGTCCCGCCCAGCGTATCCGGCCAGCCTTCACCACCTTCTGGATACTGGGTTCGCCGTAGAGTCGCGCGAGCTCGTGGTTCATCCTTCGCCTCCACATTCCGTTCTCCTGTACGCCGCCAAAGATGGTTCTTAACACTCGTCGCTCGAATACTCCGAGTGTACGCAGGTCCTCCTCGAGCAATATCCATGTCTCGTGCCCGTAGAGAACAACCGGTCTAATAAGCGTCGTATACAGGTTGCACTTCGTGCGAGGGCTAAGCCTTCTCGACCGCAGTTGCTTGTGGAGTCCATAGTAGGCATTTCTTTAATCAAAGGTTTGTTTATTAAAGCAAACCTCTAGATATTTATTTGTGTAAGTTGTTCTGAATGTTGGGGAAATAAGCTGATAATGTTTTAATAATAAATTTATTTTAAACTTAAATTATTTTGTATACGATAAGCTCAACAGCACAATTTAACCTCAACAGCACAGCATAAGGTGCTGTTGAAGTTAAATTGTTCTAAAGTCATAAGAAAAACAATTGAGATCAAGATCGAAGTATCGTTCATAATGATCAAAAGGCTGTCATCATATAAAATGCCCAAAATAACACATCGAATATTGTTTTCTTCCTCTTTGTGAGAACCAATTTCGTACTAGGATGAAAATTTCTTTATTTGTTGGGTTTAGATTTCCGTTCACTCTTTTTTTCTATTCTTGCATAGATGCAGGGGCTTCTTTGCTTCCTTTTTTATGACTTGTTTCTAGCAGTACCGAGTGGGTGATGAAAAGTATTTAGAGAATTTCTATAGGGCAATGCTGTGTGTGTTTCGGTGATTCTACTTTCTTGGAGTTTATTTGTGATCCTGGATTGAAATGAGTTCAACGAAAATCAGTTGGAAATAGTTATACAATGCTGTTATGTTAGAAAGATTGACATATTGAATTACACAAGGAAAACAACACCGTTTTTTACGTTTAATGTCTCTTAAATTTATCCAAAACTTCATACCGGTTGATGGAGTTTCCTTTTTTCTTTCAACTGTAAGCTTTCGCTGTTATGTATAATTTATAACTTGTTTGTTGGTTGGCAAAGCAATTTCGAGATTTACAAATGCTGTATTATACTGTTTCGCGTTGTTCTCGAATTTTATCAATTTAAATTCGTAGTAAACAGGAATGGTTCCGTCCAGTATGGTTTGATCTGAATTTGCTTTTGTTTTAATGCTATCACGTGAACAGGCTTATAGTATATTTTTTTATTCACTTTCACATATGGATTTCAATTTTTTTTCCTTTAGCTTACTTGCAAAGATAACATTTGACTACCATCATTTCCTCGCGCAGAGTACGATAAGGTTCACATACGAATTGTTAGGAATTTCGATTCATGTTATTACTTGAGATAATTATAGTTGAGAAATTATTCTTATTTTGTCATGTCTTGACAGATTATAAACCTTTAAGGGAAAACATCACAAATTAAAAAACAAATGGGGAGTCCATTTTTAAAAGCCAAAATTATATGGTTTTATTTACTGATTGGTTGAATTTCATGCACAGGTTTTCTCGTTCATTAATAATAATTAGAATGGGATACTCTTGATTTTGGTGAATACAATATGTTGATAAATTTGGTTATTCTAACTTTTTCATCCTTCTGATGTTTGCACATTATAATTAAGCGGTTTTACCCTCACCGTTGCACTTTTTTTTCGTTAATTAGTAATAGATGTTTTTGTTTCCTGTGGCATAGCGTTTAGCTGATATAATTATCTGATTTCTACTAACACCCGTCAAAGCAAAACACTAGTTGTATAAGATTTTAAATGGTGTATGGGATTTTTTCATACCCATAGAAATTCTACCAGTGATCGTAACAATGTTTTGCGACGAAAACATGAACCTGACATGAAACAATACTCGTTTTTGTTCGGTTGAATAACATTCGGTAGCGGCGTTTAGTTACTAAAATTCAACCGTAACCAAGAAAGACCAACTAAACCAAGCGATTGTGTATAGCGCTGCATCACAAATTCATTTATTTATATTTGTCCGTACTTTCTTCTTCGGTCGTACAAATTTCTTGGAAAGTTCGATGTATTCATTTCCACTGGATTTTTGTAATCAACAGTAATGCCTCGATGGGGTTTGCCTTAGCCACAAACTCTATCAAAAAAGAACCAACAAGTGTGAGCTCTTCTTATAAATTTGTATGCATTCCCTTTCTATTGTATTCGCAAATTGATTTCAAAATACCTTACAATAGCATGTCTGTTACACAATATAATATTTTTAAAGTAATTTTTTGATACTAATAAAAATAGCAGTAAATATTCATAATGTATCAGATGCGGATTTTCTTCATATTATAATCATAATCAATAATATTTTCTTCTTATCTGAGAGAAGATGATTTGCTCTTTCCATTCCTCTGGATGATGTTTGTCCCTTTTTCCGAAAGAGGGTCACTTCTGAGAAGTTTGAGTGATCTTGTCTTTTTTTCAATTGTTCTCAACCCACAAATTACAGCTCCTCATCCCCGAGTTCCTGTTTGATCTTGGAGAAGTCGAAGTCTTCCCCGGTTCCACGCTTGAAGATATCCAACACATCCAGACAGGTAGTCTCGAAGTGTGTAGTGGCGTCGTACGATTCAGAGATGAACACCTGCGACTGCAGTCCATTGTCGGTGGGCTCGTAGTAATCCGACACCGAAATGAACTTTTGTGCAATCGGAGACAACAAATCAAGTCCAGGTCGGATTTCCTCCTCCGGATTTGCGGTTTCTACTGTTGTAGATACCATGCCAATGAACCAACCCTTGGCCGAAACCTGGTGAGTCGAGCTGATGAGCGAAACGTAGATGTCGGAGCGACGTCCGACCTGCTTCTGCGGAATGATGATCTGTGTGGACAAGGCGTCCTTGGTGTTGGCCACTGGATGATCCAGCAGGCAAATGCATCGGATCACCTTTCCCTTGATGCGCACCTTAGGAATTGAAAAAGAAAAAAAAATTAGCTACTCTGAGCAGAAGAAATGCGTCCTATCGAGCTTACCTTATCAGGTACATAGGTGGGATCACAGTATACCTGCTTGCATTTGGCCACTTCGGTGCCAGAGCGTACACCCACTACCTTACCGCTGTCGTCGTAGACAATCTCATCGATTGGTTTGTCCAGCATGTAGGTGCCACCATAGATGGCCGACAGCCGAGCGAATCCCTGTGGCAGTTCTCCCAAACCGTACATCGGATACAGGTACGGTGATTTGCCATAACGAGCAAGGGAGTCTGAGTACAACTTGATGCGGTTGACGGTCTTGACGGCCGGTTCCGCCAGATATTCGTCGTCACGGTACAGAGCCAGAGCGTGACCTACGAAATCTTGCGTGTTCTTGTCCAGTCCGAATTTATCGTACAGTTCCTGCATGCTCTTGGCGGATGGGTCAAAGTCGCCCCACGTTTTGGGATCATCCTGCACGAAGTCCTGAACGTAGATCAAGAAGTTCCGGAAGCGGCGTTTCTCGAACAGGCCTGAAATGTAGAACGAGTATCTATTGGTCAGTTTCGCTCGCTTTAAGCTCCTCGGAATAAGTACTTTTTTCGATTTTTGTAATTTCTTTATGATGAAAAAAAATCGAAGTTCTAATATGCATAAATAAATGAATACCTAATACCAGGAACGAAATCAAAAGATTTAAATATCAAACATCAGTAATATCGATTTCTTAAAAGTTTAAATTAGCTACACTTATGGTTCAAACTAAGTAGAATTTTGTAATAACCTTGTATTTAATCATTTTTAACATCTTTTAGTCCAACAGTTCTCTAACATAGGAAAGCTATCTCAAGTTCAACCTCGGTCAATTCAATCAAATCCGTTATGTTAGTTGAAATAATCGATGAAAAGCCCGTTCAACAGCCAATTGAAATCGGTTTCAATCGATTTCGATTGGTAAATTGTTGTTCACTCAGCCAATGTTGTGATCGAAACTAATCCAATTGACGTTCAATGAAGCCAATCGGAATCGATCGAAACCAATCGAAATCGATCAAGCTCGAGAGCAGGATTCGTTTCTATCGGTTTCTATCGCACTAACACAAATGCAGTTGTTTACTGTCAAAAAACAGCTGATTCGGTTTTGTTTTTTAATATTCAAGTTTGAAAGTGATGTCATTCGGTGCGGTGTCCTCTGTCGTGTACTGAGTCGGTGGTGCTGTGCCGTGCTAAGTCGGTGTCGGTAGTGCTGTGTTGGTCGATGCTGGTCGGTGCTGCTGTGTCAGCCATGCTGTGTCGGTGGTGCTGTGCCAATCATGCTGGGTCGGTGTTGCTGTGAAAGTCGTAGTCTGCCAGGTATTCTGAGTCGATGGTGCTGTGCCAGTGAAATTGATGTCGGTCGATGTGGTGTCGGCGGTGCTGTGTCAGAGATGCAGTATTTTGTGATAGCCAGCCGGAAAATAGACACAAAATTTTCCAGAAATAAATAATCTTTATTAAAAAATACTTTATCCGTTATTTTTTTCATTTTCCTTTTTTGTGGGGTCGAATCATAAACTCAGTTTTTTTTTTCAATTCTAGCGGAGACGCATCGGGAATCGAAAAATTAATTAAAAGTAAAATTTAAGACCATTACGATTTTGCTTCTTTTATATAAGAAAATTAATCCTGAAACCTCATAGAGTATAGCTGAATAAGAAAATGACAATAAAAACAGCGCGTTAGTATTAGTGTCTGGCCGTTCATTCAGCAGCCTGATAGAAATCGATTGAAGTCAATTGGAAAAACAGCTGATCAACTGTCAATCCATTTCAATTGATTTCGATTCAGTTCTGTTGAACACACCTGAAATCAAGCGCTCTCTTCTTGCGATTCGCATACAGCGAAGCCAGTATGATTTACTACACACGTCAATCAATTTCCCTTTCTAGATAATGGCACCATCCAAGAATAGCGTCGCGACGGAAGATAGCAATACAGAATAATACAACAATCGACTAAGTATGTGTTTCTCGGTAGTAAATAAGAATGATGTGATTACCACGGTCAGCTGTAGCTGATTTGCTGTGAACCGTAATGTAAACGCGTATGATTTTCATTCAATATCCGGTCTTTGAAATATAATGTCCATTTTTTCAGCATGTTACAGCTTTTTAAATGCCTTGATAAATAAACCTATTATTTAAAAAAAAATGTTACAGCTTTGAAAAAATCATTTAAAAAAATTATTTCAATAACTCTTTGAAACGTCAAACACCCAAGGAAGTAACCAAGGTTATTAAATTTACTATATACCCGCCTTGGAAGTAACGACTCTAAGCTTTGATGACAGCATCACAACTTAAAATTGCTTTTTAGCACTAGCTTTAGGTATTTGTATTTTATTTTATTTCTTAGCGAACCAATTCCCAATTCTTCTTCTTCTTCTTCTTGTTTGGTTGTGGTAGCGGGTGCGACCACATTTGGATCGGTGACTGTGACCATATATCCAGCGGTATTCTTGTATGTGTTTATTTTTTGTTACGTGATCGTAAGGATTATTTTACTAGAGTTTCTTTTTGGTAATCTAAGTTACAGTTTAGATGTTCATTTTAGCATTTTTTAAAAATTCTACTACTTCTTTTAGAAGTAATGTATCTTTTGTCTTCAATAGTTCAGCAATATTGGTAAATTTACCATCGAAGCTGAATTTCGTTCGGAGATCTTTGTACATGTGACAATTTAAGATAAGGTGTTCTGCCGTTTCTGGTTGGTTGCAATTTTAGCAATTAGGGTTATCTACTATCCGCATCTTATTTAGCCAGTATTTGCTGTAGTCGTGCCCAGCCATAAGGCGATTGAGGGTTCTGGTTTCGGTGTTTGTTAGATCCATTTTGTGATACCATGGTTTTGCAGAGAATTGTGGTTGAATATTGAAAAATTTAAGACCTTTCGAGAGTTCTTGTGAGTACATTGTATACCAATTGTTTGCTTGATTTTGTTTATGTTTTTCAAAATAGAGGTAAGCGTCCTTGAGCAAAATTGGGTTTCGTATCGATTCGATATCGTTAGTTCCGGTTCCTTTTTTGGCCAACTCATCTGCAATATCGTTCCCTGAAAGATCGATATGACTAGGGATCCACTGAATTTGTATGTTCAATTCTTCACAGGACTTTAGAATTGCGTCAACGATTTTACATCGATTAATTTGGTCAAGATAGTTTCCAAGTAATGTGCAAGATGACAGCGAGTCCGTCAAAATTACTGAGTTTTCGAACCTTTCCTTTCTAATTTCTTCTGTTGCGGTGTTAATTGCTAGAAGTTCAGCTGTCATAATACTTGTTTCTCGGTCGAGCGCCAATATAATTTTTCTTTTTCTAGATTCTATGTAGACTCCAATACCGCATCTATCACCTAATTTCGATGCATCCGTGTAGATTCGATGGCAGTGGTTGTATCGACTGTTAAGGATACCCAGCACTTTTTGTTTCAACACTCTTGGATTGACATTGTTCTTGGAACAGTTAATGCCAATATTTGTAGAGATGTTCACTTCGATTTTCTTGGATTGTACCATAGGACTTATGCGCATAAACGTTTCTTGATATTCCACGAATATTTTTTCCATAAAACTTAGCTTCTTCGTATCTCCTCTAAAGTCTGACACTTTTTGTAGTTGGTTGTAAACTGGAGTTCTATAGTATACAGTTCTAGCAGTTTCCTTACATGTAACAAATTTATTTCTTACTTCCCAAGGTTCTTGACCAGCTATAGCTAGAAGCGTATTTCGAGGGGTAGTTCTGCTGCAACCCGTGGCTTTACGCATAGCATCGTTTAGGATGACCTGTATTTTTTCTTTATTAGTTTTGCATGTGTTCCCGATTATTGAGGATCCATACTCAGCTTTACTACGTAATAGTGCGTTGAAAACTAATGACATAGTTTGAGGATGGCTTCCTTCACGTGTTCCACAAATAACTTTCATCATTCTCAGCCGTTCCTGAATTTGTTTTGCAGTTTGTTTAGCGTGAATCCCAAATCCGAAGGATCGGTCTATATGGATACCCAGATATTTGTGGCTCGCGACCGTTTCCACAGGTACGTTATGTATTCGGATATTGTGTTTGCGTTTTCCCCTGAGGAGAAGTAACGCTTTAGTCTTTGCAGGGTTAATTTGAAAGTTCAACCTTCTAGCTCTGGAAACAAAATTGTTCAGTAATTCTTGAGTCCTCTGTTCTACTGTTTCAAGAGATTTTCCTCTAACAACCAGGGCAAAGTCATCAGCAAATTGCAGAATATCTGCGTCTTCATTCTGAGTAAGGTGTAAGTCAGAAGTGTATAAATTAAATAATGTGGGTGAAAGTACGTCTCCCTGAGGTAATCCATTACTGATTGTTCGTGTCACACAGCTTTGCCCGACTTGCATGGATAGCTTCCTGTTTCTCAGGAAGTATCCAACCCACACTACAATTTCTGGAGGAAATCGTTGGTTTGTCATAATATCTTCCAAAAGTTCTGTTTTGACAGCATTGAATGCATTCATTAAATCAATGAAAATAATAGATGTAATGAGTTTTTTCCTTTTGCTATCCTTGACGATATTTGTGAGGAAATTAATGCATGTTGTCGTTGAAACGTTTTTCCTGAATCCGAAAGATTTTTCAGGAAGGATGTTGTTGATGTTTATGTGGGTTTGGATCTTTTCCAGAACCGCACTGTTTAAAATTTTTGTTAGTGTTGGAACCAGTGAAATTGGTCGTTTACCTTCGATACTTGACTGATCCTTTCCATGTTTCGGTATAGCGATAACCTTTATTTCTTTCAGTTGATACGACAGGTTGCCTGCTATAAACATCTTGTTAAGATCGTTTATTATGATGTCTCGTACAGAGGGATGTAAATGTTTCAACATACCATATGTTATTTGGTCATTAGATGGGGCTGACCTGTTTTTCTTTCGGCATAGAATACTATTCCACAGCTCTGCATTAAGGATATTATATTCACACGTTCTTCCATACGACAATGGGATATCAAAATCAATATCGTTGTTGCCGAAATGTAAGTCCATGAACTTTTCTGCCATGTCAACATCTTCCTGTATAGGGTTGTTGGTCTTTTGCTTTTTGTTGTTTCCTGCTATCCTATTTATTTTATCCCAAAGTGCCTTAGAACTTATTTGAGGATCTATACTGGCAGCGAACTCTTTAATACTCCTTTTCATTGATTCTTTTTTGGTACGAATAAAGATTGCTCTGTTTTTTCTGACCTCAATGGCATTTTCTATGGTGCTTTGAGAATTAAACTTTTTAAGAGATGTTGCTTTGTTTTGCCATGCCTCCTCTACTTGCTGATCCCACCAAATTTTTGGGATGTGTTTACTTTTTTTCCTGTTATTCCTAACGCTCCAAAGAAGGATTTCAGAACGTCTAACCCTGAAATTTCCTCACCAGTTAAGGCTGAAATGTCTTTAAAAATTTGTTGATAGTTCGTGTAAGTTCGAGTGTCATTTGTCTTTTCACTTGTTATGTCCATCTCTATCAACAAATGTTGACTACAGCCGATGGATTGAGGTAGAACTTTCCAATTGACTACTTGGAACAAGTTGGAAGAGCATAAGGAAATGTCTATGGCAGTCGACCTTCTTCCTAACTCTAAGGGAACATACGTTTTTTCACCCGTGTTGATTAGTATGAGGTTTGAGCAGTTTATAGCAGTTACGAGGATCGAACCTTTTGGGTCAGTCGTATCGTCACCCCAAGCTGGGTGATGACAGTTTACATCACCACCTATAATTATTCGTGTATATCTATTGAGTTGTAGGAAAATGGCATGCATGCTGGTCTCGAATTCGTTCTTGTCAATGTGAGGAGCTACATATATAACGGCTATCACTATATCAAATTTTGTCATTTTAACTGCGGCGAATTGAATGAGATCGGAGTTGCTATTTATATTAAGTTTTAAGTAGTTGAGGGAATTTTTAAGAAATATTCCAACTCCACCATAACCATCAGGTCTTGATACAAGGATTCGATGATAACCAGAAATGTTGTACTCCCTGTTACCCTCTTCTCCTTCTTTACTCCATGTTTCAGACAATAGGGCTACATCATAGTTTTTATCCGAGAGTACACGATGTACTTCTTGCTTATTTTTGCTCAAACTTTGGATATTAGATTGGATAATTTTCATATTGCTTTTTTTTTTTTTTTTTTTTTTTATTCGTTTTGATTATGCTTAATGAACTCTAAACTGTTTGGGTTTATCTTACCTTTATCGATCATACTTGTAACAAAGGTGGAAAATTTTTCTCGGTGGTTCTCATCAAGTCTTTGTTGCTTACTTGATGAAGGGCTGGCTGTAGTTTCTTCTATGGTTGCGGTCGTATGTGTCTTACCTTGCTGTTGTTTTCTCAAATTTTCCTTGAAACGTTCTACTTCGGTGCTCTTGAACTTATTGAAGAGTGCAGTTCCATTAAATTGCTCGCTGTCTGTTTGCTTCCTGGCATTGAACACATTAATCGAGTCACTGATGATAGGCGAATTTATTTTTTCCGCTACCCTCTTGCGTCGAACCGTACTTGATGTGTCCTTGTTTCGTTGCTGGTATCTTCCGGCAGTCATACTGGCGTAAGACTCCTCCGGGGTTGGATCTTGTGAAGATTCAACTAGCGCCTCATAAAAGTTTTGGGTTTTTATTGGATACCGTTCGTGTACTTCGATTACTGTTAGGTTAGTGCGAGCTAAAATGGCTTGTAAGTTATTTTGTCTCGTTCTCTCAGAACATTTTGGGTCCGTCGTAGCATGGTTCTCTCGGCAATGAAAACATTTGGTTTCTTTATTGCAGTTGTCGAACTCGTCTGCATTCGGATGCATTTTTGTGCATTTTGTACATCTTCTTCGACTTTTACAATTTTCTGTACGATGATTGTAACGCAGACAATTCATACAGATCATGGTTTTTCGATAGAACGGACGGACGTTAACAGAGCAATGGAATAACTTGATGGATTCCGGAAGTTTGTTAGCTCTAAACAGTACACTAACCCGTTGTGTGGGAATTTTACCTTTTTCTTCTTCCCAGCGGGTCAAACGCTGAATTTTCATTATAGGGCACTCACATAGAATTTCTTCCATCATTTCGTCTTCGTTTATATCAAGAGGTACTCCTGCGATTACCCCGGAGACCGCTACTAAATGTTGGGGAATGTACGCACGGTAGTTGAGTTCATTCAAATTTTTATCACTGGTGAGGCGATTTGCTATAGCGTAACTATTAAGATAAACCATTACCTTGTGACGTCCAACATTTTTTAAATCCAGGATGTGCGCTTTGTAAATGATCATTTTGCGCAGTGTATTAGCAAGTGCCAATTTGTTTATTTGATTGTCCCCTGTTTTCTTTAACAATTCTATAAAAACTCGGAACGGTCCTTGATCGCTGCCTATGTATTGATAATTTATCTTGGGTTTTCGTGTTGTGCTTGTCTCATCCTTTTCGAACGCCTTTTTTCTGGTTCCGGTGTTTGGTTCCGGATTGTCCATATCCTGGTCGTCTTCCTTGCTGCTAGCCATTTTTAAGCTGGCACACTTTCATTTCCTGTTATAACCTCACTTTCTTTTTAAGTTTTCACTGGCGTCTTTTTCGCCGTAAATTGGCGTTTTCCACTTAAAACACACTATCTGATCTGAATTCACTCCAAGCAGTTTCCGTAGAACAGTTTACTCCTTCAGCTACTCGAAAAAAAACACCTTTTTCCGGCCGATTTCGATTTGAAAATTCAAATTTTTTATACGCATCCAAAATTGCTTCCGTTCCGTTTACACGCTTAACTCCGAATGAATTCCCAATTCAATTTCGACAAATTGTGAGCATGGCTAGAAACGAAACTTGTGTGGTACAAACAACAAAAGCAGCACCAATAGTAGCTAGCAGGGTGGTCGTAAATGTTTATATGCATCTGCCCAGCCGCCACCCCTATAGGACACTAGGTAGCTGCTGGCTGGTGGATAGATAACTATGTAAGTTTGGTGCCGAAACGAAAGTCGCATCGTCAAACTGGGCAGCAGCAAGCATCAGTACAGTTAATTATTACACTACCATTCATACTGATCTACGACTTTCCTTCATTGCATGATCATTGCTGGGCAAGTCACGAGCTAACCGGTCAGATTTATTCGTAATTTGTGCTCTTCTCTATCTAGCTTGCAGTTGCGACTGTCGTCGGTTCTGTTTGATTTCCAAACTGGTCGTGGTTTCAGAATTTCGCTTTATTGCTTTATTTATCTTTATTCCTTTATATTCTATCAACAAGATAGAAAGTTTTTTGCATCAGAATTAAATCAAAGGTATAAGGTAATAAGGTATGAACTGGTAGACTAATAACAACACGAAATGCATTTTTGATAGCAAGACACCTGGTGGTCGGATTGGGAACCTTTTGAAGGCAGTTTATGTAAAAATACGTTTTGTTACGCATGATCTTCCAACTCCGTTTGGCATAATGGTCGTTTGGCATAATGGTAGTTATGCATAAAAGTTGTTTGGCATAATGGACGTTTGGCATTATGCCAAACGGCCATTATGCTTAATGACCATTATGCCAAATGATTTTATGCCAAATGATTTTATGCCAAACGACTTTCCTGCCAAACGGCTTTATGCCAAATGACTTTAGGCAAAACGGTGTAGGACCTACAAGGCATCATAAAGGCACTCCACTATGGTGCTCCAAAAATAGTTTAAAAAACGAAACTGTAGAGTCAAACATTACCTAATTTTAAATTACAAATTTAACAAAATAAACTAAAATTCAGAAAATGAAAATTTTAAAAATTCAATTAAAAATTCTTCTCAATATATTAAGTGATTTTTAGAGTTTTTTTTTGTAATTTTTGCATTATTTGTAACCCCGTTCAATTTTGGCAACAGGCTCACTAGGTCATCGGCCCCCGGATCGGAAGGAATATTGCAACCGGACCGATAACTGTCAAACCATTAGTTGTCAGTTTGAATCTATCCGGTTTCCCTTCGAAATCTGTTGGATTTCCTGACAATTTCTCCGCTGCCATACAATGACAGATATCGAAATCGATCAGTTTAGTTTCGATTCGAATTCTGTCAGCTTTTCTTGCGACGGGCCATCATTTGAAAACGATCGGTTATTTTTCGTGTTTGTCGCACGCCGCGTTTTCGTTGCCGGTCAAAATTTCACGCCTGCTTCATGCCTAGCGCATTCAATTTGCTGAAACAAGGTGGTGGAGAAAAAGCTGGGGGAGCTTCGGCCATAATTTCATGGGACCATTTCATCAATTCACTGTTCCGCTACTATCAGAATATGAGACAGGAGCAAAACCCCGGCAGTGAAACAGTTTACCGCTACAGAGAGCCCTCAGCAGAAACATCAACCCTCAGGAAATGGCCATCATCGACGCAGCTTACTCCCTTTTCGACACCTTCACACCATTCCCCGGACGTTAGAGATGAATCATCCAACAGGATGAAAATCCAGAAAAAAACTCCCCGGACGCAAAAATCTCGAGAAGGCATGAAGACCAAAGTGGACCACATGCTCAACGCCATCCGCTACGTTACCTACAATTGTTCCTTCCGGAGAACGCTCTAGTTTCCATGAAAATTCTCGCTTCCGAAATGCGTCAACCGAACGTAAATCCTAGGGCTGCTGACCCAAAATGAGCGCACCAAAATTGAAATCCGTCAGGGTTTGTGTTTGGAAAGCGAAGCATCAGTAACATTCTCGGAGGATGACGTTGAATGTGGTCAGGAACTACAGGAGCAGCAGCACGAAACAGGCTCCGTTTGTTTGGAGCTGCAGTACAAGAAAGCTATCGTCGACCGGCTGCGGGGTGTTTGCGGCAGCAGAGCACCCCCCAATCTGGCACACCATCTGCTTGGCTTTGACCTGAGCAAAGAACTGCTACTCACCAATTTGCAGCAACCGGGGGTGCTTCCCGACCAACTGCAGCTTATTTTGCCGCTGGAGGAAGGTAGGTATTTATAATTTGTTTTTGTGATTTGTTGTTTTTTTAGCATTTTTTTTTGCAGGCCAACTCAATTCCCCAGCCCAAGAGCTAGTGATCGAGCACGGCTGACCCAAAATGAGCGCACCAAAAATTAAATCCGAAAGGGTTTTATCGAGTTTTTGGAAAGCGAAGCAGAACCATTCTCGGAGGAACTACAGAAGCAGCACCACAAAACAGGCTCAGTTTGTTCGGAGCTGCAGTGCAAGAAAGCCATCATCGACCGGCTGCAGGAGTGTTTGCCGCAAAGCACCCCCAATTTGGCACACCATCTGTTTGGGTTTGACCTGAGCAAAGAACTTTGACTGCTTATTTTGCTGCTGGATCAAACCTTGGAGGAAGGTAGGTGTTTCTGATTTATTTTTGTGATTTGTTGTTTTTTAAATTTCTTTTGTAGGCCAACTCAATTCCCCAGCCTAAGCGCTACTAATAGAGCACAGCTGACCCAAAATGAGCGCACCAAAAATGAAATCCGAAAGAGTTTGGTCGAGTGTTTTAAAAGCGAAGCAGTAACCTCGAAGTCAATGTGGTCAGGAACTACAGAAGCAGCAGCGCGAAACAGGCTCCGTTTGTTTGGAGCTGCAGTACAAGAAAGCTATCGTCGACCGGCTGCAGGAGTGTTTGCCGAAGCAGAGCACCCCTTAATCTGGCACAAAATCTGCTTGGCTTTGACCTGAGCAAAGAACTGCGACTCAACAATTTGCAGCGGGGTGCTTCCTGAGCAACTGTAGCTTATTTTGCTGCTAGATCAAACCTTGGAGGAAGGTAGGTATTTATGATTTATTTTTGTGATTTGTTGATTTTTAGCATTTTTTTTTTGTAGGCCAACTCAATTCCCCAGCACCAAAAATGAAATCCTAAAGGGTTTTGTCGAGTTTTATGTGATCCGCGTGGATACCGGCGAATGGAGCGAAAAATTCTCCTTGGACGTGGCCGGCTCGAGTGGAGTCATCGCGTGCCAAGCAAACAACATGGCCTATCAGGTGAGACGCTACCTAATTTAACCTTTATTTTCACTTGTTAATCAATTGACTTTTTCAGATTGGAGTTAACAATACCCTCACGCATAACTCTCTCACGAAGCAGATTGTGTTTATGCCATACTTCGTGCTCATAAACCGAGCAGAGTTTGATGTTGAAGTACAGGAACATCTGCGGACAGCGGACAGCGGACAGCTGAACCAAAGTGAAAGTTAACGATTGTGTTCCGCTGCGGCCTAAAACCGAAGATAATCGAATGCTGCGAGTTAAAGCTTCTGGGCGTCCGGAAATTACTGCCTCCTTCAAGTACACCGAAGTTCAATGTACGCTTCTACAGCTCAAAAATCGCTACGGTGGCATTAATGTTGATGTCCACGTAACGGAGGGCGCCATCTACATCACGATTTCTGGTTATCATGTTGGGGATGCTCCAGCTCTGCTGATGAACCACACCTGTGAGCCGTTTGCATTCAAGGAAAAGGGTGATGTTAATGGTAAAATTCGATGCCTTATCAGATGGTTCTGCACACCTGGGTCAATCCAGTTGGTGAGCGATAGTTTTTGATAGCGGATCGAAACTGGCCCCAGTGGAAAATGACCTACGCAAGGACGACATCAGTGAGTTCGCATCGCCAAGTGATAAAGCCGTCTGTTGGGTATCTTTCCTCAACGGAACTCAACGAATTTCGCTCATAACCGATAACGCTAACATTGCTTACGAGCTGCATTCTGCAAGTCGTCTAGACCAAGTAACACAGGAAATGAAACTAGAAATCCATGGCGTTGGCCTGTCGCTTGTCAACAATGCCAAAAAGACTGACCTTATGTACATCGGAATTGCCAGCTCCGGGGTTATCTGGGAAGAATGCAAACGTTCGGGTCGCTTCAAACAGATGAAAATACAGGAAACAATTTACGTTGAAAATGCCTAGCAAAACTACCTCCGTGATGTCGAAATTGGCGCTTCTTCCAACAGAAAATACTTCCTCGAGGGAGAGAAACGTCTGGAGGTAAACTTCCAAAACAACATCATCAAGAAATCCACCGATCGAGCCATCAAGCGCATATTTTACCCCGGCATATGGCTAGAGATGAAATCCTCCTCCCACCAGTTGCAGTTCCACGCCAAAATCAATCGAATACAAATCGACAACCAGTTGAGCGACTGTATCTTCCCGGTCGTTTTGGCACCGATTCTTCCGCCCAAAAGCGTTGCTGCAACAACCGAGTTTAAGCCTTTTGTCGAGATGAGTATGGTTCAACGAATAATTCCACATTCTAATGTAAAGCAATTCAAATACTTACGGGTACTAATGCAAGAGTTCCACGTCAAGGTAGATCTGATCTTCATCAATGAAATATTCGAGATGATCAGCTCAGAAATAACGGAAACTGAAGCGGTAAGTACTTCGATTAAGTGAATAGTAACGAGATTCAAAAATTGTAACTTTTTTAATTTTTGTTAGAAAAAACTGTTCGCTGAGGATCTCAAGGTGCAACCGCAGCCGCTCAATGCGCACGTGGCCATGCAGTCGCAGGTAGAGGTGAAAAATTTCTACGACAATCTTCACCTGGGACCGTTGAAAATTCACGTCAGCTTTTCAATGGCCGGTTCCGAATCGAAAGCTCTCCCGGGAATATTGTCCACTATTTTGCAAGGTGTTGGCGTTACGCTCACCGATATTAATGATGTCGTTTTTCGATTGGCGTTCTTCGAACGGGAGTTGCTGTTCTTAACGCAGCGCCAGCTGGTTTCGGAATGCGTCACTCACTACAGTGGCCAAGCCGTAAAGCAACTGTACGTTCTGGTACTTGGTTTGGACGTTATTGGCAATCCGTACGGATTAGTCGTTGGTTTTACCAAGGGTGTGGAGGATCTCTTCTATGAACCGTTCCAGGGGGCGATTCAGGGACCTAGCGAGTTTGCCGAAGGTCTTGTGCTGGGAGTGAAGTCATTGTTTGGACACACGGTTGGAGGAGCAGCTGACGCTGTTTCGAAGTAAGATTGAAAAACTTATAACATAGTAGCTATTGATGTTAATATTTTGATCTGTCTGTTCACAGAATAACGGGTGCCATGGGTAAGAGACTGGCAGCGCTCACGTTCGACGATGACTATCAGAAAAAGCGCCGTGATGCCTTGAACAAAAAACCTTCAACCCTGCAGGAAGGAATTGCTCGCAGTGGCAAGGGTCTGGTCATGGGAGTGTTTGACGGTGTCACGGGGGTGTTCACCAAACCGATAAGTGGAGCCAAAGAGGAAGGTGTTGAAGATTTCTTCAAAGGTTTGGGCAAAAAAGGAGTTGGGCTGGTGGCACGTCCTATTGCTGGTGTAACGGACTTTGCCAGTGGAAGCTTCGATGCGGTCAAACGTGCAACAGAACTGTCGGATGAAGCCATGCGACTGCGACCGCCACGCTTTCTCCACACCGACGGTATAGTGAGGCCTTTCAATAAGAAGCCGAGGGCAACAAGTTGCTTAAGTAAGGACAAACTTCTTCAAATTATAAATGTGCGTCCATTAAATTTAATTTTCAATAATTTTGCAGGAATGTTGATAAAGGAAAATTTGCTGCTACTGACGTGTTTGCATATTACGAATCTATCCTAGACAATAAGGATGTGGTGTGTTAACCGACTCTAGGATCATTTATGCAACGAGGAACGATCTTTTCGGTGGATGGCAGGTAATGTTTGAAAGATTTGTATTGTATATCGTTATCGTTTGACAAAATTTATTCTTCTAGTGCGAATGGTCACATCGCTGGTCTGAAATTTTGAGCGTCTCGACCGTTAACGATGGTGTGGAATTGGTGCTCAAAACCCGCGGTGGAAAGTCAGCACTGAAGAAAATGTTCAGCTCTTCTAGCAGCCAGAAGAAAATTTTGTTGCTACCCATGGAATACAAGCGTAACCGGTTGGCGGAATTTATGGAAAGGTTACGGGGCAAAGCCGAATAAGTCGAAAGCATGCCCCAGAATCGATATTTTGATGTATGATCGCGAAGAGCTTTTTGCTGCAACGTGTATCGCCACAATAGTTATGAACTATTTTATCGCATAGCGAAAGTACAAGACAAATAAGTTTTATCATTACCGGGCACTGATATGCTTAATCGGTAGCCGTTCTGCACAAGCGAAGCTAAGCGTCCATTCGATTGTATTTAAGGCAAAGGCAGCTTGAAACGAGAAATAGCAGAAGTTTTTGGCGTTCGAAGCAGCCGATCATCTGCCCCATTGGGCAAATCTTATAAAATTCATAAACAAAATTCCAGCGCATTATAAATATTTTTTTTTAAATATTGTATATATTGCCAAACAAATTATTAAAATTATCCATAGAAATAATGTTATTGTTTTATTTCCAAAAAATTGGAATCCGAACAAAAATTGACATCAGGGCAGAAAAACAACAAAAACAACAGGGCAAAGCGTTCGGATTTTTTGTCCGATTTCGATCGGAAAACCGTCAAATTTTGATGGGAAAACCATCTGATTTTGGTAGGAAATCTAATCGATTTCCGTCTTGAAACGACCCGGTTGTTTTGACAGCTCACTCGCAAAAACTTATCGTCGTCAGGAAAGTTGTTTCACCAGGGCACTGAATTCGTCGGAAATCGGTTGGATTTCTCGTCAGAATTCTAACCGATTCACGGGCTGAACGGTCCGAAATCCTACCGATTTTGGGCCGATTTTTCGATCCGGGCCTTAGTGCAAGTGGGATGCAACTCAAATTTCACCCAAATTTTGACAGATCACACGGGCATTTCTTATGGATATTCTTTTTGCCCCGGGAATTGAACAGCAAGCTGTCATTCATCCCTAACCCTCTAATCGGATATTATATCCAGTGTGTTTAAATTTCAGAATCAAACAAGTTGAAAGATTTATCCGCAATTGCTCAAACCAAATTGGCAACCCTGTTTCCTGTCTTTGTCCGTTTATCATCTTTGGTGTTTTGTCTCTCCCTCCAGCAGCGAAAATCATCAATGATGATACCACACACAGTAAAAAAAATCAATGACTGCCAACAGAAGCTGGGGAGGAATAATAATGACAATAATGACACACGTACTCGACAAAAATGATTACAACAATGAAGAAAATTTTTCTCGCCGTCCCACAGAATGATCGAAAATTAATTTATCGAATGTTCCAGACACATGCTGGCTATCGCAGGAACTTACCCATCAAATCCGAGGCCAAGGCTTCCTTCTGGTCGACCGGAACCTTGGAAATTTTGCCTCCCTTGTAGACGTAACTTCCCTCGACGGACTTGAATTCCAGATAACGGGTCACGCCCGTGTGGATTAGCAGCTTCACAAGCAACCCATTGGCCATCAAGAACTTGGGAATCAAGTCCACATTCCAGTCACGGCCACGACCGTACTTATTCTCCGGAAGCTTCACCCCGAATCGGGCGAACAGGTCTTCCAATGGCGTAATCGATGCAGATTCACCACCGTAGTACTTGTTTCGGTCAATGTGCAGCACTTTTTTGCCGGACACGGACAACATTCCACTCAGGATGCACTCCTTCAGTCCGGTACCGAGGACAATGGCGTCGTATTCCTCATCCATGGTAGTGAGCTTTTTCGATCTGGTTTTGTTCCTAGCTCCTCAAGTCAACACCTCAGCACAGAATCACCGGAAGCGCTCTTTGCGATAGCTTTTTCTTCGCTTTTCCTGTGGCGAGAAAGGTCACTCAACCGAAACTGCACACGCACCGACTTCGATCGATTCCAATCGGTCTAAGGAATGAACGGTTCCGAGTTATTCCGAGTTTTGCGAATAATTTACCGTCGTTGTTCCACGAATGCAGTAAATTTTGGGGCCACTGGTTTTTCACAACCTCCTCAGGATGACGAGAAAAATTTTTGACACAGAAGCAATCAGCCACTTGGTCAAAGAGAGAAGCTTCCACTGAGCTGAGCGAGCAGTGGAGTTTCTCATATATGCTTAATTACAATCACTCAGTCGTGCATTAAAAACTTAACATTCTAGTTCGAGGAAACATTTTTTTTTGGTCAATCATTCCATTACTTATTGCCAATAAAATAATTTATTTTGCACAAGATTTTTGTCTTCGCATATAAGTAATTTACCAACAATAAATTCACAAATTGAGGCATAAATCTCTTTAAAAAATAGCAATTCCGCTGACTCTACAAATTAAGCCAATTTTAGTTTCTTCTTCCGAAGAGTGTAGGACTGGATTTAATGATGATGACTGGGCTTCTCGCGTGATGGAGAAAAGGAGAAAATGGGCGATTATAGCAAGCGTTTTCCAATTGGACAGCAAGCGTTCGCGTATAAGAAAAATGTCACATAAATGTCAAATATGAAATATTTCACATAGACGAGGGGCACTTGAAAATGAACAAAAAAAAACCAAACGATATGTTAGACCGATGCAATAACGTTGTTCGATTTTTTTTTCTAATTAATAATAATTATAATTATTAATTTATCAAGTTAATGAATTATTCAAGTTTCGAGTAGTGTTTCGAAATTACTGGATCGATTCAATGAACAATAATCATACTCAAGAGAAAGTCTTAAACCGAGTCGGTGAGTCATTCGTATAGCACTTAGAGCAAACGCACCAATAAGTGAGTATACGCGGCCCGGTTTTGCTCATTTCAGCGGACCGGTTTTGGGATACACACTCTTTCGCGCACCGGGTGGTAGCATAATTATTTTTAAATTTAGCATTGCACTGAGAAAACTTTTGAAGAAAATCTTAATCTTAAATTAATACGGACCGAGTAAATTTTCGGAGTCGTCCACCAAACGGCTCTTCTTAGTTACATGATCTTTTTTGGTCATAAAATACGATGCTTCGAGTTTGTTTATCTGAAATTGAGTGAGAAAGGAAAAAATGTTATCAAAATTCATAGGTAGAAAAAAGTCCTAAACAATATAAAATACAAAATAAATATAACTCACCATCAGAACCAGCAATTGCACTTTCTCGTTCAATTCCTGGATAAACCCGAAAAAATATAACGAAATTGCGAATTCAACTGGTTATCCAAAAAAAAATCCATCCACAATTTTAATCTCATACACATTTTTTCCTAAAATTATTATTATTATAATTTATTAGAGACCTTTATAACCACCCGGGTCATTCGGGTCTTTTCTTAAAATGGATATCAACAAACATCCACACGCTGCGACGTCGTTTGTTTATAGTTCAGCTTAAAACTTCAACTTCTTTTTCTATCCAACGTGCAGACTGAAATAGTTGCTTCTCCGAAAAACTGGGTCCCATTAGTTGCAAACTTATTGAGAGACCTCGTTTCGAAAGCCGAATAGGTAGGGACAGTAATGGAATGCCACCCATACGGTTGGATACAAAAATCCTGCACAGCGCATTGGTCTCGATTATTATTATTCCGAGAAAAATCCTCGAAGCTTCACTCAAGGTTGTGGGAGTCAGTAAAATGTTTACTACACGGAATGCACAATCAAAATTTTCAGAAAGCAATCGTCGGACTTGAAGGGCTTTTCGAAAATATTTCATGGAATTAGTTTTTGCGCAATAAAAAAAGTTTCCGCTTTCCGTTCGTTTGTTTAATTCTGCTTAAAACGATAGAATTTTTTCAGTGCATGTTTGATCTCGCCCCTTTCTAGTGAGCAAATTTGGTGATTTTGTCGGTCCCGACGGCAACGGCCCTATTTTGCTCACCTTCATACTAACCCCCGGTGCGGTATGGAAGTGATTAAACTCGTGAGCATTTTCACTTTGCTCGCGATTGCTGCGGATGCCCTTATAGCAGCCAAGCTAGCTCTGTTCTATTCTTCTTTTTTTGTTTCAACATCTTACGGCGTGTTCGTAAATTGATTTTTTTTATCGAAGTGATTCTTTTTATCAATGCTGGCGTTCGTAAATTAAACATTCTGTATGCAAAACCATTTGAAGGTGATTTGACATTTACCAAACAAATCGATGCATCACCCAAAAAATCAGTTTACGAACGCGCCGTTAATGTCATTATCGTTAACTTTCATTAATAATGCAATTGACGGACAGGTATTGAAAACTCTATTTAACTATGTTTATTCTTGTGATCGAACTAACGAACATCAGCTCAGGAGACAATATAGGTACTTTACCACCGAGCCTACCTCAAATGTTTTTAAATATACATTTTCTTCTTGTTGTCCAATTTCACAACATGAATATTTTGCATCCAAATTTTAAAAATTTCCAATTCTCATATTTTGTTGCGAATTTGTTTGAATCTTTACTAATATGATTTAAAAATATAATATGATTTTTCTTCGTCTGATTTGTGTCTCAATGTTTTTGAACAGTAATTTTATCACTGGAGTTCGGAAAAAGTGATGCGAAAAGCACGTCGCGACAGACTTTTTATCTAATCGATAGATAAAGCATAGCTTCGTTTAAAGTAGGTATGGAAATTGGTTTCTACTGATTTCTGTCAACTGGTAGTTGTTCAAAGATCGAAGTCTATTTGAAAAAGACAGGTGATCAACTGCCAATCAATTTCGACCAAACTTCATTGAACAGACTCCGGGAACAGTCTACGAAATTCTAAGAAACGAAGAATCACAAGAACATTCACTTTTAGAATGCCTTAAAGAATGTAATATCTACTTAACTCTGTAAAAATCAAATAATCAAGACACGAATGCCGCAGAGACGGTAAAGTGTCTCAAATAAACAAAAATAAAAAGACTCCATACTTATCTCTTAAATTGTACTCCCAAATTCCAGAATCATTTTAAGTTAACCGAATTCAAGTTTCGTTACCAATCGTGGTTCAACCAGAACTACTCTTTGCGTTAAACCAATGTTCATTTTTGTATCATGCAGTGATGTTTTTGTAAATGTGACAATCTTTAATTTAATTCCCTGCGAAACGCCACAAACTCTTCTAGGTGAATAGATTTTATGCTCTCTACCAATGCAGCATATTTATTTATGTTGAATTCACACTCTCTGCTCTCGCGCTCTCTCTACGGTTCTTATTAGATTTCTCAGCTGCTGAGCAGTCAGTTGTGTTTGTGCTTCGGTTGGAATCGGTCGCGGCGTGTGGGTTTTTCCGGCCCGGTAGAATTTTTTGTTCTGAAAATTTTCGGCAGGTTTTTTCTTTGTCGAATGTTCCCGGATTTGGCCGCATGGTGTACCGGAAGTTAGGTCATTGCATCTCGTTTCCCGTATAAAGTTAGTTTTCTGTAAAAGTTTGATTGAATTTCAGCGTGCCTCGTGCTTTCGTTCGAAATTATTTTGGACAAATCAACAACAATAACAAAAGTGACAGTTTGGGGATTCTCGAGAAACCAATTCACCTAACAGTGATTGTTCTATGGTAAGCCAGTGTCAGAAAGGCGAGAAAGATCAAATTTGTCTTCGTTTTGTTTAGTGAAAAGTTTTGAATAAAAAGATAGAATCATTTGAAAAAGTTTACACCAACTTTTTGTTCAGAAGCTCAAAGCTATCCAACTTTATCTTGAGACACATTATCGAGCTTATAAACCTTAATTCAAAATGTGGATCACAAAGCGAAACAGTGAAAGAAGAGTGTAGAAATCCGCTGTTCCAGCTCTTCTGAGATTTTGCAAAGTTGAGCCGAGCATAATCTTCTCTGCTCACTGCTCACCATCATCAGTTGTTGATTCCAGCAAGCAACAGAAGAAACGCTGGCTAACATATGTCCAGGAATGTCCACAACAACGACGAAACCGGACGAAGGCTATAGCACCATCATCGTCATCATCGCCAACACCATCATTGCCAACGTTTGTGGTACCGGTTTGTGGCCTACAGAAAGAAGCATCCGACGACCGGAGTAAAACATCTGAAGGGATTTCTCTTTTCGGAACACATGCACAGTGGATTGACCGATCGGCAAAAGAATCAACGTCGTAAGCCCAATACAAGGAGCTTTTTACTATTACTGTTTATGTTCTCGTAAAGTGGATCGCGGTTTATTCTCAATACGTTAATTTGCCGGTAAATGTAATAAGTGAACGAACTTTTGAATGTGTCTTGGCCATTTAGGTACCTATCTACGTTGTTTGATAAGAAACTAGTTCGGGCTTCGTAATCAGCTTTGTCTTGTCTGATGTCTGTTCTCAGTTTGATTGTCAGTATCCTAATTTGAAAGCAGTCATAATTGTACGTGATTGTACCATCACACATTTGGCGGGCAGGGTGCCAAGTGAAGAAAATCATTCTTGTGTAAACCAAAAAAAACGATGATTGTGTTAAGTTCTATTTATCTTCGGGGTTAAGTGTGTATCTTACATTGCGGGCTTGATTCTAAGCAGAAAAAAAAATCAAAGTGAGAAGTTTAAACAGAAATAAATTCGCAGGTGGATTGATTCGATTACCAAAAAAATATATCTACTGTGGATTTGCAGTGTGATTCTTTAAGGAAAAAATTATAAACCATAACTGCTGAAGAAAACGGATTACACGGATCTACGGAGTAACTCAAGTTTGAGCTGAACCTGGATAACCAAATTTAACTTGAAAGGTAAGGACACACGAGTTCTACTGTATGAAATGAAACCTTATCAAACCTTATGATTCTCAAAACCTCTAGAAAGCTTTTAACAAATACCTCATTGGATTGCTCATAAAAGTTTTCGATATGCTATAAATAAAGCAATTTAATTTTATCCTCCGAAAACCGCTACTTCAAAGATGATTGTTATCTAAAAAGAAGCTTTTATGCACTTGTATCCCGTAGGCTTTTTTGTAGGGCCTCTTATAAAATACAGACCCCTTTCAATTTTGGCAACACACCTGAACACGACTTAAATCAAACGGGAATTTCCAACTTTTTTTTTATTTGTTGCTTGAAAATTATAGTACAACATGTACAAATTTTTTTGTCAAGCTTATTTAACAATTTAAAATATTTTTTTATAATGTTTCATCATGTTGATTATTTTATTTTTATTTACATAGTATTCCGTCTCACGACATAACTTGACGAACATAATTCCTAAAATTCACTCGGTTCATAGCAACCGTTCTCCAATTTCTCGGGCACCACACGTTCGCCAGATCACGCTCCACTTGGTCTAACCACCTCGCTCGTTGTGCCCCCGCTCGTCTTGTTCCTACCGGATTCGTAGCGAACACCTGTTTTGCAGGACAGTCATCCGGCATTCTCGCAACATGTCCTGCCCAGCGTATCCGGCCAGCCTTCACCACCTTCTGGATACTGGGTTCGCCGAAGAGTCGCGCGAGCTCGTGGTTCATCCTTCGCCTCCACACTCCGTTCTCCTGTACGCCGCCAAAGATGATTCTTAACACTCGTCGCTCGAATACTCCGAGTGTACGCAGGTCCTCCTCGAACAATATCCATGTCTCGTGCCCGTAGAGAACAACCGGTCTAATGAGCGTCATATACAGGTTACACTTCGTGCGAGGGCTAAGTCTTCTCGACCGCAGTTGCTTGTGGAGTCCATAGTAGGCACGACTTCCGCTGATAATTCGCCTCCGGATCTCACGGCTGGTGTCATTGTCTGCCGTCTCCAGCTCGTCGCCGTCGATCGTGACCTTGTTATTACTGGACAAGCGGGTTCGGTCGGTCTCGGATCCGCAGGCCAGCATGTTCTTCGTCTTGGACGTATTAATCATCAACCCAATCCTTCCTGCTTCGCGTTTCAGTTTGCGGTAGATCTCCTCCACCGCCGCAGATGATCTGCCGACTATATCAATGTCATCGGCAAAGCAGATAAGTTGACTGGATCTGTTGAAAATCGTGCCCCGCATTTCGCCCACCGCTCGTCGAATAACACCTTCTAGCGCCACGTTGAACATCATGCAGGATAGACCATCACCTTGTCGAAGCCCCCTGCGCGATTCGAATGAACTCGACAATTCACCCGAAATCCGCACACAGCACTGCGTTCCATCCATCGTCGCCTTGATCAGTCTGATCAGCTTCCCGGAAAAGCCGTTCTCGTCCATGATTTTCCATAGCTCGTTACGGTCGATCGTGTCGTATGCGGCTTTGAAGTCGATGAATAGATGGTGCGTAGGGACTTGGTGTTCCCGGCATTTTTGGAGGATTTGCCGTAATGTGAATATCTGGTCCGTCGTTGACCTCCCTCCATAAAGCCGGCCTGATGACTTCCCACGAATCTGTTGATGTCTTATTTAACACTTTTTTGCTTGATTTTTCATGTTTGTTCTTTTTGTTAAATATGTAATTTTCACAGCTTAACACTCAATGACCTGAATGACTTATGTTTTAGTTACGCTGGGGCCAAGCCTCAGAAAAATGGGCACACAATATTGTACCTCGCGTAGCTTCTACTCCAAAGGATAAAACTTGCATACAGACCCCGTTCGATTTTGGCAACATTCGATTTTGGCAACATCCGAGAGAAAACCGTTCGATTTTGGCAACATCCAAAAAATACGGTTTTTTTTTTGTCATTTTTTTTTATTTCATTCTCATTTCAAATTTTTTTTTTTTTTTTTTTTATGATTCTTTATTTGAAACGGCTCATACAATTAAGTTTCAAGGAGCCAAACTCGCTTTTTTGTACATTTCAAATTTATCAAAATTAATGTAAAACGTAATATTAGCATGAAATTTTTCAATTCGGCTTATTTAAAATAGTTTTAAACTGTAAAATTTTTTCCATGTTTTACTGATTGAAACTAATATAATTGAGCCAATTTGAAAAAAAATTATGATAATATAAGGTTTTACATTAGTTTTAACTTATTTGAAATGAAAATAAAAATAAAAAAGTGACAAAAAAAAACCGTTCGATTTTGGCAACATAAAATTTATAGGGGGTGTTGCCAAAAACGAACGGGGTCTGTATTTCAGAAAATCATCCTGGGAAATTTCGAAAATATGCGTTGCATTATTTCTTGTGAAAAAAAACTGCGAGCGACAAAACAATGCAACAACAAAATGCACGGTAGTTCAGCGAGGTAACAGTCACTTTCACCACACGCTCTCTCTCGAATGACAAATTTTCTCAACTTTTTTGTGTTACATATTTAAAAACATGGTACAAAATATGACAATATGATTTTGCCAAAAAAAACAGTTAATTATATACCATTAGATTATTGTATGTATCTTTTACCTTTGTATGAGGACAAATTAAAGAGATAATATGCCAAAGACTATGCACTTAAGGCTGGTGTCGATAAAAATCGATAAGATTTTTTGGCGTCGAAACTATTTCGTTTGCACATTTTTTTTTTATTTATGGAGTGTTGCAAATTCAAAAGTAATAACACGGTCCAAAAGTTGAAAGCTCGAAGGTAATCCAGCATTTCAAACCATTTTTTACAATAAACGTTGAAATACGAGGATAAAGTAGTGGTAAAAAATGCCTCGATATTTTTATATGTATCTCAATACTTACTGAAACTAGACACTTCAAGTAATTCAACAAGGCCAAGTTTGTAATATTCGGATCAGTGATGAAAATTTTTCATTTTCAGTTTTTTTATTTGTATGTCTTTAGAGTTACGTTTCCCAAAATTTCAAAGGAGAATGGGCAGTTTCGTTTTCTGGTGTACACGGATGTGCAATATACGCTTCGAAAATTCTTGATGAGACAAGAAAAAATCACTATATGACAGCTTTGTACTTATTTTGTACGGAAAAAACGATAATCTCGAGCTCAAGTACACAATTCAAACTGTTTTTGTTCTTTCATAAAATGTTCTTTCATAAATGTATTTTTTAAGGAGTAATTTAGAAGAAGAAAAAATCATCAATTTAAACGTGAATTCTCGATTAGAATAAAAAAATTCAATGAATTTTTAGCAGAAAATTTAACCAAAACACATATTATAAACTATGTGTCGAAATGAATTTAATAAAATTTCTTCAAAAAGATATTTTATTTCCAAAGTGTTCAGTGGTTCAAATCGGAGGTTTACTTATTGATTTAATTTCAAGTTCTTCCAGTAATCAAAATCAAAAACTAATAAAATCTATTATATAAAATTCTCTTGTAACGGTGTTTGTAGTACTACTCCTCCGAAATGACCTTAAAGATTCAAATGAAATTATTTTTAGAATATTCTGTAGGCATGCGAATCGGTTTATATTGAATAAAAATAGCTAAAAGTCGCATCAATCATCTACAATAATTGAATTTGTAGTAATTTGAATGAAATTAAAGTCATGACATCCATTTTTGAGAAATTTTCTTTCCTTTAGGCGCCGGGCGGTTTGTTTTTCATCTCCATGGTCGAGGCGTCGCCAGCAAACTTTGTGGAAGAGGCATAGCATACTGATTAGTGAAAACATTTGGGCGCGTATTTCTCAACCAGGCATACTGTTAATGCACGTGGTGGCAATATGAAGCCTAGATGTGTTTTTTTCATCTTGATTTCTAGCTCATTTGTACAGCACATAAATGAATGACGACTAGATGTGACCCAGATTTAAATTTTGCCGATCGAATCAAAACCATATAATGATTTTAAAAATTAAAAAATAATGATTTCGTATTAGTAATAGCAGCAATTTTAGTAAAGATGCATATGGAATAATGGTATGACTCTTTGCGGACGTTTGAAAAATGGAAAGTGGGAAGATTTACATACAATTATGTAATCCAATACGCTTAAAAGGTTAGTTTTGATTCATATAAAAAAGAAAAAAAAAAGATATTTTTGATAGTAATAGATCGAAAGCATTTTTTGAACATGCACAAATGTACTAAACTGATGATGTATCAAGCGCCATTCAAATTTTTAAAACAACATAAAAATCTATGAAAATTAAAAAATTCATGAAGAGCCTCCCCTTTAAAATAGATTATATAGAATTGATGTATTTAATGGCCGAACGAGATATCTTTTTGATTTTTTGCAAGCATAAGTGAAAGTTTTAAATAAATAAACCATTTTTTCATAACAAAAAGTGAGGTTATGAAAACGGTTAACAAAAAATTTCCTCTAATGTTTTTAATTTCTTCAGCTCTAAAAAATATACAATCCAAAACTAACTGGGAGCTGAAAGCGCTGCTTTAGGCAAAATATTAGCCAAATACTCCAAAAATTGTCCCGATTGTCAAAATTCTATTTCCATAAAAAAATGAAAAACTTTTCATTTCTATTAAAACCTTAATGTGAACTTGAACAAAGCAATTGTTATACAATAAATGAAACACACATATTATCAACATGCAGTTATTCATGGAACAAGTTACAAAAAGTGGAATTTCTAAGCACGAGGCATGCCAAGTTGGACGATTACGTCGAGTGCTGAAAAAAATTGAATTTGCAACGAGAACCTGATACCTGATCATTTGGCAAAGTATATAAAAAGTATTCATGTAAGATGCATGTAAATTTATTGAATGTTATTTTTTGATGATTTAAATAAAGAACCGTAGAATTGAGTTAAAATTATAAGGTTTTATTTCGATAGAATTAAGCGGGACATTTCGAGTAAACGGAAAGGAAGGAAATGTAAAAAAAAAACTAGCACATGTTTCGAAAGGATTAACAATTCAATATTTTATGCTTTTTTTTAAATTAATCAGCGAGAAAAAAAATGGAAAATGAACGCCAAGTTTAACACGGTAAGACGAAGTTTACCGGGTCTGCTAGTTTATTTATGAAATTAAAAAAAAAGAAATGTTTGGAATGTAACATGTTGAAACAGGTTGAGCACCACCGACTTTCAGTGTGTGCTGCACGGCTAACTTTTACCCAAAATACAAACACTCAAAACCCGGAACTTCTTAGATACAATCACAATTTACTCTTACGACATATTAACAACCTAAGCTTGCTTAACATTATTACTCACGGCACGGGCCCGTTTCGTACCTTAATTTACAAAGACAACATCCAAAACGCACATACATTCGTATCACAGCTCGGTTTCCTGAGGTATCACATAATCTGGCAGCCCTTCCTGGCTGCACTGCTCCACGGGTGCATGGCAATGACCCGGAGCACCTCCGACGTCTGCTTCCGGCTGGCTCTGTTTTGGCCCGGCCGGGCTGATCGGCTCGCAAAAAAAAAACGATTCCAGATCCCAAACAGCCTATAATAATTTGCCTTATAAGATATGAAGCTATGGTTTTCGACAAAGTTGTTCAGCGGAAAATTTTCTTTAAAAATGTATAAATTGGCACGAAAACCATAAGCAAGCTCGGTTCCACAGAAGAAGGAAAAATGATGTTACTTTTTCAGTACAAAATATTGAATTTATTTAAAAATTGAGATCAATCGAAAACGCTCACTGAAGAACGTAGTAAGTTGCTATCGAATTACCGGTATATGAACAATAGTCACAAAAAGTTCAAAAAAGTGGTCTGAAAAACCTACTTTTCATTCGATTGCTAGTCAATACTGTTTGAGCGATGGTAGAGTTTGTTAAAAAATATGACTACAAAATCTATTAAAATTCTAAAATTTTGCTGTCTTTAGATTTTCGATGCAACAAAGAATGAATTTACTAGAATTTTTCAAAGTTCACTACTTTGCGCAATTTTTTTACAAATTGAAATTTCATCTGTTTTTGTGGTCCATCGTCAGGTTGTGCCCGGATTTTCAGTGCTTTTACTTTGTTTGTACAAATAAAAAGTATATTCATTGGAAAGCGAATTTAATCTACATTCTAGTGAGGTGCAACAATTCACGCTGTGAGATTTCTCAAAAATATGAAAATTATATACGTAAAATCATTCCTGAATTTCTAGAACCTCAAGCAGCGCGTCCAGCAAAACGTGTTTGTTTGCTCTCCGAGTAGGTACGGTGGGAGGTGATTTGGACAGAGAGCCAAGCAGAGAGAAGAAATAATGATGCGTGTCGTGCGTTTCTTGGTTGAAAGGTTTCTATTGATAGTAGTCAGCACCTTCCATGCATCCTAATCTAATCTATCCGTCTATAAATTTCATTTGATATTCTTCCTATTAGAATGCATAGTTCACCGAAATGCCATTAATCATTCAATTAAATATTAACGAGAATTGTAAACTCTACTGATAATAAAAGAATGCAAAATATCTCTACGGAGTATAAAAGGATACGCTGGTCATATAGTCTCAGTACTGTTTCAGTTTCAGTTCCGAGTCGTGCTAAAAAAAGCATCGGCTAGAAAATATAAGAAGAAGAAAAAGAAAATGCGTGGCTTTACCCCCGAGCAAAGAAAACGGATTGTGCACGAATGGTGCACCGTGAGTGGTTTTTTAACCAGAAAATTAGCTAAGGAAAAAGGTGTGAGTGTTGAAGCAGTTCAAACCACGTTGAGAAAGTTTGGAGAACAGAGTACCTGGCCCTGCCGACCCTACAATAGACAAGAAAATTTAAAAAAAGAAAAAAAAATCGGGAGGTCACAAAGCTTCTACTGGAGCAAACCGTAGGCGAAAGGAAGTGTGATGTGGCACTTTTATCAGAACCATACAGAATTCCGTATGGATGGTAATTGGACAGCGGATAGGTCTTAGCTGCTATGCACGCCACGGGACGTTTTCCTATCCAGGAGATAGTGGTAGATTCTAGAGACGGATTCGTGATTGCTAAAATTAACGGCATCTTTTTCTGTAGCTGCTACGCTTCACCAAGATGGACGAACGGGGAGTTCAACACAATGTTGGATGAACTCACTCACGAACTGACAATCACCCCTGTAGTAATCAGTGATGGTAAATTTCGCCCGTCACGCTTGACGCGACTAGTTTTGTTTCATCAAACGACTGGCACTGTTCTCAATTGACGGAGCCTCACTACTCGCATGACGGATAAAGCACGATCAACAATTCTCCATCATCGACTGGCGAAGCTACTACACATGGTCAAAATTTCTCCTGAGAGTGACTGGCAAATCTCTTCACACTTCGATCGGCAGCTGACGGCAGGTACAACTAACGGCGCGTTCGTAAATTGATTTTTTTGGGTGATGCATCAGTCGATTGATTTGTTTGGTAGATGTCAAATCACTTTCCATATGCTTTTGCATACGTTTGTTTGGAATTTACGAACGCCAGCATCGATAAAAAAAAATCACTTCGATAGAAAAAAAATCAATTTACGAACACGCCGTAATTGAACGACTTGCTGGCAGAGAGCAACAATAATAATAAATGCTTTTCTTGTTCGTCTTCGGTCGTCTTCGGCTTGCTGGCAGGAGCAACAATAATAATAAATGCGTTTCTTTTTCGTCATCGGTCGTTTGAATGCGATTGCTTGACTAGGTTATTATTTTAGCTTCAAATGACTGGGGAATGAATAACTGGCAAACGAAGTGACTGGTCGTTAAGGAACAGTCAATTGAGTTTGACGGACCAAGAGGCTTCACAGTCACAGCTTCACGCCTCATGACGATGCCTTTTGCCAAGCCTGGTAGTGATAGAAGGAGACTTCAACGCTTGGGCGATTAACTGAGGTAGTAGGTGCAACAACCCACAGTTTGCTAGAGTCCTTCGCGAGACTGGAGGTTGAGCTGTGCAATATTGGATCTATCAGCACCTATCGCAAGCATGGAATTCCAGACAGAACTCAGTGATAGATATCACCTTTGCGAGTCCATCATTAAAAACTGATATGAATTGGATAGTGTGTGACGATTATACGCACAGCAATCACTAGGCGATACGCTACAGCGCAGGAGACCGAAATCCGGTGGCAGTAAGGCAACTGCCAGCCCATGAGCGAAGATGGAAGACCAAAGTTTTTGATAAGGAAGTGTGGATCGAAGCTATTAACATGCAGGAAGCATCGCGGGTTCATGATGCTGAGCAGCTGACAGAAATGATGGTAGCGGTGTGCGACATGACCATGTCCAGAAGGAATACACCGAAGTGGTGGCGACGACCAGCTTACTGGTAGACCTCAAAAATAGCTGAGCCAGACGACGAGCTCAACGGGCCAGAAACGAAGCCGATGGAGAAACGAGAAATGCCGTTTATCGAGCAGCCAGGGTGGCGTTTAAGCGAGCTATTAAAGCAAGCAAAGAGAACTGCTACAGAGCGTTATGCAAGAGCGTAGATGATAACCCATGGGGCCAAGCCTATAGAGTTGCACTGGCGAGATTCGGGGGTCCAAGGTCGCCGATCGAAAAGTGTCCGAAAAAACTGAGAGAGATCGTTGCACATCTTTTCGCGCAGTATGGCCCGACGCAGTGGCCACTTACCCCGTACGACGCGGGTGCCCACGACATCGGGCCAGTAACGAACGAGGAACTTGTAGCTATCGCTAAGAAACTTGCGGTGAATAAGGTCCCTGGTCTGGACGGAATCCTAATTGCAGTGCTGAAGGTGGCGGTACAAACCATTCCGGATACTTTCAGAGTGGTGCTACAAAAGTGTCTCGACGAGGGATCTTTTCCCAATTCGTGGAAAACGGCAAAGTTGGTGCTACTACCGAAACTTGGAACCTCCAGGGCATCCATCATCATACAGACCCATTTGTCTGGTGGACACCCTTGGTAAGCTACTGGAGAGGATAATATTTAACAGACTAATTATCAACACAGAAGGTTAAAGTGGACTGTTGGACAGACAGATTTGGTTTTCGGAAAGGGAGATCTACGGTCGACGCCATCCGAATGGTGACAGAGTACGTGATGCGCGCATATAAAAAGAAGCGGACAGGTGCTCGTCACTGCGCCATTGTGACAATCGACGTTAAGAATGCCTTCAACAATGCCAGCTGGGAAGCGATTGCCAAGGCGCTTCACAGGATGCGTGTTCCCAATACCCTCTGCAGGATAATAGGAAGCAGCAGGTGTCCGTAGAAAGGGTTGGCATCTGGATGGAGGGAGTTAAGCTTCAGATAGCTCACCATAAAACCGGAGTTCTGCTCGTGATCAACAAAAGAGTTGTGCCGCACATGGAGATTACTGTTGGAGGGCACACGACATCTTCGAAACAGCAGCTGAAATACCTTGGAGTAATGGTCGACAATCGCTTAAGTTTTGGTGCGCATGTCAAATACTGTTGTAAAAATGCATCGAAAGTCATAGATTCATTGGCCTGGATTATGCCAAACTGTCATGGTACAAAGAGTTGCAAGAGACGTCTCCTTGCAAGCGTAGCACAGTCGAAACTACGATACGGAGGAGCGGCCTGGAGCTCCGCGATAGAGGTAGAGCGCAACAGATCCAAATTACGGAGCACACATCGGCTGATAGCCATGCGTGTTTCCTGTGCATACAGGACCATATCAGCAGATGCAGCTTTTGTCATCGCGGGCATGATTCCCATCGACATAACTCTGGCGGAGGATATGGAGTGTTACAAAGCAAGAGCTATTAGAGAAGTGCGTGAGATTCAACGAGCAGCGTCAATGCTGAAGTGGCAGGAGCAATGGAACGCATCGAACAACGCAAGATGGACGCATAGGTTAATCCCGCGACTTTCAGACTGGGTAAATCGAAAGTATGGAAAGGCCAACTTTTACCTGACGCAGTTCCTTTCGGGTCATGGGTGCTTTAAGCAATACCTTCATCGGTTTAAGCTTATCAGCTCGCCTTATTGCCCGGAATGCGTAGATACGGAGGAACCGGCAGAACATGCTATCTTAGTCTGCCCCAGGTTCACGTTGTTGACGTTCTTAGTCTGCCCCAGGTTTAAGTTGTTGACGTTTCAAGACGTCAACAACTTAAAAATTTGAACGCTGAAAATATTGTGAGTGAAATGTGTCGCGGTCTCACGTAAAGGTCTTAAAAGGTCTCACGTACTCAGCTACGATCTTTCCTGCAGCAAACGGAAGCGGAGATACCATTCGGGGTGGTCGGGACGGGATTCTAGCTTGGTATTTCTAACCACCAAGGCCATGCCTTGGTGGTTAGAAATCCTGCGAGAGTGGATGCTGTGACGGGCGCGAGTTACTTTGAAAGCGTTATCTAACCGGCACACTTTTCGAAGTCCCCGGGGTAGTGGATGCTGTGACGGGCGTGAGTTACTATGAGAGCGTTACCTAACCGGCACACGTCTCGGGGTCTTCCGTACCAGTCTGAAGTTGGCGATAGAGGAAAAGGAAAAGGAGAAAGAGGATAAAGGAGAAAGACCAAAATTGAGAAAGAGGAAAAGGGTGAGATGTATAAGTGCATGAGCACAGCCTACACAGTAAGCAAAAATTACCGAGTTCGGTAATTTTTTTACCGAAATCCTAACATGAGTAAATCGTTAAACTGTTCGGTAATTTTTTCGGTAAAAAATAAACGAACATCGGTAAATCGATTCTTCATTTACCAATGTTCGTTTATTTTTTACCGAAAAAATTACCGAACAGTTTAACGATTTACACATGTTAGGATTTCGGTAAAAAAAATTACCGAATTCGGTAATTTTCGTTTACTGTGTACCCCTTGATGTAGTATAATAGGGTGAAACCAAGGGGCACATCTGGCACACGAAGCCCAAGGTGGTTTTAATGGGACGAACCCACTCACGGCAGCAAACACCCGGTTGTTCTGGTTTGAATTCAAATTTCCATCTTGTCGTACGGCGTCCTTCGGCATCAGTACGGGATGTGGCTAAGTAACTAGGTACCTCATCGAGTGACGTTATGCGTGCCAAAGAGAGAATTGGACTTCAGTAGACCCATCGGAAGCAGAAGCAGCAAAAACCGAGTATCAAATAGGCTGAATCCGTGAAACCGAGGGCTCGGAAACTCTACGACGAACTTCTGACCGAGAAATCGGGTTATATTATCATGAAACCCATGAAATATATTATGATGAAACCTACATTAAACTCGACTATAAAACTCTACCTGGACCACAATTGTATACCTTACCGAAGGAACAGGATGTTATTGAATCAGTGAAAGTCATTTATACTGATTAATTTGAAAGAAGGTTATGGTGTGGCAAGCCATATGTGAATGCGGTAAAATCTCTCGTCCATTCATAACCACAAAATACGATGAAAGGCAAAATTTACGTGCATGAATGTTAAAAAAAAAGGTTGCTACCCTAAATCAAACACGATAACAAGCCTACAATCTTTTCGCTTGAACTCGCTACGTGCCACTACTCTAAGGATGCATTAAAGTGGAATGAAGTCAAAATGGTCACATGTTTACCGAAAAACATGAACCCACCAGAGATTCGTCCAATTGAATTTTTTTGGGCTTTAACGAAGGCAAATCTGAGGAAGACATGAAACCAGAGGACAGTGTTGAAAAATTCAAGAAAGCGGTAAAAATTGTCGCAGAAAGCACTGTGCAGAAATAAGGGAACTCGCCTACCCTAAAAAACTAATGCTAAGTTATTATAAATTGAAAGAAAACACAATTTTGCAGTATGTTTGAAAATAAAATGTTAAAAAGAAATCATTGTTTCTTTTATTCAAGAAAGAAAGGGTAATTATAATTTTAAGACGAGTCTATAGATTTCTTCTTAATGTATTAAGACTTTTAGTGACCTTGAGTTCAGCCATCAAAGTTACTAGCAAATAATATGAGCTCATTGTACTGAGTACTGAGCCTCGAAGAAAGGGCACATTTTACTCGGTACATTGCACAAGTTGAACAGCGAAGCATCTTCGCCAGAACTTGTTTACTTCAATGCTCTAACAATATGCTGCTGCTGCTGTCGTCATTCAATTTTTTCCAAGAACGAAAAACATTTACCCTAAGACTGGGTCAATACATCTTGCAACAACTAGATACATGTAGATGTACGTGCACCTAACTTTTGCTAGCGAATGGCACATTTATTCCACCACCAATAGAATCTTACAGGTGTTTCTGCATAGTTTTCAAAACAGAAAAAGAGAACCCCTAGCGACTATTATTGTACGGTTTCCTGCCTGCCTGCGAAGATGCACCGCAATCAAGCAACATCTGTTGGACGCTTCTGCTATAGGTAGATGAATCGTAGCTTGATTTTTCTTGCTAGACCCCTCTGAGCAGAGATTGTGGAAAACGAAGTTTCCAATGCAATGAGTAGAGCAGTGTTTTTCTTGAGACTCGTGTTGCATTGAGAAAAGGTGATCTCTTGAAAATTGTCTGACTTTACCTTCCACCATCTTCGTCTCGCTATACAGCCGAGGTCGAAAGAATAATTTTACCTCGAGATGACTTTTGTTATTATGGTGGATTTTATTAGGCAAGTTTTTTCTGACGAGTGCATAGAAAAAATAGTGAACCAATACGAAGAAGTGCTGAAGCACCACAAGCAAAACAGAAACTGAAACCGTCATCATCATCATCGTCGTCGTCGTCAGATCTCTCTTTACCAAGTTGGATCGAATCGAAACCGGTTTCTGGATCCTTCACGTGTCTGGTCCGTCCGGGTAAAGGTGGCAGATTCATTCGGGAGGCGGATCAGATCAGTTCAAGTAATACGGGGAAAAAACACTAAGCTAATTCTGGGATATTCAAAGGGCAACCGGTTCGCTCGCTGATTCGTTGCGAGGAATTTTTCGCAAAGAAAGACCTCCTGGATTCGTTTTCGTGGCGGGGCACAATAAGCCACTATATGTATGTTTTTAACAGTAAAAAGTTCCATGCACTGTTCGGGGTTGGACTGAAAAATTAAGAAGAAAAAACGGTCTCCCAGTTCATTCAACAGTGCCTCGTGCTCGTATATCGGTATATCTTTAAGGTGGCAGTCTCTCTCTCACTCTATTGTGTTTTGTTCTCCTGCAGATGATATTGGCCTTTTGCCTGCAGTTTTCAAATATCCTCCAATTCTCACAATCACTATACCTAGTAGCATGGTAGAGCATTTTTGCATTGTTCTTTTGAAACGACTCGTGCGGTGGTATCGAGCAAAGTTTTAAGCTTTTCTTTGGTATTTCTTGAAACCTCCAACTCTTTTTTGTCCATCGTAAAGTTTTGAACGCGTTTGGAAGCTGTTGGTACGTTCTGCTGTCTGCATGCACTGAGTATGAAATTATGTTTGTCTTCCCCTTGATGGAAGGTTATTTTTCATTTTTATCTCATTGTCTCAAGCAAGTTTTTTTTGTAAATGATTGGGAAATCGAAACTGTATGACGATATATTGTATATGCATGCACGTAATTTCGGTTAAACACTTGAGTGACATATAAAATCTAAACTTGCCAAAACAGATTACTGTATACACAAACCCAGCTGTTAACGAATGGAACCACACAAGAGCTTGCATTTCGTTATCTAGAAAATTTTAACTTAATTGTTAGCAGTCGTTTATCACTGGATAAGATGCGCTGTTTGGTGCTGATAGGTAATGGCCAATACCTATATAGACAGCTCCCTCTGTACTACGTATAGATAGTATAGAGGCAGCGCTTGAGTCGTTGATAGCTGAATTATAGTCCCGGTTCGTGGAAGGCAGGAAAAAGTACCTAAGTAGCTACCTACAATCGACAACTATAATATGACTAATTGATATTGCGTGTAGGCAGGGAAGACCAGTTGAATATGGAAACTAACTGCATTCACAATCGCCCAGAATGATCACTTAACTTAGAACACTCGAGAGTTCAACGAAATGTTTATTATTACAAGCTTTGCGTCTAGGGAATGTACCAAGCTTGAATTGAGTTTTTTTTTTCAAAGCGATGGGTGGAAATATTGATGTGTGGTAAGAAATTTCGTAGCTTTTCAACTGATCGGCAAAAGTTCTTTTTTTCAACCGTTACCAGAGATGCGAGAATTCACCGGCACGCTTGATTGGACCAGCGATTTTTCCTCAACGAAATGACTCCGTACTCGATTGACGGAACCTCACTACTTACAAGACGGAAAAAGCACGACTATAGTCAACATTTCTCCGTCCTGTGACTGTCGAAGCTCTTCACACATCGTATTGAGAATGGAGGAAGGACTCTGAAAGGAACAAAACGAAAAGCTTTCCATTTCAGCTGCTGACAGGAGCAAAAATAACAATAAATGCGTTTTTGCGGACCAAAAGTCTTCACAGTCCACAGTGGCCAAGCCAGAACTTAATCCTGACGTTGACAAAGGATCTAATCGAACGATTATGTTTTTTGAATTCGTAGAATTTGAATCTCATCACTTTTGCTAATGTCAAGAAATCATTTGACTACATTCTGCACCAATCCAAGTTGACCGAATTCAAATTTTGAAATGATTGACAAATTTGACGCTTTCTGAGGTAGAAGTACGCAACCAGATGGACGGAATTCATTTGTATTAATTTTTTCAACAACGCTGGGATCATAATCGAACGACTAGGGTTTTCGAACCTGCTCAATTTGAATCTCATAACTTTTGCTAATGCTGAACCCGCTTGTCCAGTAATAACAAGGTCACGATCGACGGCGACGAGCTGGAGATAGTCGAAGACTTTGTCTATCTCGGCTCACTGGTGACCGCAGACAATGACACCTGCCGTGAGATCCGGAGGCGAATTATCAGCGGAAGTCGTGCCTACTATGGACTCCACAAGCAACTACGGTCCAGAAGACTTAGCCCTCGCACGAAGTGTAACCTGTATATGACGCTTATTAGACCGGTTGTTCTCTACGGGCACGAGACATGGATATTGCTCGAGGAGGACCTGCGTACACTCGGAGTATTCGAGCGACGAGTGTTAAGAACCATCTTTGGCGGCGTACAGGAGAACGGAGTGTGGAGGCGAAGGATGAACCACGAGCTCGCGCGACTCTACGGCGAACCCAGTATCCAGAAGGTGGTGAAGGCTGGCCGGATACGCTGGGCAGGACATGTTACGAGAATGCCGGACGACTGTCCTGCAAAACAGGTGTTCGCTACGAATCCGGTAGGAACAAGACGAGCGGGGGCGCAACGAGCGAGGTGGTTAGATCAAGTGGAGCGTGATCTGGCGAACGTGGGGTGCCCGAGAAATTGGAGAACGGTTGCCACGGACCGAGTGAATTATAGGAATTATGTTCGTCAAGTTATGTCGTGAGACGGTATACTATGTAAATACTATGTAAATAACTTTTGCTAATGTCAAGCAACCTTTTGATAACATTCTGCGCCGATCCAAGTTGACTGAACACATTTCAGATGGTAAATTTCATCTACAGGACGCAACCACAATTCAAATATAGAGTATTTCCTGAGACAGATTATGGTAGGGTAACTTTTTGTTTTTGTTTTGAATGATGTAAACACCGATTGGTCGCAAGTTTGATCTTTGATGATAAGCACTGTTCAATGCTTTCTTTTAAAAACTTCTTTAATAAAAATCATTAACATACCTTCATGTCTTAACTTGTTATGAATTAACAAGTGATTAAATAAAGAATTTATATTCTCCTCAGCAAGGTGCGCTTGTAAAACCACTACAATTACATTGCCAATTTTGTTTCGTTACTATCTGGTCATTGAACATGCGTAATGTTGTTGTATGTCCCTGTGGTAGGGACAGGGATGCCAGGTGTTGAGGATAAAAAATCTGGGCAATTTTGAAAAAAAGTCTGTGTGTGTCTGTGCACAAGGAAGATCACAAACTTTGTACTGAACCAGAATTTTGACAATATATGTGAGCGGGGGGGTTGTTGTATTCGGGTTATTTGAGTTAAGAACTATATAACTAACACTGTTTCCTACCACGTACCATGACGATCTAATTTAAAAAAAGTTTAATGAATGATTGGTCAAATATACATGAATACAAGCGAGATTTAAAGTCTAATATGGCACTTACGGGTAAAATCCGATACATGTATATTGATTTCATCACTCAATTAAAAAAGTCTGTGAAATCAGGGCACTCTGAGCAAAAATCTGGGCAAAATCTGTGTCTGGCCAATATCTGGACGAAGAGTCAAAAGTCTTGGTTTTACAGACAAATCTGGGCACCTGGCAACCCAGCCCTACCACGATATGCCGAGAAAATGTAAACATGAGAAATCAGCTGTTCGTTATTCAAAAAGTAAAAAGGTAAACAAAGCCTACGTCACTTGCCATGATGTTTATGTATCCTAGTCGAGAATCGTAAACTGGAGTTGGCAATAATTTTTTTCTCTAGTTTTTGCTGGTGGTTGTTTGTTTGGAAATGCAACTGACGTCACGAATTGTCATGGTTACAATGATTACAAAAATAAAATTTTACTAACACTTTGCACGGGATTTTCATCGCCACCTGAGATATGTATACAGGTTGGACAAAGTTGACGTTTTCGGAAGCAGTGGATCATGATGAATCTAGATATGGTGGTCTCACTTTGGCAAAAAGTAGACGAGGGTTGGATGCGGAGGAAGGGGCGAAACGCAGCCGAAATTTGACAGCTGGCTGGGATGCCAGGTGCTCTGATTTTATCTAAGACACGGAGTTTTGCCAATCATCAAGATATTGCTAAGACAAAGATTTCGCCTTGATTTTTGAGCTCCGGGCTGGTAAGCAAAGCTGGAAGACGTTGGACCAATAAACGACGGTTCCAGCTTTGTCGGTAGCGGTGAGTAACATTAATTATGCATAACTTATGACAGATTTATGCTTATCCAAAACTTTTTTCTTCCAAGAGCTGTCTAGAAGCAGCAGAAAGTCATCGAATCGGATGATAACATGGTACCCGACGTTTCGACCATTTTTTGTGGTCTTTCTCAAGGGAACTGGAAGTTTATTTTAATATAATTAATTTTGAGCATTGTTAGTGAACTATTCTAAAATGTGTAAACTCACTTATCTGACTGCTGTCATTGTTTATATCGTTTTTTTTCCAACGGCTAGGTGTCCAGTATTTGCAGCTTTGTGGGTGGTATTGTTGTTATTACATTTGCAGTTCTATTTTTGAATTTAAAATCTTACAATTTGAACCGGATAGAAAAGATTATTTTCATCCGATTTCTTATGGTTGCACTTTAACGTACTCTTTGAATTATGGATATTGTGTTATGTGGAATGTGTGGGTATTGTCGGAGGTTGAGCTTTCTGAGTTGGTAAGTGGGATTTGAATCGATATGATGTGTGAGCTTTGGTTATTATTTATACTATTCCCAAGCAACCAAAACTCTCATATCTACTTAAACCCGTGCCTCCAAAGTTCGAATTTCGCTGAACAAAGGTTTCAAAGGGATTTGGTACCGAATTTCCTCGAATGTGAGCATGAAAGTTACAAAAGGTTCCTCAAATAGCCTTCTATGGACTTCAAGTTCCAAGAAGTTCCTCAAATAGCCTTTTTTGTGACATGTCAATTGCACCCACACAGTAATAAAGTTACAAATTAGGTCTCAAATAGCCTTCTGTGGACTTCAAGTTCCAAGAAGTTTCTCAAAAAGCATTTTTGTGACATGTCAATCGCACCCACACAGTATAAAAGTTACAAATTAGGCCTCAAATAGCCTTCTGTGAACTTCAAGTTCCAAGAAATTCCTCAAATAGCCTTCTGTGAACTTCAAGTCCAATCGCATCATTCAGAATAAAAGTTACAAATTGGGTCTCAAATAGCCTTCTATAGACTCGAAGTTCCAAAAAGTTCCCCTAATAGCCTTTTTTGATACATGTCCGCCATTTCATGAATATGAAATGTGAACGAACATCACAAAAGGGCATATCATAAATAAATCATTTTTGGAGCTTGGAAATTGTTGAAATGTACAATTTATATTGAAACTTCAACTCAGAACAACTAAAAGCTAACTCGTAAATGATTGTTTTTGAAAAAAAGTAAATATTAAATTCCTACATTAATTGCCACATTGTATATTATTTCTTTTAGTTCACTGCTTGCTTGAAAATATCTGCTACCTTTCCCCTTCCTTTTGCTGTATAAAACTCCTGTCCCGGAAGCTGCTTATAGTCGGCTTTGACGTAGGTCTCGTCGTCCATTACCAAGCAGTCAAACTTCGTCAGCATCGTCGTGTACAGCCTCCGGGATCGCGCTTTGGCCGTCGTATTTTGTTTATCATCGTGATTTGGAGTCACTACCTTCTTGTAAGTCGATAGTCCGGCTCGTTTTTTGGCTCGATGCACGGTTGTAGACGATACACCCAGCTTTTAATATTTGCGGCATCTCGGAGAGAGAGGTTAGGGTTTCGCTTGAATCTACCGGCAACTCTCTTTGTCTTCTCTGCGGCTTCCGGTTTTCGATTTCCCCCCGATCCAGACTTCCTGGCTATCGACAAACGTTCCCCAAACACTTTAATTACATTTGTAACGGTTGGTTTGGCAACTTTTAGCGATTTTGCCAGCTTTGCGTGCGAGTAACTCCCCGCATAAATCAGTATTATACAATGACTATTCCCGTTATCTTCTCCCCGAGACACCCAAATGATTACTTCTATAGTTTTAGATTATTAATGTAAGATAAGGCTTATCATTTTTTCATGAAATGGAATCGTTTGGGCGCACTTTACGATACAGGGAACAGGTCGTTAAGTAGAGTAACCATTCAATTTTTTTGCTTTTTTCTACTCACTCCGAGCGAGCTGTATCATACGTGGAATCTTCACTTAATGGACACATAAGACACATAAGCAAGGACCCAAAAAAAATCGTGACTATTAATGTAATCAGAACCGAATAATTCGAAAGATTCATAGTATGGGTTTTAGCTATGCGGGTCGGATTTTCGCGATGCGCGAAAAAAAATTTTGATACGCTGCTCTTCTTCCTTGGACGGCATTTTGACAAATGAGAGTGAATTCCAAAATCAAAATAGGAGCAACATTCTACACACACACACCTTCAAAGTGAGGGGTGTTCAGGTTTTTTAAATGCAAAATTGAAAGAAATACGTCAAGTTGATATTGACCAAATTTTAGCCGTATCACTCTTTACGCTAAACTAACAGCCTAAATTAGAGGAAATTAGGATTTACAAACAATATTTGTGTAAACGATTTACAAATTTTACCTCGGCACACAATTCACTCGCACACTTGCTCTGCTTCTTATTTTTCGTTCGCAAAGACCTGCCTGCGGTTATTATGATCACATTTCGTGATTCAAATTCTGAATGACGGCAAGTGGCAAGGTGGCTGTAAGTGAAAGGTGATTCACTCCGAATGGTTGTGACAAACCTATCTCCCATAATTTCACAATAATACATTTCAGTTTTGAGTTGAGTGAATAAAGTTACAATTCAATTATTCTCTTTTTCTTGTTTTGTTCACCTACCGAAAGTTTTTTTCTATGATATTGAGTGAGACAAAATATTAATACTTACACTCAACTCGTTGACCTCAAATATACAGCGTAGCAGTCTTCTATCCGATTACATTGTGATCCACTGTGATAGCTTATTTTGGTTGAAACAAAACTAGACTGTTTATTTTAAACGTTGTTTTTTCTCTTTTTTTTAGGTAAACATTGGACCATGCGTATGCGAAAAAACCTTGGCCGTAGGGCTCTTCACTTCTAGTTGAACTTTGAATCGCCGGAATTGCACGGTATGTTTTTTTTTTTTTGGAACGAGACGGCCGATGTTGTTGCTGTTATACAGTTTATCCATTTTTTTTTAAAAATGATGCACACAAGTTTGATAAAAAATTATTTTTGAAAGAAAAAAAGTCAGATATCCAGTAATCACACAACTTCAATTATTAAAACTTTTGATTTTTTATTTGAATATTAAAATAAACTTATAAATAGGTTCAACTCCCCTAACAAGGAGAGCAAAACACTCATTACTTGTTTCTGAATATTTTCTGCATTATTGAGCCTGCTGTAAGTATTGGTGTTCAGATGCAAGGCACCATTCCACTTGGAAAAGTTCTTCGGTTGCGTTCCACCGAGATCTTGAAGTCACGATTACCTACTTACTGGTGTCTTGCTTGCTTGCGGTTGCTCTCGACGTTTTCCGTGGAACAAGTCTAATTACCATTTGCATACGATTTGACCCCAATTGAGAGGGATGATCTCTGTTGTTAGTTGCGGCATTTGTGTGGTAGAATTATCATATTTTAGACTTCGCTTATGGCCATCGAGATAAATTTTCATGTTTTTTTTGTTTGGATTTTAACCTTTGGGTGTTTTAGATTATGAAAGAGTGGAAAAAATAGTGTATTTCTCAGATGAATAAGTCAGTAAACATTAGCCCTTATTTTCAACCGCAATTATGTGTTCATATTTTCATGCTTTCCAGTTTCTAACGAAGGCAAGGTTAGACGATATTTGACTCAACCGAGATTGAACCGTATTATGGTTTTTATTTTCTCAAAAACTTAAGCTGATTAATGAACCCCACTCCCGCAAGAAAAAATAGGTTAGTCGGTAAAAGTTTCCGATGCTCCCAGATGGCGCTTTTGATCGTCACGCCACGCCACACCGCATCGATTAGCATTCAATGCAAATGCAAAAGTGAGAATTTCACGCGTAGGTCACACGATTTGCTGTTGTACCGGACTGGGTGGTAAAAATCAACAACAAAACCCCAACAACGACGCGTCGAATTCGAAAAAGTTGCGCGGTGACCGCTAAAAAGCTGCCACTGTTTGGCGATTTAGTCGAAGGGGCGCGAAAAGGCGCGGTAGCAGAGAAAATTGTCAAGAGAAACTTTGTGGTGAAATTTATGACCCAGACACGCCGAACGGGGAGAAGGTCTTAATGTTGTTTTTTTGTGAACCTTTTCGAGCTTTTATTTGCGCTTTCTGGTTTTCGAGTGAGAAGAGATTGAATCTGGATCTTAAACAGCGATACCACCGAAGGGCTTGTCAAATTAAGTCAAACCTTTCGGATCAGCTTGAAAGAAGAAAAGTCGTCGTGACTAGAAAAGACCCAATTTCGCTCTCCATACTAACGAACGAAATCATGCCAACAAATGTTTGTTCCTTTGTGGTTCTTTTATAGTGTCACTATTCGTGACAGGGCGCTTCATTCGGCGGCAGACAGCAGTTTTGAAAATAAAAAAAGTTAATCTCTAACACTCTTTATGATCCCATTGCGTGCCGGTTTCCTTTATTTTTTTGCCGTGCCCATTCAGCGTGATTTCATCGAGTATAATGTCTCTATTGCTATAATCGAAATCAAGAATTATTTACGAATATCTAATTTATGATGTTTTTAAATGTACCTATATTTCGTAGTTTTTATTCTTTAACGTCCATTGTGTCACAAAAATACTTTGACAGTAAAATTTTTGAACTAACTTGTGAACCTTTTTTTATACTTTATCCAAAACCTTTCTCTAATGCTTCCTGTTGACAACTGTCTTTTGAATATTTATTCCTGGGGTTTGACTTGAAGATTACCTAATTTCCTTTTTCAAATCTTTGATGTCCTGGCTCGTTGAGATGACTAGTGCCTTAAGATTCCATCTAGAGCAGTGGTTTTTAAACTTTTTTCACTACCGTCCCTTTTTCTGAATATCCGAACTCAACGGCCCTCAAGCAAATTTTGTGAAAAAATAGCCACTAATTGTTCAAATTTTCGAACAGCAGAAATGCGTCTGCAGAATACAGAGGAACTCAAAATTCTCTCAAATTATGCAAAAGTCATTTCATTACGCATTTTTTTTTTGGTTTTGTTTTGATTATACTGTCGTTCCAAGCTAGATTGTCCCATGTGAAAAATATTTGAAAAAATTATTCTATACTAGCAGACCCAATGTGCTTTGCTACACCTTCCAAAACTAATGAAGAAAAAAACGGAAATAAAGATTGTTGAGGAGGTTTTGTGCCCACTTGAAATAAAGTACATTCCAGCGGGCTTTTCCCTGCTTAAAAAATATGATATTTTTGGAAATTATTTTTTGTGTGTATCGAATTTGGTTTTGATTTGCTCGATAAGTTCTCAAGTTATGCGAAAATTAGCCTCCCCTATCTTATTCCTCCATCGGAAGAAGCTAGGGGTCTCAAATGTCAATAGAATCAGTTTTCGTACTCAAATATTCTCCCTTTTAAATTTTGGGTCCTTTTATTTAAAAACCTCTCGAGTTATGCGAAAAAAAAATGTTGGGCATTTTGTACTCAAATACTCTCCACTGCAAAATTTAGTTCAATTTGCATGATTAGTTTTAAAGTTATCCATTGGAAAGAAGGGGTTCTTTTGAAAAAATATTTCTCCTACTCAAAAATACTCCCATGCTAAATTAGGCTCCTCCTTTTGTATGTTTGTGTTCGTTTAAAAAAATGAAATAAATTTTATTAAAGCTTGCCACAGCCACAAAATTGCATTCTATCAATATACCAAATATTCGAAAAGCCGTGTTATTTGGTATCCAAAATTTAAAAAAAATCGAGTGAAAAAATTCCAATATTCCACAATTTGTTTTTTGCTCTTTTAACTGTTTTTTTTATGGTTGATCGAATTCAAAACAAAATACATACATCTTTATTTTCCCCCCTTCAAGTTTGTCAGTAAAATCTAAGGGGGTGAGGGAGCATGTAGCTTCTCGAAACAATAGAAGAATTTGATATTTATCTCCCCAGTGGAAGGAAACAGCGGTCACAAAGCATCATAGAAATATTATTCCTGCCTAAACTCCTGTCTATGCCAAATTCGGTTACATGAGCTTGATATGTTCTTAATAAGCTAAGCTGTACCAAATTTGATCAAAATAACTTGAAAATTATTCGTTCTGTTACTTTTTATATGGATTTTATTTGTGACCCCCCGTATAAATTCTGTATAAATTTGGTTTTGTACAACATTTGAAGGAAATTCTTTGAAATTGTAGGCGATTGTGTCATCTTTTATGAAATTTTTTATGGGAGCCCCACCCCTTTTGAGTCGGGGTGTTTTGAAAGCATGTTCGTAGGAACGGGGGTGGGGTCTTGAGGTTTAAACCCACCCCTCCCCCCAATGAAGGTACAAAGATGCCAAGTAAAATTTTGTACTAAACAAAATATTTGAATTTTCTAATCAAATTTTGATGAACTACGTAAATGATTCAAGAGTAACAATAGTGTAACAATCTTGACTCCAAAGCCTCGAAATCTCATTACAGGACCACAATTCTACAACAGTTTTTCAAAAAATTTCTCAGTCCTAAATGAGTGAGTCCTAAATATTGAATCCCAATAAAGTTAGACTAAGCTTACCAGATTATACGGATTTGGACCAGATTTCCTCACTCTATTTGCAAAATCAAATGAAAATTTCAATTGAGTCCTTAGAATCATGTATTTTGTCTACAAATCATTTTATCAAAAAACATAAACAATTTTTTGGAAGATTTTTCTAATGATTCTGAATCGCCTGATGTGTTTCGAAAAAATTAAAAACAGTTTTCCGTGTGTTTTTCTTCTTTATTTTAGAGGAATAATTCTGAAATTGCATATTAAACGGATTTTTAAGAAAAACTTAAAACAATATGCCCTTATTCCACAACGTTTCATGATATTCAAAACTCTCAATTTCGGAATATGAATAAAAATTTTTGAAGAGTTGAATCATAAGAAAGTTTCATGAGTCCAGAAATTAAAAATATGTAAAAATTTCGTCATTCCCAATTTTATTAGAAATTTTCCATTTCAATTACGTATAAATAATTGAAGAACAAATCATATTAAAACCATTCAAATAAAAGATTCCCCCCCCCCCATGAGCCGGCTCTTCCTACAGCCCTGTTTGAAAGTATTTTAGATACCAACTCCGACCCCAAAAACGCTCGCATACCAAATTCCACATTGATCTGTTCAGTAGTTTCCGAATCTATAGGGAACAGACAGACAGACAAACATTCATCTATATATATAAAAAGCAATTTCTGTATGTTTGTTTGTTTGTTTGTTTGTTTGTTTGTTTGTTTGTTTGTCCTCTATAGACTCAGCCGTCTTAAGAGCTAGAGGTCTGAAATTTGGCATGGATGCTCATTAGGACCAGGAAGGATGAAAAATGTTTTTAGATTTTCGGATGACCCCTTCTGAAGGGGGTCGTCCATAGAAGACAAATATTGTTTTCGCGATATTGACGTTAAATTTCGTCGGATCGTGTTGAAAATTTGCACATGAGTGTTTTGTAAGACGAGAAATCGATTTCTGGTGTCAAATTTTGTGTAAGGGGTCAGCCAAAGGGGTCGTCCATATAAACTGTTCACTGTTTTTGCGATATTGGCGTTATTATACATCGTATTGAGATGAAAATTGGTACACGATAGTTTTGAGTGACGTGCAATCGATTTGAGGTATCAAATTCATTGTAAAGGGCCGGCAAAAGGGGTCGTCCATATTAAATTTTCATTAACTTAGTGATATTGACGTTTTTATACATCGGATTGGGATGAAAATTTGCACATACGAGTTATTAGGGACAAACAACTGATTTCACTTATCAAAACTAAAATCAGGGGTCGACGAAAGGGGTCGTCCATATTAACTATTCACTGTTCATGCGATATTGTCGTTATTATACATCGGATTCAGACAAAAATTGGTACACGAGAGTTTTGAGAGACGAGCAATGGATTCCAGGTATTAAATTCAGTGTAAGGGGCCGGCAAAGGGGGTCGTCCATATTAACCTTTAAATATTTTTGCAATATCGTCGTTATTATACACCGGATTGTGATGGAAATTTGCACTCGGTAGTTTTCAGGGACGAGCAATCGATTTCAGATGTCAAATGTTTTGCCAGGATTCAACGGAAGGGGTCGTCCATATAAAATAGTTTTTCACTGTTTTTAAGCAATATTGACGTTATTATAAATGGATCACTTTGAAAATTTGCATACGGGAGTTATGAGGGAAGGGCAATCTATTTCAGATATCAAAGATAGTATAAGAGGCCACCGAAAGGGGTTTAGCCTTTTTGCAATAATTGCGTTGTTATGCAACGATTGAGTCGAAATTTATACACGGTTTTTTTTTGTCACGGTCAATTGATTCCTGATTTCAAATTTAGTAGCCGACGACAGACAAAGTGATAGTCCAATATTTTTGCAATTATTACTTAATAATGACTTCAGAAGCGCATCTGGAAAATGCTTGCAATTGACTTTCATACAAACTGTTCATGACATGTGCCAAGTTGAATGCGAAACGGAGTTCGTATGAGATCAGCTAGTTTATATATATTTATAAGAAGATGGATTTTCAGTTGTTGGCATAAACTGAATGTATGCCAAAAACTGAAAATCCATCTTCTTCTAAATATATATAAATGAACCGACAGTTTAATCGTAGGAAATAGTTGGAATTAGTGGATAAACAACGTAAGTTGCCAAAAAAGATACATTATCTACATCAACCTGGAAGTTTAGCCAAAAATACATCGTGTGATATTTTTGCGTGAAATCTAAACGCATGCGGACACGAGTTTTTAAGCAAAACTTTCACATGGTTATGCTTTTTCTTCCTTTAAAATGTCTGTTTGAAAGATTTTAATGAAGTATCACCACACTTGCGTAATACAACCAAATTTGAACGTTATCAAACCTACTTTTTCTGAGTCATCAACATTAAATAACGTTATATTTAACTGCTTTAGTTAAAAATTAGCTGATTTTCAGAAGCAGATTTTAACAAAATTGGCCTATTTAATAAATTTTTGTCCACTGTGATATTCTTGCGTAGACACATAAAAAATTTGCATAGGTTCGGAACAAATTATACTTGTTTGTGTTCTTATTCGAAAATTTACACTGAAAAATGTCTTCTCCAGCAAAAAAAAGGTGAAAATGACCAAAAGACACTTGTATAGAACGGAAGTATAGTCGTGTTATCATTTTTATGCCATTCGTTATCGATTTCAATCGAAAATTAAAACCATCAGAGCATCCTGAGAAGATAATTTTTAAATTTGTTCAATAACTTATTTTAAAAATTATTAAAAAATTAATAAGTCACACAATATTCACTAAAAAATTAAAAAAGAAATCTCACAGCTTAAAATATGCCCGGTTTTATCCGAACTTACCCGGATGTTTGACACAAATTTTGAAAAAAGTCTAGTCCGATCTAGGTTGAAATTCATTGAAAAAAAAAAACAGATTTTACCCGAATTTATTCACTTTATATGCGAAATCAGATAAAATTTCAGATTGAATTTTTAGACTTTTTTTATTTTTGCATCCAAAATAGAAATTTTTTGATCAAGTTTTATCAAAATAATCACGAACGGTTTTCTGAATTAAAAAAAAAAAAGATTTATAATCTGCCGATGTGATTCGATGGAAAAAAATTTTCAAGCGTTTTTCTTCTTAATTGTTGTTCTTCTTAATTTCTTCTTCTTAATTTTGAACAGAACTAAACATCAAGTGACAAAAATATCTAAAATTCCACAAAGGTGCAAAGAAAGTTTTTGTATGTGTACCTCAATAACTAACAGATTTTTTTAAAATTGTTACCGATTTTGTCTACGTTTCATATCTGTGTAGATCTGGTTTTGTTAGTTTTTTTAAGAGCTATTCTAAAATCGATTTTGGATAGTTAGGTTTGAAAATCTGTCAAATTTATTGTCTCAAAATATTGCTGATCAAAAAACTTTTTTTAAAGAATTTGAGTAAAAAGGCGTCATCTGTGATTCAGTCATAGATTTTTTGGAAAGAAAAAATGTTAGAATTCTGACTTTTTAGCCTATTGAACTTTTATTTGAAGTTATGAAATGAAAAAATTGAATGAGCTTTTGGTCATCGATAAACTTACAAATTATTCGATTATCACTAAAATTTCGGAATTCAAAAATTAGAATCTTTTTGAAGTTTCAATCCCGTGAGTGCAGTCAACTTTGAAGAGGTTTCAAATTCAGATTTAAGGTTTTAGTAAGGTTTCAGTAGAAAATAATACAATCGAACCTGAATCTGGATCTAAATTTTACTCTCGCTGAAAGAGGTTTCTCACTTACCCGGAAAATTTGATCTATAAATACAAAACAAATTTTAGAACCTATTCAACATTTTTTGTGTATCGGAAATAAATGAATTGAAACAAAGATTAGATGCCCCAGTTGAAGTTAGTTTCTTTCTATTCGTACCACAATATTAATTTGTAACAAAATCTCTTTTTAGCCTTGCTAGGAAAAAAACTCTCACCTATAGAGGTTCAATATTCTCACTCATAAAGGTTGTATGCCATAAAAATATAGGACCTAACGATTTCCCTCACTTATAGAGGTTTCTCGCTTATCAGGACTCGGATGTATATTTTTTAAGTTATTTAACCAACTTAACAGTAATAAATTTTTATCTATTCTATAAGGATAATTAATGGTTAATAAAAAATATTGTTTAACAAAATTTCAGATTTGTTTTTTTTTTACATAACAAACTGATTGTTTTCGTGTTTAAGTATTTTTCTAATGTTATTTATTTGATGTTCACTGAAGGTTTGAAGCAATATAACATTTGAGTTTTTCCTTACAGCTACAAAATGGTTTTCCAACGATTCCAATCATCATTTTGTCTTTTATCATTTTTTTTTAATTCTCTCAGGAGGGCGTTGAACTCGAAAAGTTAACAAAAGGGGGCGGTTGAAAAAGTTTGAGAAATTTGTCGCTTGAAAGACAAAAATAATTGAAAGGAAGAAAGAGACAGAAATAGAATTATAGTTCTAGCTAGAAAGTCTTTGATTCTAGAGTATTGAAATGTTCGAATAAACTGATCTGCATGAAATTTTATATCATTTGCAACAATATTTTAGGGTTACCAGAAGTTTCAAGTCCCCAGTTGTCATGGTTTGGCAAAAATCCATTCAAATTAGCTTGAGTTGTCTTTTTTGCCTCAAAATTTTCGCTTGAACACAACACACCACAACCACAAATATCAGATTTTTGTGAATCTTTACATACGTTTATATGAAAATTGCTCCATCATAACAAAAGCATAGTTGTATCTACACCCACTTTTATCGAACTGCAAAACTTTTTGAACAATCTATATACGAGCTTCATATACGACCATATAGTGCCCCAATAACTCATTCTAAATCAGTCCCGTGAACAGAATTACATTACGGTGTAATTAGTGACGGAACTGATGATCCAGCTATAGCACTTACCGAGAGGCTGAATTATAACTTCCCCACTTCATGAATTCCGTGATACTTAGGTTGAACCCCATTCGCTTCGAGCAGACCGGATTGCACTTTCAAGGTCTCCATTTTCACGATCGCGTCAACCAACTGGCTTGTGGATGATGCATACACATAGGTTAGGTTCCTTACCTATTGAAGTGCTGATGGAGCTGCCAATAAGACCGAGAGCCAATGTTGGAAGGGGCTTTTCGTAGTTTTAAGCGTACCGTGCGATAAAAGTCATCCAGTTTAAGTCGGTTTACTTAGGAGTGAGCGCCGGTTTTCGTCGGTCCATCAGCCAAGTATTTATCAGACAAGAAACAAGCAATATAGGTAGGCACCAGCACACAGTTGACCACATCAGCCATTACAACCGGTTTGCCAAAGCCCCCTTTTTATTCCCAAAGATGCTTACGAGGAACTGAACTTTGCAGCTAGGCTGCTTCTTTGACTAAGATTATTGAGAAATCGCTGCTAGCTCAAAGTAAATGATACTTTTTTCCCAACGCTAGAGAGCGTTTATCGTTTGAAGAATTTAAATACTGGAGCCATTTTGAGATATCTATCTGGTCGTTTTTTCTTTTGTTTTAAAACAGAATAACTTTGAGAAAATTTTCAACCAATTCAATCATCCATCCGAGATTTCGCTGCAAAATGTGCCACGATCTTGCTCAACTTACGTTTGAGTATCGCGAAGTCGATCAGATCATCGTAGAGCTGGAAACTGGATTTTTTTCTGCCAGTTACCCCATTCCATATTAGGCCGGCGCGGTTTGTTGAATGGGTGCTGATGAAACGCGATTGGCAAGCACTCTGGCTGGGACAGCTGACATCAGCATTCGGATGTCGAGTGATCGTTTCAAAACTCATGTGTTATCTGACTAATTTGGTGGTGGTTTCAGGCTTTCGCTCATCATTTTAAAGTTTATAAAATTGAGGTTCAGAATACAGAAATAAGATTCTGAATTAAGATCCAAAATTTAAAGTCAGGATAGAGATACATGACTCAGATTAAAAATTTAGATTCAGAATTTAGAATAACGGCGAACTAACAAACCTACATAAAAACAAAATTTGATATTCAATCTATTTATTATTCAGGATAGAGATACATATCTCATAATACAGGATATATTGAAAATAATACAGGATTGAAATTTAGAATTCAAATTCAGATTTCAGATTTAGAATTCAAATTCAAAATTTAAATTGAGAATTTAGATTCAGAATTTAGAATAACGACGAATTAACCAAACTACTTAAAAACAAAATCTGATTTTCAATCTATTTATTTTTCAACCAAGAATTTTGATTTTTCCCGTACATCTCTTCTAATTAAAGAGATGCAATGCTTTACCACTAGAAAGACCGCACCAGTCAAAATGATTGGTTGGACACTTTGTTTGTTGAATATCTTTTAAATACTTCGCTTTAAAAATTTGCAAAAAATACGACTTTTCATGAATTTTGAGTCTCTACAAAACTGTGTATTTTTTATTTCCCTAGCTCTTTTGATAGGCGAGAAAAATTTCGCAATGGACACTCGAACCGTGACCAGTCAAAATGACTGGTAAAATTCACAAGCCTATAACTCAAACAAGAAAAATAATTTTCGCTTGCTTTTGGTTTCATTTGAAATCTACATTCAAAACAATAAGTCCTAGTTGATTCATGGTGGGCAGAAGTGTGTCATTCGTTATGAAATTATTGATTTTCGATGCGAAGTCATGAAGATTTGTAGAAAAAGTTCTCGGATTGGTTGCTGTGTGGTGCTTCAAGGACTTGACTCCCAATTTTTTGGTCTGTTTTGTTGCTCAACTATAATCGATCTTTCTGTCGAAATTTCATCAAGATTTGTAAAAGTTATGTAAGATTTAATACATGTCCCTTCGAGTAATCGAGTAGTTTTAGGTGATAAATATGTTTTATACTAAACTAGAATGAGTTAAATAATTATGAATTGTGTACTCATGTATTTAAATTTGAAGACATCAGCTATGAAACTGAATAATTCAAATGATATTTCAACATGGATGCACTGAATATTTTTTATATGTTGGGTATCCACTATGGGTGCACGGATTCACTGCAGTTTCTGCCCAAGTATGTATTCACATGCATTCTTAGATTATTAGGTTCGACAAATTTCCAATGCAAGTTCACACAGGTATTCCGGCACCCGTGTATATACCTGGCCATCTGGCAACTGATTGAATATTCTTATTGAACATTCTTATTATAAGAGTTAACACATCTTACCTGTCGGCAACTTATGGGGTTTGAACCCAAGAGTTTTCATGCCAATACCGGGAATCGAACCCAGTACGCCTGGCATACATACCTAGAGCAGACTCGCGCCAGCCTATCTGCTAGACCACATCGGCGCTAAGATATTTCAACATGGGTGCACGGAATGGCTGCAAATTCGCCGTTGTAAATTATATAGAAAGAAATAGTTTTCAATTTGCTTCAGAACACAAAATATTTTTGAGTCAGATATGATAGATATTTGAAATGCAATATTGGTCAATCGAAAAACTTTTTAGGAAAAACAAATCAACGTGTACATTTAACAATGTTGATTCATTATTTTTATTTTCACTGTTTTCCGTTGCACGACATAACTTGATGCACATAATTCCTAAAATTCACTCGGTCCATGGTAACTTTTTCCTATTTCTTGGATGTTGATCAGATCTTATCAGATAAATATACGATTGCAAAAACCTGTTTTTAATAATAAATAAATAAATTTATTATAAGACATAATTGAAATATTTCTTTTTCAGGAATGAAAAAAAAACGGGACTTAAAATAAAAATCGTTATTCAAATCGTTATGTCTCATCATGAAAGACATGGTTTCGACTTTGGTTTAGTTAAGATTTGTCAAAATGCTTTTTAAAAATTTGCAAAATAGTCCAATATTTGATTAAAAAGCGGTTAATCCGTGCACCCATAGTGAAAAACCATGTATATAGATAACACAAATTTTCTTTTAAATCAATAAAAGTCTTTGTTCTTTACCTGTAGCATGCAAAAAAATATGATTTTGGATGAATGGCGGTGAATCCGTGCACCCATGGTAAATTGCTCTACTTATAGAAAAATCAGGCAAGCATGGAAAAAATCGGATCGAAGTACAATCAATCTGCAATCCGTGGTGAACTCATTCAATTCCAACTGCCAATCGAAGCAATCGGGAAAGGAAAAAGTTCACACACCAGAATGAACACTAACGATTGCAATCCCGAATGAATGAACTTTTAATACGTTCGGGTTAACCAAACGAAGCCCGAAATATTCGCTGCGTTCAATTGGATCGTTTTTTTATTTTCACCACGACGTTCGTTGGATGAATTGATTCGCAAATGATTGTCGAAACACAATCGCCAAACGATTGTAAGATTGCATTCGCGAATGTTTCCGTAACCGGTAAAGGATTGCGCCATCAGGTGCTTGTTTTTCGGCTAATTTTGTGCGTGTTTTAGCCCCCGCGCTCGCTGATGGTTTGTTTTCTCATGATGTTATTTTAATTTATGTTCGAATAGGAACATTCAACATATAATTAGTAAAAGTGTGGAATTTTGCACATTGCATAGAAAACTAAACTGACAAAGGGGGGTTTGAAAATAGGAGGCAAGGACGTCGGCCTGGTGTCGATCAAAGCCGTCGATATTGTTTCACTCGAATAAACGTCGTCTTAGCTGCTGATTTTCCGGTGCGGAATTCGCTTTTATGTCCCAATGGGATACGAACGCGAAACATACGTATTAGGCTTAGCATTTTTATAGTTATTTTTACTAACAATAAAATTAAAAAAAAAAAATTGAGCCAATACCCCACAATTTTTTATTTCCTTTCGAAAACCAATTCGAACAAAACAAAACGCCTTCAAGTAGGCAAGCACGTAAACGCCTAGATGTAGGCAGATATTTGAGTGCTATGTCGGCTTACAATATTTATGTGTGGGATTTTATAACTTTTATTTGACGCATATAAAAGTAATAATTTTTTATTCTGTATTCTTGCAATTTCAACATAATTAAATGATTATTTGGCAATTTTGGTAAAAAAAAATGTCCCAGTAGCCAAAAGCTAAATTCCTACGCTTCGTAAACAAGAGTGGACATTTTCAAACCCCCCTTTGTCAGTTTAGTTATCTGCGCAATGTGCAAAAGTCCACTTTTTTACTAACCATATGCTGAATGTTCTTATTCGAACATAAATTAAAATAAAATCATGAGAAAACAAAGCGTCAGCGAGCGCGAGGGCTATAACACGCACAAAATTAGCCGAAAAACAAGCACCTGGTAGCGCAATCCTTTACCGGTTACAGAAACATTCGCGAATGCAATCTTACAATCGTTTGGCGATTGTGTTTCGACAATCATTTGCGAATCAATTCATCCAACGAACGTCGTGGTGAAAATAAAAAACGATCCAGTTAACCGCGCCGAATGTTTCGGCCATCGGTTCGTTCACCCGAACGTATTAAAAGTTCATTCATTCGGATTGCCAATCCGACAAATCAGCGGTCGTCTATTCACGCTCGCATCGCCTATGCTACCATCGTGAACGGAGCGGTGATTGAGAATCATTAGCGTTCATGCTGGTGAACGAATTTTTCCATCCTTGATATCAGGTACAATTTATAGGCAACGTGTTGAAAAATGTCAGAACGATGGATGCTAGAAAATATCTACTGAAACAAAATTTAAGTGAAACCGTGCACCCATGGTCAATTAGATTGATAATGTGTTTTAATTTTTTGATAATTATTTGAAATATTCATTTTATGACATACACGCATTCGTCAACTATGTCAAAATGAGGTGATTCCGTGCACCCATGGTGAAAAAATATTTTCATTTTATAACAAAAATATTATAGAACAAATTACAGAACAAACAAAATAATATCAAAAGAAAAAAGTTCAAAATAATAAGTAATAAAAAATTTCCCCTGTACCAGTCATTTTGACTGGTCACGGTCCAAATAGTATATTCAATTTGCCGGTCCTTCTAGTATTAAACGGTTTACCATATGAACTTTGGTCAAATAATTGATTTCCAGCTATTTTGGGTCTCCCACTGGGACTTTCCTAATTTTTTCTTGATTCTACCCAAAAATAAAAATTGTCAATAAGTTTCTGTATTGAAAGCTTGTCAACCGGCTGAGAAACTCAGCTGCATGATCAAAATTTTTAATATAATTAAGTACGACCGGTGGAGATAAGCAACCTTATCCCAGACAGCCGCTAAGGTTCGCGGCTCAGAGCAAAAGACAATACGCAAATTTAAACCCGTTATAACCCCAGATCTGAAAGAAATGCCTCAATATCACAGAAAAATATTAAGTAATTTTTAGTAGCTTGGTTTATTGATTTTCCCCCCTTGTTGTTAGAACTTAATATTAATATTTTTAGTACTTATCTAGTGTGGCGTGTGTAAGTCTGTTATGGTGTATCCCTTCGGCGCTCAGCATCGGTGGTACCACCATAAAATTGAACATCTCAGTCTTCGACTGAACCGGTCCGCAAGGCATACTCCATCATGGCTTCTGACTCACCACATGTTAAGGTTGCATTATGGGTGAAATATATAGGCCTGTTTTACGGGAATCAGAAAGCCAGCATTAGGACAAAGCTATTTGGTCAAACTTTTGATTTCAGCTAAGGATCGTAAGATAAAATATTTATCCACTCTTACCGATCTTCTTTCATCCACTTTTGGCACCTACTCCATTATTCGCATGCTGAATACCGCCAAAATTGGAATCTATTGTGCACAAATGATATTGAGATGATAGCGTGGTTTGACTTTGTTAACGTTAATCAGTTTTTACCTCAAAAATATCAGTGTCGTGCACAAAAGATAACACTGATTCTTCATGCAATGCAGTTTATCTTCTGCTCAAAAACGTTCTCATGCATCCAGTGCGTTTATCACTGCGAAATAAATAATTTTAGCAAATATCGCACATATCCAAATAATCTATTCTCACGTTGCAAAGTGAAGCGGTTAGCACTTAAAAAAATCGATAATTGTCGTTTTCACAATTTCACAACGCTTCCTTTACGCTGAACTTGCAACTGTTGAGGCGGTTGGAGTGTGCAAATGGTTTTGTTAAGTGGATTATAGCAACCATATCCACCACCCATTGTTCGAATAATTTTAAGAGAAAGAATTTGCGTCGTATCTGATAGGAGTAGATGATGCGATGTTTTACTTCTGATAAAATGCAAGGAACTCTAAAGTGCACTCATGTATCACTCAGAGACTATCTTATTGTCCAAGTTGTATAGCTGCTTTTGACTATTATAGTTTAGATAGGGAGTGATTGGAGTCTGCTCTCTACGCTGGACCAAAATTGTGTACTCGGACCTACATGCAGTACACTATCAGTTGTCGATTGGATTACAACTGATATCATTCGACGATGGGTTCTGTTGTTGCATGTTGTATAGTGTGCTGCTACAGTGATTATCTATTGTGGCTATCCGTTCGATCTGGGGGGATAATACCCTTTCCAAGGTCACGATCCAAAACCTGTAGCATGCTATCTTAGGAGCAGGTTACAAGCTTTCTCAAAAACCCTTTGACAGATTGTCACTAAATTGTACACATTACATTACTTAGTAGCTTCACTGAAAATTTCATCAATTTGCATTCAAAATTTATTTACAAAACGAAATGTTGCATTTTTTCGAATACACTCCTTGAAGTTTTAACATCACCTAGCCGATTCCGATGGTTTGGCACTTATGTCATTTTGACGGCTCCTTCGGACTGCTCTGAAGCGTTTGTTATTGTTTCCCTCTCAAAGCCTATCTCTTTACTCTTACCATAGCTAAATCCTGTACCAAAAATAAAATAATACCGGTCGTTATCATTGTGTTCATGCTTCAATCACCTTTTAAATTGCCATTTTCAGCTGTTGCTGTAACACTTCGAGCTGTTCATATTCATTGAAACTTAACAACAGCGCTAAATGGTATAATTATTTTCCGCGTGTAGTATGTACTTCAAAGTTTTGCCTCCTCAAGTCTCAAGTCCAATGGCAAACAGTATTTGTGACCAATTGTTTTCTACAAGTTTGTTGTGGGTATCTTGATCAAATTCATTCGTTTTTTTTTCGTGTTTTCAAGTGTTTGGTCAGCGTTGCCAACCGCAGCAGAGCAGTGGATTGTTCTGCTGGTTTTGCTGTTTTTTTTTGTTCTCTTCGGTTGATTAAGGTTACTAGCAAGAGCCAATCGTCCTTGGAGTGGTTTGGAGCAGCCAGACGTGGACTGTATTTTTCTTCTTGGGGCTTTTTTCCTGCCGGGCATGACACAGTGGTTCTTTTTCCTTTGATGGATCGAATTGAGCCACTTCCAGCTGCGGTATAGCTGCATGGACTAGCGAGCCGGCTTGAGGCAGCAATCCCCCCATACCCGTTCTAGGCGTTAGATTGGCATGAAATTGGAAGAGTACACGAAAACTGCGAACGCTTCAAGCGATCACATCGTGGGGACTCCCCCGAGCCACCACCCCCATCATCTGACTTGTGTTATAGGTAAATATATTTCAAAACGTGGAGCATGGTTGATGTTCAATTGTTCCAACTGTCATCCATTCGCCACATCAACCGTCACACTAGTTTGGCTGACGAAGCGAACGAACGGAAGACGGTTGCGGCCAAAATTGGTTGACGTCGCGACGTTCTATCCGCGCTGCTTGCCGGGGGATTCCATGGAATAATACAGGTCATTCATTTGGTTGACAAATTGCTCTTCGCTTTGGATGGTTGGGAAATATTGTTTGGGTTTCCCAGCCTTGGCTGCCCGGTTGAAAGTACCTACCGCGATTCCAGAGCTGTAGTTTGCGAAAAATGTCTTTCTTCTTGGTTCCTCGAAAGGCAGGAGGTGGGTCTACCGTCTGAAATTGTACTCATTTATTTCTCGGGCTTTCTTTAATTGATGTCGCAATTGTTTGTAATATTGGGTGCTTCGTTGGCGATGTTTTCAACTGTCGTTGGCAACTTTTCTCGTACTCACAGCTTCACGAGAAACTATTTGGCGTCAAACTTCTGCTCCGGTTAGCTTATCCATGAATTTAACGGATTAGTTTGACAATTAGGCAAATTGTCGTAAAACGAAAGGCAAAAAGTGAGAGTGAGCCCCATCGGAATCTTTTGTCTTTGTGATTTAAGCAGCTAGAGGCTGGAATGTTGGATTATAAAAATGCAAAAAAAAAAATAAATAAAAAAAATCTAAGAAAATGATTATCCAACTTGGATTATCATTGTGAAGAAAGCATAAGCACTTGAAGCGGCATAAGTATGCTTTTAGGAAAAAAAAAATATCAAAAAATCTGGCAATATCCGGACATTTGATTACGAAATAGTCAACCCAAAATTCGGGCAAATTTGCCAAACATAAATTTTAACGAAAGACAGTAGTTAATTTAAAAAAATCAGCTAACTGTTTTTCGATATTTTGATAAAACTTGCTCCAAAAAATTCGTTTTGGGCGCAAAAATTGTAAAAAAGCATAATCTCCATATCGGTTTCTTGTCTGCTTTTGCAGACTTTTCCCAAATTTTGTGTCAAATATCCGGGCAAGTCCGGGTAAAACCGAGCAATCTGGAAAGTTTATTAGATATAGGTATAAGAAGTGTATTCGAAAAAAATCAACACTTTGTTTTGTGAATAACTTTTGAATGCATGGATTGAAATTTATTAAATTCTCAGCGAAGCTGCTTAGTAAAGTAATGTTTACATATGAAAATTTTTGTTACGATCTGTTCAGTTGTTTTGGAGATAGCATCCGAAAAAGCGGCTTCTCGAATTTTATTTTTGGGTTCCTCTCGCGCCATCTATAATGTAGATGTATGTATAATGAACCACCATTATTCCAAATCAAGGTTATTTTTGATTACGTTTCTATTTTCTGAAGCTTGACCTTCAAACTCACTCAAAATTTTTAATTTGGACGAAGTAATAACAAATTTAGCCGATTGTCCTCCTTCGGCACAAAAACAGCATATTAGACTTTTGATCACTCCACCACAGTTTTCGCCTGATGGCAGATCCAACCAAAACAGAGTATAACTTTGCAGGACCTATTGAAGGGCTATGCAGGGAAAACCGTCGCATTCGGAGTCCGTCTTCTTTGTATATTTAGCCATACGTCGTGTCAATCGTCATTCAACACTGACCGATTTGCAGCTTCCACAGATCGTCAGCCTTCTCAATAACCAGAAATCGATTTTTTCAATTTTTTCTCCTTGGTTATCTCCGGAAAACATAGGCGAGACTTGTCAACTGAACCCTACCCTGCCCTGCCCTGCAAACTGAAAACCTGCCAGGTGTTCGCTAAAGAGTTCGTTTTGCTGTCCATTATAATTGTTTTTTAAATATCTCCCCACTAGCAGTCCAAATATTTTGCGAACGTTTTGACCACCGTATTTTGTTCATTTTACCGGTGGGCAGCAAAACACAGTGTAAAGTACAGCCAGGTCAAGGTCGTTCAGTTGTTCCATTGTTGGAGGATTCCACTGCAATCCTCGGTTCGGTGCACAGTCGATCGATCCAGTCAGAATCTCATCCATTACGATGAGAAAAAGTAGTGGTGATAAGATACATCCTTGTCTCACTCCAGCAGTTAGCAGATCATAAACATATGTACCTACTTAAAAAATAGTGAGATTCGAACTCACTGCATCATTCTCATCTCGGTGGTTCTTTGCCGTCAGTTGGAAACAAGGGATGTTTTGATTTCTAATGCCGGTTTACATGCACACACAGCGTTCAGTTCATCATTAGACAATATCCTTTTTTTATATGGTCCGCCACACTCCCCCACACCAAAAAGTTCGAAAGAGCCCCCTGCTAATGGACACTTCAGTTCTCAGCATGTCTGGCAGCAATCAGGTTAAATTTAATTTAAAAATAATGCGAGCAGAAATACAAAATTTACGCATGCTGAGAACACAATATATACTAACTATTAAGCGCGGAAGAATGTAATAAAAACTAAACAAATACAGTGAATCTCAGTGGAAAAAAGTTTTCCTTTTAAGAGATCCACTTCTCGATTGAAGGAATTCAAGAGTATTAACAAGTTAAAAAAATTTAAAATAAATTAAACTAAAATAAACTAAGTTAAAATTAGGTGAAATTAAACTAAACTACAGACAAACAAGTTAAAATCAACTATTCTATACAAATTTTTAAAAAAAGCTAGTTTGGTGATTCATTGTTTATTGGTTTAATAAGTTCTTAAAGTGTTGCATCAGTTTGGTCTTGAAAATATTCCTGTTATTAATTATCTTTAACTCTTCGGGTAGATTATTGTACTTCGTTGGTCCGACAAAAGAAATCCTATGTTGACCTAGGCTTGTTGACGAATCACTTCTCAAAAGGTGATGAGACTGCCTTGTGTTATGAATACGAATTCCTGAAGTAAACCTGAGATTTCGAGATATATGAGAGGAATGCTAATTATCAAAGACACTTGTGCAAGTTTGGAAATTACAAAGTTCAGCCAATGGTAAAACATTGTGAGAGCGGTTGGAGATTGGATGGATGACAAAATTGAAGGTTAAATATAGTTTTAAGACAATGATTTTGTAAAGTTTGTAGACGAAATAGGAGAGATAAGGAAGCTCTACCCCACGCCGTATTCAAATAATTCAAGTGTGAATGAACAAACGCAAAATAATAACGCAACATTACATGGCGTGGTACAAAATGTTTCACTCTCCATAAAACGCCACTAAATGACGATATCTTTTTGTGTAAGTTATTAATATGCGATTTCCACGACAGAGTGTCTTCTAGTGTTATTCCCAAATACTTGAAATTATATACTTTTTCCAAAACATTATTTACTATTTTTGGACTGTTGTGGGATTGGATCGTTTTTCTAGATGACCGGAATAGCATGTATTTTGTTTTTGCAAAGTTCAAAGTGAGAAGATTATAGTTAAAATATTTATGCAGAATGTTGAGATCATCTTGCATGTTTTTAATAATTACATTAGGACATTTTCCTGGGTAAAAAAGTGCCGTGTCGTCCGCAAACAGTCTTGGTATTCAATGCAATGGCAGGTTACTAATATCATTGATGTACAAAAGAAATAGGATTGGTCCAATGTTGCTACCTTGCGGAACGCCGTCTTCAATTCTCCTTAAGGAACTTGATACCTCATCAATGCGGACAAATTGTTTTCTTTCTGATAGATAACTGCGAATCAAGTTGTTTGTGATACCGCTGAGGCCATAACATTCGAGTTTTTTTTAAGTATTTCATGGTCTAAAGTATCAAAGCTTTTTTAAGATCTAAAAAAAGGCCACCAATTATATTTTTCTTGACAATGTTATCAATTATTGAATCTAAAGTTCACAAATAGCTCTAAGAGTACTTGAACCCATACTGATGATTATTGGAACATTATTGGCACTTAAAAAAGAGTTTATTCTTTCGATTAACAGTTTTTCAAACACTTTACTAAAAATACTGAAAGTTGAAACGGGACGATAATAATTAACATTTGTAGGAACACCAGATTTAAAAATTGGTAGTACTATTGCCGTTTTCAGGCCATCAGGATAAATTCCCGTTTCTAAAATTTCATTGAAACATTGAGAAAGAATTGGTCCAAAAAATTCAACATGTTTTTAAATAAACCTGTGGAAATATTATCTGGTCCCCAATTTATTTATTTCAAGGGTGATCTCGGATTTGTTTTTCGCTCTACCCAAAATTGAGTTGATCCTCGCTGGTTGATTGTTTCCATCCTGCTTTGTCTTGAGATAAGATATGGGGTTTTGTTTGGTTTCTTTCATACATATGCAATGCTGTTGCGCTGGGAGAACATTGCCAGTTATTAAAAGCTTGTTAACACCGGTCCGGCATAGAATCTTATTCCGATAATTCCACCTTCAAGGAAGTTCATTATTGGAGGAGAGTCTTGATTTGTGGGTGTACATAGTAAAGTTGGTTCAACTATGACATTGAAGTTGGTTGCCCTGAACGTATCAATGTGAAAAAATTGTGATGTTTTCAATAAACAATTTTCGTGAAATATAGGTGATTTGGATCGGTCAGATGAAGATGAACGGTAAAAGATCGATCGAATACAAAAGAACGCCTTCAGAAATTTTTCGAAATATATTTACGAACGTGCAAATATTTTCTACTACAAGCGATTTTTTTTTGGAATTGAGTCACGAAAAAGCATTGATCATAGCAAAATATTCACCCTTATTCTTGTTTACGGCGTATTTGACTTTCGTTCAAACGGATACTTCCGAATTCGACAAAGCTTTTCTTGTTTTCGTTCGAATGCGATACTTTCGAGATTAGTGTTACCATATAAATTAAGAAATTTAAAGGCAGCCCTGCGTATCAAAATGACATTTCTCGCCAGCCAATTCAATGTAAACAATAAGGTTGTTGTGGTAATTTTGTGAAATTGTTCCTGCCGGATCAGGGAGCAATGAGGCCTACCGAACGACCCAGAGCCATAGGAATCAAGGAAATTTTCAACAACAAAATCATCAACATCAAACCAGTCGGCATCGGGGCTGTCTTGGAGTTCGAAAACCCGTTCCGTTTGTACGAAGTTTATACTACGAACTATTATTTGAATATTAGAATTTTTCCAAACACATTTTGTTTTCATTTGAGCCACTAAGGAATTTTGCAACCGATGTAAACTTTATAAATTTTTTTCCAAAGGCACACAGTTTGCAGAATTTTACTTGCGTTTGTCAGCCGATGGAAAAAATAAGTTCGATCGAAAACGAGAATGCAACATTTCGTTCGAACGAGCTATGTTCGAAAGATCGAACTGATCTGATTCGTTCGAACGAAAACAAGAATACGAAATTGCCAAACTTTCAAACGAATGTTGTTCGATCGAAAACAAGAATAAGGGTGATTGCTTCAGAATAATATTTGAATTTTTTATACATTACAAATTTTCTAAAAATCGGGAAAGCCGGGACTTTTGAATGGACCTTTTTTTTATCTGGGCTTCCAGTCTAAACTTTTGGGTCTCAGAAGAAAAAAATCTTTCTTATAAGAATATATATATGTAAAGTGTTACATCAAACTTCAAATAGTGTCAAATTAATCACGTTTTAATAGCCAGTGATGTTCAAGTAGATAGTAGACAATCAATTTACTAAACAAAAATTTTAACATGAGAATATTTCACAAATGAAATTTGATTCATCTAAACCGTACTATACCGTTTGCAGAAGCAAATGTAATTTTCCCTAACCGTTTAGCTAATTCATCCCTTTTAAAAATTCTACCCACTGTCCCAACAATAGCTGGAATAATTCTCCAAAATTAATTTAGTTGCCATTAGTTTTAGATGCGCTTACCTAATTCAAGATACCAAAAAGCACTCGTGAGCAGAATATCAAACCTACATAATAAACAACTATTCAAGTCAATCTCACTGCCCTCTTACTTCAAAGTTGCTGCTATGCGCAATATGAAATTGCTTTCAGAAGCTATAACTGTTAAACACACCCTCGCTCGCCTATCTTTCGTCGCTTTGCTTCTTCGGCACTTTCACGCCTTCGTCATCGTCGTCACTGTGTTGATTTAGTACACTAAGCCGCAGCAAGAGCATCAACATGAACGAGCTTGAATCACCCAACGTGGCGGAATCGAATGAGCAAAAACAAAAAAAGAAAACCAGTGAAAAGTGCTTCAGAAGAAAGTCGCTTAGCAATCGCCGTCAGTAGTGTGTCGAAAGACAGATGCCTCAAAGTGAAAGAAAACCGCGAATCAACTTCTCCATTCGCGATATAAACAATGATCCCGCGGTCGATCACTGGTTGTGTGGTGGCAGTTAATCGGTAACATCATCGTCGTCGTCGTCATCATCATCATCAACATCGGCCGGCCGTTATCACTCGAGCGAGAGTAAATAAAAGAAGCTACCCAGTTCTCGAGTGTTTGTTGAGGTGCCACGCCAAGAAAGTGCCTCTGTTGCTGTTGCTGCTGCTTCTTTCAAGTGACGAGACGATTATTGCCACCACCAATTGATGCATGGGCAGACGCTGCTGTTTGAAAGATGACTCAGCTGACTCCGCACCACACAAATTATGTATTCAGCCTTCTTTTTTTGCAAATTTCTTCTTCATCAATAGATGAGTGCTCGTTAGATATGCAATTCGAAAGTATGTTAGCTTAAAACATGTAGATATAACGTAGGTAACACTTTTTAAATTTTGTTGTCATCTAGCTACAACAGAAAATGTAAGGTTTTCATTCAGCACTTGAGTAACTTTTTCAAATACACTCAGGTGAATTCCTAGTTTTCATAAGATACGTTTTAGGAATCGCTTTTTAGTCCGAAATAAATTTTCATGACAGTCTATTTTACAGTAAAATATTCAACGACCAAATAAAAAATTTACTTTATATTAGTCTTTGGATTTATGAAAGTATTTAAGTATGATTTTTTATTTGTGGTGGTCCCACACAGGCCCATTTGGGTCCTTCCTCCACCCCATACGCATCTTTAGAAGTGGGAGGGACAGTTTATCCTTAGGATAATTCATATTGTTTACTTTATTTTATAAATTTCTGTACGACTTATTCGTCTTACTCCCGCGTATGTCCATCACCGTACAATTTCTATCTGATGCTTCGTAAGATCTTCATCACTATTGTATTATCCTTTTTAGGATTAGTCCTTTTCTCAAATTATCTGTTTCACGTAATTTATTGCCAGGTTCTTAAAAGTGTTTAAGTTTGGGCTGTCTTTGATGCTTCTTGGTAGGTTGTTATACATTTTCAGTCCGTTATAGAACACAGAACGTTTTGTCATCTCTTTTTTCGAGTTTGGTAATCTAAAATCATGTGCTCTTCTTGTATTGTATCCGTGTACATCAATTCCGTACTGCAGACCGTCTGATAGATAAGCTGGAAGCAATCCTCTAATCATTTTGTAGATAAAAATCAAACTGTTATACGCAATCCTCTGCTTAACTGACAACCATTGCAGCATATCAAGCATTAAAGCACTAGGAGTGTATCTGTTGCATCGTATAACTACTCGCATTATTTTGTTTTGTATTCTTTGCAGCCGCTTTGTTTGTGTTTCTGATGCATGAAGCAATATCGTAGCACAATAATCAAAGTGTGGCATAATAACAGATTTCACGTAAGTTATTTTTGACCAAAAAGTCATATATCTATTTATTCGACAAAGTACACCATATTTAATGGCAATTTTCTTTATGATGTAGTCGATGTGAGCTATGAAATTTAGTTTTTCGTCGACTTGTACTCCTAAGTATTTAACCTGACGTACTTTTTCGACGACACAACCATCAATTAACAATTCTGGACAAACTCCAATCTGTCGATTTCCAATAATCATCCAGCTGGTTTTATTTAATTTAAGGCACAGTTTTCTATGCTTTAAAAACTCTGCAATGTTTCTCAAATCTGAATCTGCCTTTGACACCACGAGCTCTAAGTCTTTACCACTCCAGTAGGAGACGGAATCATCTGCGAACAGTTTAAGGCTACCATGACGTAAGCAATTTTTCATGTCATTGATGTAGAGTATAAATAACAAGGAACCCAATACACTTCCTTGGGGAACCCCTAGACTGTTTTCTCTGAATTGAGAGTAAGATGAACCATATTTTGTTCGTTGCATTCTGCTATTCAAGTAATTCTTAAACCAGTTTAAAACCGTACCATTTATGCCATATTTCATCAGCACTTTTACAAGTTCTAATCGATCAATTGTCTCGAATGCTCTTTTGAAGTCTAGAAACACAGCCACTGTGTATTTACCGTCCTCAATATTAATTTTCCAATTACGAAGTAATAGGTTTACAGCAGATTCAGTAGAATGCTGCTTCCTAAATCCTGACTGCTCAGCAATCAAAATGTCTTCACGCTCAATAAAGCGTAAGAATTGCTTTTTGACTGCTAATTCTAGGACCTTTTCTTGGATTTCCAATATGTTTATAGGTCGATATGATGAAGCCTCTCGTGCATTCTTCTGTTTTTCAATAGGAATCACTGTTGAACATTTCCAGGTGTCGGGTACTATCCCTATTTGAAGACTTCTGTTTATGACATCTCTCAATGGAATTGCTAGTACAGGTAATGAATCTTTAAAAACTTTGAGAGAAACATTGTCGATACCCGCCGTGGGTTTCATATTGTTCACTATTTCATCAAACTCTTGACTGCTTATCGTTTTGAATGTGTGAAAGTTTCCACCATTGTGACTAATTTGATTCAAGCAGCAATTATAGCTTGCCGGAATACTGTCATGAATTTCCATAACGCTATCGATGAAGAAGTCATTGAACTTCTGGGCAATATCAGATTCATCAGTGATTTCAGCTCCGTCAAACAAGATCGAATCAGCTTTGGCACTATTTGAACTTATTAGTCGTTTTATCGTTTTCCAGATAAGTTTTCCATTGGATTTGTTTCTCTGTAATTCTTCTTGAAAAGATTGATTTTTTGCTTCCTTAATTTTACGAGAGTATTCATTTCTCACTACCGTGTATTTACGCCAACTTCTTTCACTTCGTTCTTAAAAAGAGTTTATACAGTTTGTCTCTTTGCCTTTTCATTTCACTAAGACTTCTGGAGTACCATTTAGTACCCGTACCAGTACCATTTAGTACCAGTTTTTTACGAACACTTCTCGGCTCCACAAGTGCATTAACACTGTTTTTTAATAATAGATCTAAACGTCTTACCGACTCATTAAAGTCTGCGCATCTCAAGGTTGGCATACCTGATTCAAGCAGTTGACGCAATGCATTAGCATTATACCGACTCCAGTCGTTCACAATCTTCGAGAATATTCGCTTCTGCATTGTCCACATTTGTAAAAACTAAATCTATTCTGGAACTGCTGGCAACTGTTATCCTTGTGTCTCCAGTTACGATTTGACGAAAGCAATTTGCCTTCATGACACGTTTCAAAGCTCTGCACTCTCCCTCCTTATTGAAATTTATGTTAAAATCTCCACAGAAGATATTGTCAATTTCATCTGCAACAATTTCACTCAGCCAATGATTTTCCAGGATGTCTAAAAAACGGGGAATGCACTCGGGGAATGATAAATTCCTCCAACGACGATTTGTCTTTTACCATCGCTTAGTTTCCCTGCCAGGATCCAGTTCATTTCAGCAGACGCATTTAACAGAATGTCAAAATTGAAAATATTCTGTATATACATCGTAACACCTCCAGTATGTCTTGAGTGCGAAAAGCAGTGAATCATGGTGTAACCAACTATATCCAATGTGTTTGAGTTCAACTCTTCCGTTAAATGCGTTTCAACTAGAACAATAATTTTCGGCTTTAGTTCTTTAACAACTACACAAATTTCATCAAACTTGATAATCAGTCCGCATACATTAAGATACAAAATATCAGAATGTGACTGCTATTTACCATAGTCGATAAATTGTCTAGCTTTTGAGACTTTTCGTTTATATAATTCACAATCATAACTCCACGCAGGATGATAAATATCAACTTGTTTTTCCAAATCTGAATTAATAGAGTCGTTGAAGTTTACACAGTTTACACACTTTTCACTTTGAGCAGTGCACTCATTTACATCGTGTCCTTCGCCGCACTTAGCACAACACATAGACTCCTTGCAATTATCTGCTTTATGGCCAAATTTCCAGCATTTATAACATCTCAATACGCTAATGGCCTCATAAATTTTGCATCGTTCCCATCCAATAATTACTTTTCCACGTTTAATTAATGTAGTGATCGTTTCTGGATCTACTTCAGTGGTAGCAATCATCGGATTATACTTCCATTTTTTATTTTTCTCAACTTTGACTACTGTAATAACTGAATTGATCAAGTTGTTTTGCTTTTTCAATGACTCAACAAAATTCTGTTCATTAAAATCATCTGATTCTTCAAAGCCAACAACTTTAAGTTTGGGTTTAGCTGGTTGTTTGATTTCTACTGTATACTTTTTGCCGAAAACTTTTAACGAATGAGTCATAAAATTTTGTGCATTTTCTTTTGAAGAACATCTAATCAACACTTCACCTGTAGATTCAATGTACCGCACAGAAATTACACCCAATGACACCGGATCTAATTTAGATTTTAAATCTTTACGCGTAATATTTATTTCCTGTTCATTAGTTGGTCTTAATCGAACTGTTTCTTCTAGCTTCGCTAAAGAGTTATTTTTACTATTTATGTTTATCTGACCTTTGTCGAGTTTAACCGGCGTATTGACATTTTCCGTTCGTGTATTTACATCTATCGCTTTTTGTGTAACAGCTGTCTTAACTACTTTAGAGTAAGACATTGTTGGTGTTTTATCGCTATCATTCAATTTGCGCTTTTTTGAAGTTGAACGCAAATGATATCTGACCACTTCGTTTTTATCGTTTGTTTCGGATCTCGAAGTTGAATTTAATTCATGTCTAACGATACTCTGAACTTGTTGTTTCAAGCCTGAGAAAATTAAGTTTTGGCTATTCATTTTTTCGACTTTATCGTTAATATTCCTTATCATTTCTTTTAAATTATTCAAATTCGTATCCAAACTTGGATTAACTAAACAGTCATCGCAAACGAAAACAGCATTTTTTATTTGTCGCAAAACATCGTAATTTTTACACACCGCGTGCGGTAAGCAGCTGATGTGGAAAGCTTTTCTACAACTACCAAAGCAGATTGCTTGGTCATCGGGATCTGTTATTCTCCCGCATCGAGAACATAACACGGAACTCATTCTCTCGCTCTCGTCCATCTCCACGCATGCAATTTCTTGTATAGCTATGGAGACGGCTTTGCTGCTTCAAACACACACTCTCACTACGATCACACATGATCGTTTCTATCATACGCATGAAATACAACACTAACAAACAATGATAAACAAAATGATACTTATCAACGGTAATGAATGCTGGCTATCCTAGGAGGACAATATTCTGAATATTGTTGTTGCCTTGGGACCAGAGGTGCAAAGAGATCCCTACATGTAGCATGCAGCGCACGACTTTTAGCCGATTCTAACAGACCGACGTCAGCCACGAAAGAATCGTCTTGCAAAGTTGCAGACTGATTCTTTCTCCCTTATGTGCAGAACGTCGAACGTGTCTGCAAGTAAAAGCCAACCGCGCGGTAAAATCCTTTGACTGCACGTTCCGAAAATTACAAACGATTCTCCGAAGTTAGGAACAGTTGCAAACTTGCAAGCCCGAAGATAAAATCCCTTGAGCCGAACAGAAAGAATCATTTCCGAAGATAGCTACAGTCTGCAAGTTGCTTGCATGCAGCGCGATGATGCGATGTACGTTTGCAAACTTGCAAGTTACAGGCAGAACCGTAGACCCGTTCTTGTGCGGTTCGATTTGATCCATCCCAACTCCAAGTTGGGACCCAACCTAAAACCGAACCGAATCCATGGCATGGTGTAAGAAAATGATAGGCCGAGGTGCCGTCGACTATCCATTCAGTTGCCGTTCAGCCAGCGAAGCGGCATGCCGTACGACAAGAGCAAGGATATGTTGAAGTTGTTGTTGTTGGTGCCTTCGTGTTCGTTTCGTTTTCTTCTAAGACGGATTCGAAAGGAAGTGGTGCCCAAATTTTATTTGAATTTTCAATTATCATACCAGGGTGATTGATATAAATCATCAAAGCAAATACAAGCAAATTTGTTTTGATTATAACTTTGTCATTTTACAAGTTATTTATAAACACAAAGTTGTTAATTAAAACTGATCCAAACACTGTTGGAAAATCATCTATATTGTTTTATAACAGAGCTGCCTTAAAATTCTTTAAAGTTTCGTTCCGAAAAATTCAATCGATTCTCCAAAGGCAGGATCACTTGATTAGTAGGATCACAGATTAAATTGTGTGAATTTCAATTTTAGAATTCAGTTTCATTTGCTTAGACATGTATAAGAATCACGTCATCTTTACCAAGTTATCTACAGTTTTTACAGAAAGTTTTTACAGATCGGTACAAAACTCAATAGAAATTCAGTGCTTGCTCGTCGTCATTCCAACCTTGAACTCAAAAACTTCACACACTGTTTGATTCGAATCTTCTGTCAAAGTTTTATAACTTGGTTTTAATTAATTTCGCGTCCTGCACTCGAATTTTTGGTCAGATTTTGTCTATCGCATCCAGTATTACTGATAAGGCTTTTAAAAATCAGTGCTATGATAAATCAATAACTGTCTATATATTATTTTTTACTTCTTTGCTGAAGACTGTAAAGCGTTTTAAGTTAAACTTTGAAAAATATCTATAATTCATTTTGGTATAAAATTTCATCAGAATTTCGTCTCAACAGAAGGAAGAAAAAATTTCTTTTACTTCAAAGCCAAAATTACTTGCAGTCTTCGTAGAAACTTAAATTTTAAAAATCTTACTCAACGGTTGCTATTTATCTCAGATATTACGAAACTGCTTATAAAAAGCTGGACGTTTCACGGTTAAACATATCACGCTTTCGCCCATCAATCAGTCAATTGCATAATCTTCAAAATAAGAAGTATGGAAACTGAATAAATTATTGATTTATGTTTCAAAGTCAGCAACTTATGTACTTTTTATCAAAATAAATTGACTAAAGGATTAACATGAATGAACATTTTCATACAAATCGGAATTTTTTATTCAAGTTTTTTAAACTGTTTGCGTATCTTTCGTAACGAACTTTTGAAATCTGCCACTTTTAAGTTTAACTTCGCGAGAACTACTATGAAGAATTTTTGCAAAAGGCTTTGATAAGTATCTCAAATATCAAAATTTAAATAAAACAAGTCCAAAAAAGTAGATTTTCAAACAACTGCTGAATCACATATTTGAAAAACGCTGAATCACATTAAAAAAACGCTTTGATACGAAATATGAATTAATGGCATGAAATCAAATAACATCGCGTTTAAAGGTTGAAGTGACAGTGAGCACTTAGCTTATTTAATAGAACTATGAACGGTAATGTGTATCAACTCCATTTCATTTTACAACGGTGACCAAAAAAGGCACTCAGCTCGATCATTTTATGTTAACCTGATTTTCTTTGATTTTTCTTTTCAAGCTCCTTGAATTTGTGAATGTTGGCAACCCTGCTCTCAATACTGAATCTTTAATATGTGATTCTATTTTATCAAGTGATCCTATCCATGGAGAATGGATTGAATTTTTCGGGCCGCAGCTGTGTTATAAAACAATAAAGATGATTTTCCAACATTTTTAACATAAGCTTTTATTAACACTTTTGTATTCATAAATAACTTGTAAGATGACAAAGTTATAATCAAAACAAATTAGTTTTTATTTGCTTTGATGATTTATCTTAAACACCCTAGAATGATCATTGAAAACTCAAATAAAATTTGGGCACCACTTCCTTTCGAATCCGTCTTAGAAGGAAACGAAACGAGCACGAAGGCACCAACAACAACAACAACTCCAACATGTCCTTACTTCTGTAGTACGGCGGCGCGCCGAGTGTTTTGCAGACAGCCATGTACATACGCTACACACGCACGCTTCGATGGCTGAACGGCAACTGAATTGATGGTCGGTGGCTGTGGCTCTTCGGCCTATCACTTTCTTTCTCCATGAACTCGGTTCGGTCGGTCCTAGGTTAGTGGAACGAATCCAACCGCACAAGAACGAGTCCACCGTCCTGTAACTTGTAAGTTGCAACTTGCAAATTTGCAAACGTACATCGCATCATCGCGCTGCATGCAAGCAACTTGCAGACTGTAGCTATCTTCGGAAATGATTCTTTCTGTTCGGCTCAAGGGATTTTATCTTCGGGCTTGCAAGTTTGAAATTTTCGTAACGTGCAGTCATCGCGACTTTTACTTGCAGACACGTTCGACGCTCTGCACGTAAGGGAAATAGAATCAGTCTGCAACTTTGCAAGATGATTTTTTCGGAGCTGACGTCGGGCTGTTAGAATCGGCACTGCATGTTTCATGATGGGATCTCTTTGCACCTCTGCTTGGGACAGATTCTTTCCGTTGAACATCGATGTCATCCAATGGTACAAGGTAGCAATAAGGTTGATCACTATATCGAACACTTTAAAGGTCCCGAAATATTTGTTTTTCACATCTAAAATCAATTTTTCACTAGACACAAGAAATGCACTTCACACAACTTGTTTACTAACGAGAGATTTCCGTCCTGCAACAAACACCGAGCACCCTTTCGTTGTCGATTATTTCGACAAACGATATAAAAACACAAATTAAATAAATGAAATTGAATGTTTTCAAATCCACTATGTATTAAATGCAATATTGAACAGAGTGATTCTATGGAATCTTGGCTATCAGGTTGTCTGACGCCATCTTGAAATCCAAGATAGCGGCTTCCGCCTAACTTTAAAATATTTCAAATGACTTAAAATCGCATGAAATCCTCACCAGATTGGTATTGGGTGAAACGGCTAAACAAGAAGCAACCGATTTTCGCTTTCTGACGCCCCCTTGAAATCTAAGACGGCGGCTTTGTTTAACTTTAAAATGATGTTAATCACTGAAAATTCGCATGAAAGTTGATACACTTAATTAATTAATACACTTATCTGGTTAAAAATGATAATTTTGTACAAAAATTCGAAAATAAAAACGAAAAGAACGAAAACAAAAAAGGAGAGCGTACTTACAGGTTGATCGACTTGATAATATGAAGTAATTCATTTTCGCTGTAATAAATTTGGATTATTGTTTTTTTTTTTATTAAACCCAAGAAAATTTAGTCTGGATGAGTATTAATCGGACAGATCCCGTTTTGAGCTAGAAAGACAGACATCGTTTGTTCACAAGAAATCCTTGATAAATATAGTCTTATAAAATAATTAAGGCAAAAATTTCTTGTCACGCAATTGTTACTGAGAAATATTAATTATTCGGCATTGAGTTTCTTTACTTATATTATTTACATTAAGTATGAGTAATTCACATGAATGCATACTATTGCCATCGATCAATGTTTGGATTTGTGCTTAAGAAGTTAGTTTTTTACATAATATTGTCGCTTAGGCATGAATCGGGGCAATTGCAGGAACCGGCTATCCTTCGATCGTGGAGTTATTCTTCATCAAGCACCTTGAAATTACTACCTGTAGGCTTTAATTGAGCCTGATTCTACCGAAAACATCCATCGAACACCTCACCTCGTACGGCACACAATCACCTGAATCACCTTTTTGGTTTGCTGCTCGAGTTTCGAGCACACGCGGAAGATGCGCGAGTTATCCATCCACAAGCCGATGACGAGCGAGCGAGCGTACCGGTAATAATTTAATAATGCGATGATTTCGATCCAAATGTGTGAGAGGGTAACAACGTCACTGTTCTTCGTTGGAAGAAGCCATGCAGCACATATTGCGGTCCGATGATGAGGTTTTCGGTGGGCTCTGTTGGTACCGATCTATACGTAATATCAAGCAGATCATCTCACAACATTTCACCTCTCCGTGTATGGGCGAGACGCGAGGAAAAGTGAAAGAAAGATAAAAATGAAGGAAACGACGATCGTGGTGTAAAAAAATGTAGGTTTTTGGAGTAGACGAGTTTTGTTGTTGTTAGGCTTTTTTTTCTTTCATACTTGTCGAACGAGATTCGAGAAAGGCACGTACCTATGTACTTACTGCGATGCGAACATGTCCGCACTTCGTTGCGCATGAATTACGCCTCATTAGTGGGGGCGAGTGTTTTCTTTTTTTGGTTGTTTGTTTTTTTTGCACCTTGCCTATAAATTAACGATGGTTGGAGTTTGAATGATCAATGAAACATTTTGCGAGTGAGAAAATGGGGAATTCCTACAACTTGAATTGGATCGTTTAGAAAAAATTGTTTGAAAAAGTCCATAGAGTGTGCTACTTTTACATACATAGTAAGTTTGTATAATTCGATTCCTTAAAAATACCTTTTGTACCTTGAATTTTGCTTCTGATGGTTTAACGAGAATATTTTCTATGAATTTGTGTTTTTTACAGTTTGTATTACTGATTTTCTTTTGAGTTTTCCACCAAAACACTACATTTTTTCAAATAAAACTTAATCACAATACATATAACAAATCCTAAAAAATTTAAAATAATTTATTTTGTTTTGTTTCGATAATAGTCATTTTACCAACTATATGACACTCGCGACCTATATCAAAGTTGCAATTTGTTTATTTATTTAAAATAAAATCATCTGACGTGGGTGTGTTTACGATCTTTTTATTGTTAGTTGACAAAGCATGAAAAATAGTTTTACTTAATTTCGTAGTTGAACACTTAGGTCAGATTCAATACGGCGTCGAAAGGTTGAAGTGGATACATTGAAGTGAAAGATGGTATAATAACTTAAAAAGCATATTTTTGCTGAACGGAAATGTCGTTGCTGGCATAACGCGTACTTCTTGGTTCCAGAGATAACCAGTCTCTATTTCGCAGGGTTCTTCTGGCGCATAAATATTACAGCGAGAAAGTAGACAGGAGCAGTCAATTTCGTTCCGAAGAATCTTTGCCACGATTGACCGATGGAACGACGATCCGACAGCGTATGAAGTCCAGGCACAACGTTGTGCGTATGTCGGTTAATTTGAAGGATTCTCCCAAGGTAGCTCACGAAGAACATAACGCACGAACCGACGTTGAATTGCTTCAAAACACGCTGTCCATGCAGCTTCAAAAGGCCATCATATCAGATTCGCGGATTCCAATATTGACCGCACCCGACAGCAATAGGGAGCTCGCAAGCAGACAGGATCTGTGAATTCTTTGTTCAAACATATGATAATTCCCAGCATTCGGATAGCCTTCTAGAGTACCACAGAGTAATGACGCTCAAAAGTCATTTGACTGTCTGACAAAACGCCAAGATCTTTCATCTCTTCAACATGATGCAACTGCTCGCCCATAATATTGTGATTATACACGAAGGGATTTTTCCTGCGCCAAAATATGATAATACAGCACTTCGCAACACTCAAAATAAGTATATTGTCAGCGCACACGCAGTTCACACATATGTATAAGAAGCAGTCAGCTTGACTATTTGTGACTAAAAATAATTTAAAGTCATCCGCAGACAGGAGAACTTGACATCCAGTGAGCAACAAATTTATGTCATTACAGAAACAATACAGTGAATACTAAAGGACCCAAATTGCTGCCTTGGGGTACCCGGACTTTGGAATAAAGTCAGGTTATTCAGCAGAGCCAATTTTAACAGCCAATCGACGATCCGTTTGGTAGTTTCTGACCAATTCACACATTCGTTTGGAAAACTATAATCAAAGCAGGGTTTTCAGGAGAATATCGTGGTTTACAAAACCAAATGCCGTTAAAATATCGGTAGATATCGCATCGATTGTTTGTTTGTTTGTAGATGGATGTAAAAACCATCAGATTTGAAGTTACCGAGAGGAACAAATCCATGATGGTTCTCAGAGATCCAGTTTCGGCAAGCCGAAAACATGACATCGTTGACGATCCTCTTAAATACCTTCGAGCAGGCAGCTAGCGATACAACACCTCGGTAATTAAGACCTTTTTGTTTGTCTTTTTTTATGCACTGGGCTCATAAATGATTTTTTCCAGATGGTCGAGAATTTTTGCTGTCTAGAGACTGATTAAAAATACGCGTAATAGGTTTTACCAGACGGTAACAATTTTTTAGAATGCACGCCGGTTTTCCACCCTGTCCGACTGAAGTGAAGTTCTTCAAATTAAGGGTAGTCTCTAAAACCATTTCCTCGCTAACAGCGAAAACATCCAGATCTAGCACATCGATGGGTAATCCAGGGTGGCCACCCATTCGGGAAAAACGGGAAAAGCGGGAAAAAGACGGGATTTGAAATCCAACGGGAAAAAAGCGGGAAAAAGCCGGGAATTTTTTCGAGAAGTCGGGAATTTTTGGCCCAGTGAAAGTCTGTTCAATGAATGAAATGAAACAAGTGGAAATGGATTGACAGTTGATCACCAGTCTCTTTCCAATTGACTTCGACCGATTTCTACCAGGTCAAAATGAATTCTAATGGAATAGAAATGGGAAGAACAAAAATAAGCTATTTGATTCCACACGGTATTGCTCTCTATTTTTTGAATGAGGTTTTCAATTCACTACAGAATTGCAGCGAGGTCGTAGTACGATTTTAAAAAACGTTAAATAAGATTTTGCAGAAGCAACAAATGGATATTGGTGTGCGCTTCTGGAATCAAAACACAAACCTAGTTGAAGCAAGGTATATTAGTTCTACATTCTTATAGTCGACGCTCTCGAATGGCCTCCTGAATGGTGTGAAAGTATGTTTTTGGAAAAATCCTGATCTACTGAAACGAGTGATCCAGTATTTTATGGATGGTCCAGCAGTAAATTGGAAAATGCTAAAGGATCTAACTAGCGAGGTTCAAGAACTTGTTTCGAATCCAGCGTACGAGATTCTCACAATTGGGACTTCACACTGTACACGAAGCGTCCAAGGAGGGACTGAGGAAAAGTGAATGGAATCCGTATGAATTTTTGAGGACGTTGTAAAGCCTGTTCAAAAACATTCCACTTAGAAGGGCTGATTACACTGCAGTAACAGGTTCATCTATATATCCGTTAAAATTTTGTGACGTTCGGTGGGTGGAAAATGAACGCGTTGCAGAACGTGCTGCTAAAATGCAACCGTACCTCAAACGGTTTGTCGACGAGGTAGAAAAACAAGAGGAAAAAAGATTAAGAAAACCATCCAAATTTTAAACGGAGTTTTCCATCGATTTCCCGGTCGAAGCTATTCGACATTGTTGTTAAAGCTGTAGATGATCAATTTGCTGGGACCAAAAATGATTTTTTTTTGTTACGGCCGCTTCGACTGTTGAGTTCTTTTTACGCGAGTATCAGACAGAAGCACCGATGGTTCCGTTTCTCTTCGATGATTTAACCGGGCTTGTAAGAGCATTGATGGAGAAAGTTGTAAAGCCTGAAAGACTAAACTCAAAAACACTTATTGGGATTAAACTCTCAGAAATAATGTCTTCTACCTCCTGGAAGCGTAGAAATTGGATTCTCAACTAAATCGGCAATTAAGAAAGCAAAAGAGTCTGGTCATGTTTACGACAAGGATATCCTTGTATTCAGAAATAGCTTGTTTTACTGTGGATTTTTGAATAAAATGGCTATACCATCACCATTGTCTTATCCCATCACTCGGTTTTAATCGTGCGTTAATGTGATGCACACTATGTGTGCATCACATTAACGCATGTGATGCACACTAACCAGATATTGGCAAAAAACGTTTAGACCTGCGAACTATAGCGAAACGGAAGCGAGAGGTAGAAAAGGAGGCTAAGGAACTGGAAGCGAAAAAATTGAAGGTGCTTTCCGACGCTCATAGAGAGGCAAGCCTAATGGACGAAAAAATAAAATATTTAAAAATATATGAGATACAAATAAAATTGAAACCTATTGTAATTAATAAACCCTTTTTCCTTTGTTTAAAATTTTCGAATCGAGTGACATAGTTTTAAAAATTAAAAAAAATCCTGCTTATCAATCTAGTGATTTTTTGGTTAATTGGTAAACATAACTGAAACAATAACCATTTAAAGATCATTTACCACTAAAAGAAAGCTTAATCGATTTTCGTTTTTATGTTTTCAAAAATGAATATTCGTTATTTTGTTTGGTTTTCGGTTGAATAAAACCGGGAATTTCATGAGACCGTGCGGGAAAAAGACGGGAAAAATGCGGGAAATCAAAAATTGATTTTGAGTGGCCACCCTGGTAATCGTGTTATTGCGGCGCATCGCAGAAAGATAGAATTTTTAGGCAGGTAGCTTGGCAATACGGTTGTTTAATTGGAGTGTAGCTGAAAGCCCGGACTCCTTCCATTCGGAGTTCTCAAATTTCCAGATTTTTTTTTGGATTGCGACGAAGTTCACTCTACGGCGATAGCAAAGTCGATTCTATATTCGGTATTGTTTAGTCGCAGAGTTCAATTTGCTTTGACGGATGGATATCTGGAGTTACTAAACTTCCGCAGCAGCGTTAAAACTTAAAAGTATCTTTTTCAGCCGCTTCAAGTGAGCATTAGTCCAAGGGGGTCGAAGAGGAGGTCGCGCCAGGGGTACGATTTTTTCAAAAATGTCATCAAGAATTGTGCTAAATGTATTAACAGCCACATCTACGCCACAATTTTGGATGTCAGACCAGTCAACTCCAGACAGAACACGGTTCATGGTATGAAAATCCGTTCGATTAAAGTCAAGAGCTGATACATAAAAATTTAAAACAAAAGCGATAGGACTCGGGAATGAAATTTCAAAGTACAAAGGAAGGTGGTACACGTCTATTGGGACAACGACATCGATGGCTTCGATTATGGGACTGATCAAAATAGATTCATTCGAATCCAGCGTTCAATTTTGAGAGTTTCGTATCCCGTTTCGTGTACTTTTCCCATTCAATGTCGTTACACCCAAGAGTGAAGCACTGGCTGTATTTATCTCTGAAACAGAATTCAACATCATGCTGTTGCTCTGGCCAGGAATCCAGAACAGTTGCAATTGGTTTAAGTCACTAAGTAGAATAACTTCACATGCAGAGTGTCGTAGTCTAGCAGCTGATATTACGTCAACATGCAAATCGATAATTGAATCGTGACTTTCTTCCGGTGCGGTATGCGGTACCACTGTTTTCAATGTTTATTCTTGGTCGCGAACTCGCAGACAACGGCTCAGGAGGTAACCGACTTGCCAACTGACAAAAATAATAAGATTGGGGATGTTTACTGATTTTTGTTCCCCGATTTCAATCTCATTACAATTCATCATCTGAATCTAATTGAGAGCCCCATGTCAATTTTGAGCTTAATCGATCAACTCTTAGGAATTAGAATTTGCATTAATCTATTCTGCGAATCTGAAAAAATCACTTTTCCGGCTCTATTTTGAACAATTTTAGACCGCTTGTTCTACAAATTTGGTTAATATGATTTTCCACAAACGTTTTGAAGACCAGGAGTTGCTCTTTGTTACAAAAAAAAGTTTCAACCCGATATATTTTAATGTTTTAAACCGATTTCGCCTCCAGCTTAAGCTAAAGGAATCTTGTTTTATCACCAAATAACATTTTTTTTGGGCAACTAATAGCAAGTGAGGTGGTCTTCGGAGCATTGGCGTAGAATAATTGAAAGAACGTCTCAACCTAATTTGTAGATCAATTCGTGCAAGGTACAGCCCAAATAGTGATATTTGCAGATTCCCTAGAACAAATCATGTCAAATTTCCATAAGAACTTAAGCGTCGTTAAGCGACCCCTTCACACTGTCCAATTGAGATCAAAAATGGCATGGGGCCTTTTTTTAGGGCCGAGGAACAATGCCCTCTTTTAGGATCTCTCTAATTCACATGAATTGGTTGATCAAATATGCGAGTGTCTTCATAGTCGATGATTATTAGGCTTAGAAATACCGCAAGATGTCTATTAAAGTGAAACAGTAATTACTTAAATAGTGAAAAAGTAGGATTTTGTATACCATCCTTTGGAGAATCAAAATCACATTGTTTAATGAATTTTAGGGATTTTTGATTAACCTACCTTAATCGAAGGTATCATTTGTTATAGAAGAAATCTTTCAAATGCCAAAACATACTCTCTTTTACAAGCAGCCAAAAAATAAACATTGTAGAAAAATTGGAGTCGCTCCATCTATCCTTGATTGATTCAAGCTCAAATCAATTCTCGAGCATAACTGCGTATGTACGGTTGTTAAAAATGCCGACCGATCCGGTTCCATCGCAACATGATTTGTGTACATTTCTGTTCACACAGATGTTTGTATCTGCTTCCCTTCCCCAGTCCAGGGCAACAACGCTGATTCATCATCGAAAGGGCACCCCGGCGGTTTTTTTTCTTGCTCTTTTTAGAAAAAAAAAAAAACGGTTCCAATCGGCATGCTCCAACAAAATCTAAATCAAAGACCGCAGTTTGTAGCACACGTACATATGAACATATCAGAACGGAACATCTGGACAGCCCGGCCCAATCCAGCCTAACCGAGCTAACTTATTGCACATATGCGGGAAAATTTATTGCCATCTCTGCCGTTATGCTACTGCCTATGTAGGATGCTTCGAAATTAAATAGGTTGCTCGACGCTCCGGCATCGTTTTACGCGTAGAAATGGGTCACACACGGACGGATGGCCAGCCAACCAACTGGTTGTCTACCTAAATCATATTGTCTGGATCAGGTTTAGCGGTGTGACGCTTCTTCTATGAAGCTGTTGCAAAACCCAACAGAAACAACGTAACGCTTCGACGCTACCCAAGAGTAACGGATTTTGTCGGTGGGCGCGGACAGGCAGCGGATGGGAAGAAAGCTGTAACGTATTTCTCAATCTGTGATCACGAATCCTGATCCGAGATCGTCATCCATCGGCATGGCTTTATAAGCGAATTAAAATTACACAATCCATCAAATCCATAGTCTCTTTAAAGACAGGCTGACAAATCTTGATGCGCAGCCATTCGAACGGTCTGTCTTGGACGCGTTTTGATTCTACTGGCGGTGGCGCTACTAACTTCTGCATGTCTCATGCAGCGCAGCGTTAATAAAACTCGAAGGCTATTTATGTAGTTTGTCTATGCATTGTACAACATTTTTTTCTCTCTTCTGCTCAGACTGTACTCTAGTAGCTCATGATATGCGCAGGCTAAGTTAGTTGTGCAAACGCAGACTGATCGTGTCTATCCATTATCGTTGCTATTGTTGTTGCTGGTCCGTCTATCAGCCGGGATACTTGGAATGTGGTAATAGTTTAGGTACCACTTTGTTGGAAGCAATTGTTTTTGGTTTTTGCGTTTGGCTTAGACAAATGCCTCGTTTTCGATCTTCACGAATCCAAACCGTCCGTCGCGTCGTCGGCTCCTCGATTCTAAACACCCCCGCCCAATTTAGTAAAGCGTGCCGCTGACAAAACGTTGCTGATTGCTGAATTTTTCAATTTCATTCATACTTCAATTACTATCAACTCACTGCTGTTTAAACTCGCCGGAGCTCCACCGTTAAAGCCGGTTCGTTTTGTCTGCAGACACCGGTCATTTTTTATTGTTTTTTTTTGCATCGATTCTATGTTCACTATTTGTGATAACATGTGCTGCACTTGTCGAATGATTAATTTATGATCTAACACGGTGTTTTGTTTTTTCTTTACAGGTAATTTCAATGATACTTGACGTCCTTGATCTAAAGTATGGCATGTAAGTTTGAAATCTTTTAAAATCAAAGACATTGTTTGTTATTTATGCATTTTAACCCTCATCTGTCCCAAATTTTTTTTACCCGTTACCGTCCCTGGAGTGTCAATATGATCCTCCTGACTAATAGCAATATCTCTCTCTTAATTCCCAACCGATTTTTTGTTGAAATTATTGTTTTGAAAATCTCGTAATTTTACTAAAATATGTTTTTCAGACATTTGTTGAATTTGAATTTGAATTAAAAGCTTTGAAATACTTTAAATCACCGAAACCTATATAAATATCTCTACAATATGAGTATTGAGTGAAAGGGCCCAACTAGTAGCAGAAAAAATTGTTGCATGACGCCATTATTAATCCAAGATGTAAAATTTCGCTATCTGACTTCATCTTGAAATCCAATATGGCGGCTTCCACTGCACTTCCAAATGCTTAAATCACTAAATGCTGAAAATTGTATGAAACTTCTGACGCCATCTTGAAATCTAATATGGAGGTTTCCGCTTAACTTTCCTGAAATTTTAATGAGATTTTCGACCACTTAGGGCATTTTAAAGATCAGAAGAAGTCACCATCTTGGGTTGCGTCAGTTAGCGAAATTTGGCTTCTACTCTTTAAGCTCTTCCACCCAATTACCCATATTCTGGGGGATTCATGTGATTTTTAGTCGTTTACAAAATTTTAGAGTTAATCGGGAGACGCCGTCTTAGATTTCATGATGGCGACAGATAGCAGAATGCGACTTCTTTCAGTTTAGCTCTTTCACTCAATACCAATATTGTGGAGATTTCAAGCGATTTTCATTGGTTAACGGCATTTTAAAGTTAAGCGAAAGCGGCCATCTTAGATTCCAAGATGGCGTCAAAAAGCGAAATTTGTTTTTTTTGTTTAGCCGTTTCACCCAATACCAATATTGTGGGGCTTTCATGCGATTTCAAGTCATATAAAGCATTTTAGAGTTAAGCGGGAAGTCGCCATATTTGATTTCAAGATGGTGTCAGGTAACGAAATTCGCTGTCTTCTAATTTCGCCCTTTAACCCAATACCCATGTGAGAGTATAATACGATTTTCACTGATTGACAGCGTTTCAAACATAAGCGGAAGCTGTTATCTTGGATTTCAAGATGGCGTCAGATAGCAAAATTTGACTTCTTCTAGTTTAGCCCTTTCACCCAATATCCATATTGTGCGGCTTTCATGCTGATTTCAGTGATTAACAGCATTTTACAGTTCAGTGGAAGCCGTTATCTTGAATTTCAAGATGGTGGCAGATAGCGATTTTCAACTTCTTCTAGTTTAACTCTCTCACCCAATGCCCATATTTTGAGGGATTCATGTGATTTTTAGTTCATTTACATTTACATGGTTTCATTTTACTGGACATTCACAACCAATCTCTTATTAATTTAATTTAAAAAGTCTATCCTTATTTACTGTATATACCAAGAAGGATTGGCCACTCCGAAATGTGTAACTCATCCTAGGCATGTAATTGGTTGGCTTACGAGAGAAACGTCATATTTTAGGCATTTGTATGGCTCTCATAAAACCGTTATAAAACGAATTAGCCATTTAACTCACCACAATAAAGCTAATAAGCATTGGCTAACGCCATGTTGGTTGCAAAATCGAAGGCACAACATGACGCCATGTTGATGGATTCACTATGTCAAGTATTTGGAAATATTTTTTCCAGGCCTATTTTCAATCAATTTCATTGTGTTTGCGATGTCATTACTTTGTTTTTTATTCACAAATGGTTTTATTAGGGCATTTCACTTATGATGTCATTACATTTATTTAAAAATGTTTTTCGCGGAATATTTTCAATTTTTGTTTTATAAAAGCTTTGGTTATCAAAATTTTACAATATAATGATTTTATAGGAAACTAAAAAATAGTCATGATGACAGATTTCAGCTTTATTAAAGTTCTGGTGATGTATAGAATGCGCTTCAGCTTTTTATGAAGATTAATGCTATAGCTCCAACGTTATTAGAGTAGAGAGAAGCATTCGGCAATGTAGTGGTCATATTCTGTAGTCGTCCTATTCTGGATGCTGACTGTAATCTAATGTGATGAAGTTAATAACAATTTCGTCGTACATCCAATTCCACTTCCACTGGAGTGTCAATGAATGCATTGAATTTAAGAGCTTCCTGAAGACACACACAAGGAAAGACAGTTTTTTTTTCCTGTACTGCTCCATGTGGAGGCAGTAGAAAACACTCCAGATATTGCCATCAGACTTAAAAAGTTTCACGAATTCACTTGTGTTAAAACATTTGTCTTTACCAGTTGTTAGAGGAGAAAATCACGAGATGTAGTTCTTTTGGAGATTCCGAGATTCCAGTGGTACAAACAATAACATCAATCTAGCTATACAAAATTAATAGCAAGGTTGACGTGCTAGACACTTGGTGATTTCAAATATTATTATTATTATTATTATTATTATTTTTTATTCAATTATGTAACGTAAGATACAATCTTATTATTTGTTACAAAGTGTTATTTATGTGATTTACTTGCCTAATACTTATTTTATTTCTAAACTTCGTAATGATAATGTCGTTCTTAACCCGTAAGCCCCGCCAATAAACCCTTTTTGAACTCTGACTTAGTTTTGATTAACTTGATATGGAAAGGGATAACGTTCCAATTTACGATACCTCTCACGAAGAACGAATTACCATAATAAGCCCAGTTGTGCCGTGGAATAACAAGACAACCGGTTCGAGAGCTTCGTAATGGTACTAGAAGTGATCTTAAATATTCAGGTTTGCCTGTGTTCAGGATTCTGTGGATTACAGTCGCTGATCTGTAAGCATAAAAACTTTCGAATCGACAACCTATCAAAAATTTTTGAAGGTGTGAGACGTGATCAAATCTTGATAAGTTAAAAACATATCGAATACACGAATTTAGTGCTACACGGAGCCTGTTCATTGATCTTTCCGAAGCATTATGGTAAAGAAAATCTCCATAGATAAATAGAGGATAAACAAACGATTTAAATAGGCGCAGTTTTGTTGACGAGTCTAGATGCCTTGTTGTCAAGTTGAGCTTTTTAAGCGAACCGTATATTTTACCACACTGCGTAGCTATCTGACGATCCCAGGAGAAATTCTGATCAAAAATTATTCCCAAATTTTCAGCATATTCAACGTATGAAATTTCTTTTCCATCGAAGGTGAGAATGGGGGGCGTAATGGTGGTGGTCAATCTACTGATGAAGATAGCTTTGGTTTTTTCAGGATTGATAGGCAGCAGGTTACCAGTTGCCCATTCATGAATTTTGGCTAGATCATGATTCATTTTAGAGCCCAATTCCTGTAAGGAATTTAACCCATCGGAGCATAAATATATCTGAACATCATCGGCAAATAAATGAACTGAACAGAAATCCAGAACTGAAGGAAGATCGTTAATAAACAAGGAAAACAAAATTGGACCTAAGATAGACCCTTGAGGAACACCAGAATCAATTGGGGAGAAATCGGAAAACAATCCGTTGTAGAAAACGGATTGTGAACACCCTTGAAGGTATGAATTAATCATATCTGCGGCTGATTTGGAAAAGTTATACTTTAGTAACAGTTTTTGAACAAGTTTAGTATGTGCCACTCTATCGAAAGCTTTTGAAAAATCTAGCAGAAGAAGTAGTGCACTTCCTTTTTTATCTAAAGCGAGTGCTATATCATTGTGCACTTTCATCAAAGCAGTTTCAGTACTATGGCTAGGCCTGAAACCAGATTGGAACTTATTTAGGAACTTATGATGGTTGATATGGTCACAGATTTGTTGTTTTATAAGCTTTTCAAACACTTTAGATAGCGAACTCAGAATACTAATTGGTCTTAGATTTGTTATGCCCGATGCATTAGATTTTTTCGGAATAGGTATTACTTTAACCTTTTTCCACGAAAGAGGGAATTTCGAGCTAAGAATAATAGAGTGCACTGCAACTGGAAATTAAAACAGATTTATGTGTGCTGGTTAATCCAATTTTTTTTCAAATTGTCCCAGAACTTTTTTGCAGGAATCGTCAAATTAAGAAAACGTTTTTCTTGGTTTACCTTAGCTTTTGAAATCAAGGACTGTACAATATTTGGAGGCACATATTATTGTGAATTTTTTTACAAAGAATGGCACCAATCGAGGAATAAAAATACTAACTTTCGACACAAGCATTTTCGAGTAAAGTTGCCAGATTACCCGGTTTTATCCGGGTTTGCCCGGATATTTAGTGTACAATATGACAAAAGTCCGGTCCGACCTGGTTGCCCCTATTTTTTCACTTTATTTGCCAAAACAAACGAACAAAAAATCTTATATATAAAAATGGAGGCATTTTCTTTGTAACAACATCACGTATGAATGGTCGGTCGGAATGAAGTGAAATTTGGTATCCGAGGGTTTTTTGGGTCAGAGATGGTACAATTTTCCCGTTTGTTTGGATAACGTGCCGCTATTAAGCCTACCCCTATTCTGATACGATTTCCATAAGAATCTATTCGCGAGCACGATGCAATTAAGGACGTGTAAATGAAATTAAACGTTTATTACGATTTATACTTAAAAAGGTAAAACGAAGTTTATCGGGTCAGCTAGTTATGTTATAAATATTTTTCGAAGTTTTATAGAAGTACCTTTACACTAAAGAATCTGTTTTGAAAACACATTAGTGTATTAGGGAACAAGAATTAGAAAAACATGCTAATTAAAGAAAATTTTAATAAATTTTTTACTTTACTATTCAACTTTTTATCACTGCCTCAAAGATAGAAATAGTAGTTTGCTTAAGAAAAATCTAGGAGCATAGGCGGTGTAGGAAAACTCGATCGCACCAAAATCATAACCTTTCCCCTACTAACATAACCCTTTCTTTGGATTTTTAAATATAGATTCACAGACGTATAGACGGTTCCTATAGTTGGTGATATTGACTTGGCTTTGTTTCATTGTGTGCATTGGGAATGAACTGCTAGTCCCAAACACCATTCTTTTGGTCATTGGACTCGATCAATCATGGAGTAGCAACCATTGGCGAGGTTGAACTAGTTCTGCTTAGCCACGCCAGAGATCATAGAATTTTAAGTGCGTAAGTTAAAAAAAGTCTATTTTATTATAGGTTATCTTAAGTTTTAAATGAATGATAATTTCTGAGCACTTCAAGTTCTATGGTTTAAGGTGGATATGAGTAGTCAACTGAACTAACCTAAGCTAAGCAAAACAAACAAAAATATATGTAGTACAAAGTTTTATTTACGCGTTTAGAACGAAATATTTTGAAGAAGTTTTATAAAAATATTCATAAAAAGTTTTTTTAAAGCCTAAAATGCGATTTTAAAACTGCTGATGAAAAAATCATCGGGACATCACGGATTCAAATGATAGATTTTGCCAGGTTTTTAAATAAAATAGCCTGGATTTGTCCGGCCCGGGTACGTGCTGAAAAAATTGTGGCAAACTTATTTTAAACTAGAGCATTCGCATATTTGATAAAGTTATTTATTTTAACAAAATTCTTCAAATTGTGTCACAGCTTTACAACATCATGCTGGAGAGATGTAGTAAAACTTCAAACAACTCATTGAAAAAATCATTTTTTATCTGAAACGTTATAGAATGTCGAAACAGTTTGTAGGGGGAAGTCGTCTACTACCGGACACTTAAGGTTTTTAAGCAATAACTTCAAAAATAGATTTTTGTAAATTTTGGTTCCTCTACTCATTTGAAGAGTAATAATATTATGATCACTTAACTATATTAGAAAAAATTTAATTTACAACATATTCATGTGGTAAGAGAAATCATTTCATGTCAGATTTCACTCATTTCCAGAAGTGTTGTCTATGGCCGGACACTACGAATTACTTCACCAAAGTTGTCACCCATGGCACAAAAACGTAGCAAAATGACTGAAATCACATGCACAGGTCTTGTGAGTATGTGTTTTCCAATACTGAACGTTCTATGAAGCCAATCATAAAAGTTTTTTTGACAAACCACAATGAAACATTTGTTTCGAAAAAACAAGAGAATAATTGTCTGTGACCGGACAGCAAAATTTAAATTTTTCTCAGAGGACCAAAATAGTTTCGTTATTGAATCCTTATCTTCTGCTAACCATTTGACGGTGCTAGAGATGAAAAAATGAAAGTTTCAAGTTGAAATCATCTATAATTTTTAATATTATCTTGTCCGGTCATAGACAACAATTTGGTGTCCGGTCATAGAGAAAGCGCACTTTTTTTAATTTTCCTAATATTTCGATTGAACTTCCGTTTTGTTATCTTATATCTACTGTGATCGAAAGATAACCAATCAACGATGTCGCTCATGTGCAGTTCAAATTTTACAAGCCAAAAAAACTGACCACAATACAAATGCAAAGTTTAGGCGATCCTCTCCGTACTACTAGGCAAAAGCTTTAGATGCCTATCATTGGTTTACCTTTTCAGATTGGATTACCATATTTCTAACACCATATCAGGCTACTATTTACTTTATTTTCATGGCGTTAAAACATTATTAGGATATTGTGTTTTCGAAAAATCTATGTTGTCCGGCCATAGGCGATGTCCGGCCATAGACGACTTCCCCCTACTTTGTTTGTACAATCAAAGAACCAAACATTATTTCGTGTATTGTCGTTTGTCAAGTTATGGAGAACGAATTTATTAATCTTTCAATACTATTTATGAATGAATTTATCAAAATTTTGGCAGTAAAATAGTCAATTTATTGGAATCCCGTTTCCAACTTTTTACACTGAAAAGGTTGAAATAGATCCAGAACCAGGCGCTTTGTCTCTAAAGTAGATCAAAGTGCTAATCTATGCTCGGAAAACCGGTATCGGCATTTATGGACAACGATCAACCACGAATTTATCGGCCGGCAGGTTTTTGTGGGCCAAACGCTTCCCAAAAGCTTTCATTAACTTTTAGGGATGGGTGAAGTTTTTATTTAACGGCAAAAGGAAACGTTCGTTTTCCGTTTCTTGCATATCTGTTGGTTGGTGATCTGTGGGTTTGCTCCGGCTCGAGAACAGATAGACCAATTTGGAAACTTTTCTTTTGTGTTTTAATTACTGTTCAAGATGATTCGATTCAACACTATAAGATTTGATTGGGGTGAATGGGGATAATTTGAACATTTCCAAGGTTTTTAAATGATTGAATTTTAACAAAATTCTCAAGTTTTGAGCACAATATCGAAAGTTTGCGATTTCTTTAGATTCGTAAAAAACTCAATTCACACCAACATTGAGGAATTTTGTACTTCCTATCTGTTCCTCGTACCAAAAATGGAAAATGATTGCGTATTTTTTTCTCTTTTTTCTACATCGAATATTTCAGCATAACCACTCGCTCGGCTCGTTATTATGTTAGCTACGCTTCTCTTCCGTTGGTTTTTTTTCTACTCTTCATTTCGGGGGCCGAAATTGGCCTATGATCAAAAATTCCCCCACGGATTGAATTCGTTTCGCTAAAGATCAATTTTCCGAAACTATTTCGTCATAATTGACCGGTGCAGTTGATTACGACGTGTTGGCGTGTCTGGATACTTTCACAATTGTTTGGCTTCAACTTTAGATGTTGTGCTTTCGTTCTTTGTTTTGCGTAATTGTGCTGCCAAGATGTTGCAGTTATCTTTGAACAAAAAATCTTGGAAACAGTAGTTTTCCCGCTTCGTAACATATTCTTTATACCAACGGATTAGATCATCCGTTAAGTATTCGAACACCAATCGTCACGATGCGTACATTCCATTGGATTTGGTCGAACGACATCGTACGAGTAAGTTTTCTAATAATCGCTTTTCCTAGCCGAAGTCAGAAATATTTCTTCCGAGCCAAAAATAATACTGCCATGTGTCCCGGCGTCAGAGTGATAGGTCTTTTTCCGGATCTAACGGGTGATGATCATACAATCGCGCTAGAGCAGAGAAAAACCAACCAACTCGCGAGAGGCTGATGTGAAATGTACTCTGTGCCTATTATTCGCACAGCATCCAACCAGAGACGACGACAGAAGAAAAGAAAAAGATTAATGAGAAAGAAATTGATACTTGCCGTAGTTCCATCGGATGAAAGTAGAAGTAAAAGTTACTCAAAGATGCACAAAAACAAACGCATAGGGTACCTAATCCAAAAAAGCTAGCGTGCGCTTTCGATCGAAATCCACCAGTGGGAATAATTTCAGTTCCCGTAATTGTTTTTTTTATTCATTGCCATCGTTGTGAGAAAATTGCATCCGATGGGTGGTAGTTGTATACATAATTTTGTAGTAGCGCCTTGACTTCCAACAAAAGGCACTTGCACCCTACGTATAGTAGAAAACCTGAAGATCTATGGCTGACTTTACGAGGGAGAAAAACAGAAGATACTGCACAAATCTGTGCCAAAGACAGCCAGCCAGCGGAAAACCAGTCAGTCAAAGTTGAAGACGTCTTGTGGTGAGGCCGAGACACTCAGGCGGTTTAAGGTTTTCTTTTTTTTTATCCTGTCTTTTCATTCACAAATTTTACCGGGAGTATTTGTTGCTTTCAGAAACCAGCAAGCATTCCGGATGTTTAAAACTTTTGCTGTGACATTTCCATTCGTTTATTTTTGTTCATGTTTAACGATGTGCAACAGTGTATGTGTGAAGTTAGATTTTCTATGGTATATTTCAAACGGGTAGCAAGTAGCACTAATCATAAAATTTTGATTTCAACCTTAGAAGCATGACAAATTTTCCAATAAAAACAAATATGATATTTATCAGAATAGACCATTATCCAAGGGGCCAAAACAAAAAGTTGTGTTCTATGTTTTCAGCAAAGAAACTCGCAGAAAGAAGAAAAATGAAACGAGTGAAATACATATAGAGACAACATGGCGTCTGCTTTGAAAAAAACATACCAGAGACAATTTTTTGATATTCGTTTATATAATGTTTACGGCTCGGAAATGTCAATCAGGAGGATCTTTAGTAAGATAGAACATTTATTTTATGGGAAAAAATATATAATTTTCAGGATTAGGGGAAATAAGGGCATAACGAGCACCCAGGGCATAATAAGCACTCCTTTTTCTACAAAAGTACGTATTTTCTTAAACAAATTTTCATGAGGATTTGTTTCGTACTACACCTATAGTATTAATTTTTCACCAAAAAAGTGACATCCTTTTCATCTTTACAGAAATATTAAATAATAACCAGCTAGGTTCTCAAGTCATGAAAATATTATAATTTTTGAGCACCACCAAATAAACTTTTATGACCTTTAAATCATCTTGATCTGAAATGTACGCACTGCAACATGACTTACACATTGTTTCTCAATTTTCACCATCATAAAATTTTTGGTTTTTCAATTTTAAAACGCGTTTTTACATAAATTTTTTGACCTGGGGCGAACATTGCACTTTTAATCAGGGCAAGATGAGCTTTTTCTGCCGTATAATCTAGCAGCGAATTCAACTCGATGAAGTCAACTGAATACTACAGCTTAACTTGTTTCATCTGTCGATTTGGCCTTTTGGTAAGGTTTCGGAGAGGTAATCAGTAGACTCGAGTTCGATTCCTGTTCGAGGGGATTTTTTTCACATACCATTGTTTGAATTCTACAAACAGTCCTAGATTATTAAATATTCAATATTTTTTTTGTTATTGCTTTGTTTGATGAATCTACGCCTCACCGTTTTGTGCAAAATGCATCGATCATGAATGATAAATGAAAAAAAAAATCACCTTGACCAGGGAATCGAACTCGAACTTACTGATTACCTCACCGACACCTTACCAAAAGGCCAAATCGACAGATGAAACAAGTTAAGCTGTAGCTCTAGTATTCAGTTGACTTCATCGAGTTGAATTCGCTGCTAGACTCCCCGGCAGAAAACGCTCATTTTGCCTCGATTAATGTTGCTTATACTGCCCCAGGAAAGGTTCTCATTATGCCCCTACAGTGACTGGTTTTCAGCTTTTGGCAAAAAAATTTTCAAATGCAGTTTTAAACGTTTTCATTTAGTTTTTCAAGTTTCAGCCAATTAGGAAATAGACAATTTGAGTGTCTGAACACGAAACAATGATGTAATTAACATATTATAGCTGTTCTTTATGGTTAAATAAGAATTTTCCTTAAAGTGGCCATTATGCTCTTATCTCCCCTATTCAATGCAATTTTTAAACTTTCTTACGTTTATCCTAGCTTAGAATTGTACAAATTATCAGAACACAATATCTTGCCAATCAGTTTCTTAAGAGATTTACATACATTATTGATAATTCATCGAATAGTATAAATCAAGAATATCCACCACAATTTTAATATGCAACACGTAACACACAATTATAACACTAGGTTTCGCTCATCTTCTTTTTTCATTTTGTCAAAGGTCACAGCAAAAATGATTTTCTTATATAAAGATTCCCCACTCTTACGGAAACCGGGAGTAAAAAAAAAATAAGCGCCACCATCAAATTTGACGGCAGAAATGCAACTCAAACACAGTTAACACTGTTAGCAAGTAAAACTCATGTATTGAAATTTTTATTTCACGATGAGAAACTTGTACTCAATTGGTAGTTTTTTAGCACAGCAATCAAATGCCCGATAACAGTAACTCGTGTTTGCACTCAAAATTAAGTTGTGCAAGAAATGAGGGGGCGCATAATTTCATGCGCAGCGCTCAAAATGGGATACGCTGACCGCTATTTGCAAAACATCGCAAAAATCCAACTTTCTGTGCAATGCTCTTGATTTTAAACTTTCGTATTCCGCTTGATTGTTACTTTTTAAGAAACACAGAAATTTAAGTTCTACCGTATGTATGAATTTAACAGAGTAAATTACGAAATGCTTTGCCGCGAAAGCGTTTACTTGTGAATTTCTCAAATAAATTTTTACTACGCGAATAATGAAAAGTCTCTAATATAAAAAATTCTTTATCAACTAACGTCCACATACATAATTTTTATTTTTGTTACATTTGAAAATTATCAACTTAAAAACAATGTTTCTATTAGTAAGTTTACTGATTTGGATCAAGTTATTTCACAACCGAGGAATCTGATGGCGAGCAACTCAATTTTATTGAGTAGTTGCACATGTTTTTTTTTTCAAAATTGCATCAAATTACTTCAGGGTGCATTGTTCATAGTTTTAAATTTAACTTTACTAAAAACATATCAGAGTGCATCTTGAGTTGAGCGTCATTTTTGATACAAGCTGCGATCATCAAACACAGTTTGTGAGAAATTTTGATATTTCCCGTCAGTAGATGGTGCTGATATCTGTAAAAAGAATGTCTTTTAGAATTTATATGAAAAATCTTAAGAGATGAGTACCGTAAAACGGGGTAAGATTAATCCCTTTATTCAATATTTATTGAATATTTTTATCTGTTAAGAGGGATATGGCATGTTTCATATTTTAAAAACCAGTACTGGACTCCCATGAACGTAAAACATGGTTTCAGAAATTTATTAGACTATGTACTTTAAATTTGATTTAAAATCGATTTTGTCTCTGTCTAAAATTTGATGCTTTGGGGTGACATAGATCAGGCTCTATTTGGACGGTTTTAACGAGTTTTCTTGATCATTTATATATATAAAAAGCAATTTCTGTATGTTTGTTTGTTTGTTTGTTTGTTTGTCCTCTATAGACACAGCCGTCTTAAGGGCTAGAGAGTTGAAATTTGGCATGGATGCTCATTAGGACCAGGAAGGATGAAAAATGTTTTTAGATTTTCGGATAACCCCTTCTGAAGGGGGTCGTCCATAGAACACAAATATTGTTTTCGCGATATTGACGTTACTTTTCGTCGGATTGTGTTAAAAATTTGCTCATGAGTGTTTTGAAAGACGAGCAATCAATTTCAGGTGTCAAATTTTGTGTAAGGGGTCATCCAAAGGGGTCGTCCAGATTAACTGTTCGCTGTTTTTGCGATATTGATGTTATTATACATCGTATTCAGATGAAAATTGGTACACGATAGTTTTGAGTGACGTGCAATCGATTTGAGGTATCAAATTCAGTGTAAGGGGCCGGCAAAAGGGGTCGTCCATATTAAATTTTCAGTATCTTAGTGATATTGACGTTTTTATACATCGGATTGGGGTGAAAATTTGCACATAGGAGTTTTTAGGGACAAACAACTGATTCCACTTATCAAAACTAAAATCAGGGGTCGTCCAAAGGGGTCGTCCATATTAACTATTCACTGTTGATGCGATATTGTCGTTATCATACATCGGATTCAGACGAAAATTGGTACACGAGAGTTTTGAGAGATGAGCAATGGATTTCAGGTATTAAATTCAGTGTAAGGGGCCGGAAAAGGGGGTCGTCCATATAATCACAGTCGTCCATTTCAATATTTCTGCAATATCGTCGTTATTTTACATCGGATTGGGATGAAAATTTGCACACGGTAATTTTCAAGGACGAGCAATCGATTTCAGATGTCAAATGCTTTGCCAGGGGTCGACGAAACGTGTCGTCCATATAAATCAATTCTTCACTGTTTTTAGCAATATTGACGTTATTATACAATGGATTGCTTTGAAAATTTGCACACGGGAGTTTTGAGGGAAGGGCAATCGATTTCAGTCATCCAAGATTGTATAAGAGACCCCGAAAGGGGTTTAGCTTTTTGGCAATAATTGCGTTGTTATGCAATGATCGAATCGAAATTTATACACGTGGTTTTTTGGCACGGTCAAAGGATTTCTGATTTCAAATTTAGTAGCAGACGACAGACAAAGTGATCGACCAATATTTTTGCAATTATTACTTAACAATGAATTCAGAAGTGCATCTGGAAAATGCTTGGCAATTGGCTTTCATACAAACTGTTTATGACATATTCCAAGTTATAATGCTGGTAAAGTGTCAAAAATAAAACCTAAAAAAAAAATATTCCAAGTTGAAAGCGAAACGGAGTTCGTATGGGATCAGCTAGTAAAGGATACAAAACACCTTCATAAGATTTTTTCGCGGTTTAAAAAACAACATCGTGATCCTTAACGTGTTAAGACCGAACAATAATTAAAATCGAAAGATGGAAAATGATGCTGCATACATTAAGGGGCTAATTTTTTCAACATTACTTATAAAGGTTTAACCAAAGAAAAAAAATTAAATTTTGTCTTCTTTCAATTCCCTAGGCCCTTGCACTATTGCTCTTTAATTTTTTCCTTCAAATTTTACCATTTGATAGGGTTTCTAGCCTTTTGTCCTAGACTGGCTTACTCTTGGAAAATGACCCTATTTTTTAAATAGATGATAAGTTTTAATCGCCGATAAATTTATTAATTTAATATGTTCATTGACACGTGCGGCGAGATGAAACGCTAGGTAGAAGAATTTGTAAAGGCATGAAGAATAGGCGGATAGGCAAGCATCAGATGAGCTTCGTAGGATAAAGTTTTGGATAGGTGTTGAAACTGTAAGTCTAGGGCATTTTTTTTGGAAAGCATGAAAGTGTGGTGGTACGCCTTTGCCGTACAACAGACTACTCTGTATAGGAAGCGTGATCGACTTTTGATCAACACATTCCTAAACACAGCAGGCCAGTTGGACTGTGTACTGTCAATACACAGTCAGCTGGTTGTGAGTTGCACCCGGGTAAAGAATGCGTTGTGACGTCACGAAAATTTATTTACTTTTTTTCGAAAACGTTCAAGACTTTTTACTTCAACACTATGATAGTATTTCTTCAATACAAGTTCAACACAACAATGTGCTTCAATAAACGAATTCTATTATCAAGTTTTTAAAGAAACTATTTTTTTTTGCATTAACTTAGTTGTTTTTAAACATTTCTAATAAAACATATAAATCAGCGCTAAAAACGCTTGATTCAAGAATAAACAAACTATCAAACAAATGAAATCCTCATCGATTTTGTAAAAGAATATTTGTGAATCATAAAGCAGATTGTTATCTGTGATTTGAATAAAAAATCTTGTTAAAGATCAAGTTCTTCATATATCTATGTTAGAATGAAAAACACCGCTAGTAGCTTCTATTTCTTTCTGGCATTATGTTCAAACAAAATAAGTTCCATGAAATAAATGTAATGAGATTCAAAAAATCTGGTTAACTGGTAAACTTAAAAGATTAACTTTGTTATTAAAAAATTCATAAGATTTTCATAGTAAATTAATTAATAAAATTAATTAAATTATTTTAATAGAAAACTGCTTTTATTGAAATTTCCACCTCAAAGAATGTCACTAGAAGATCTAAATCGAACCCCGTGTTCACATAAAATCTCACAAAAGAGACTTTGAACTGAATTACAAAATTTAATAAATTCAAATATGTTCTAGCACAAGGTCTCATGCAAAATTTAGGTATAATTATTCTAAGGGAAGGGGTTGCGCAACGCACCTGAAGTTTGTATGGAATTATGTAGATTTTGTTCGGCATGATAAAAAAAAACCGTTTTTCGTCAATAATTTAGATCTTTATCAACCAATTTTTCTTTTAATTTGAGTATTTTAAAGCTTTGAATATGACAATATTTCATCTGAGGAACGCGTTTCGATTAGAGTTATCATAAAACAGCTATAACGTTCAAAATTAGCGTCGAATCACGATCATTCATGTATTTTTTGAATTTGACCCATCAGAAGCTAATTTTTGAAACTCAAAAACCTTTTTAACTAAACCATTGTCGAAATGGGATCTTGAGATAAACTTTTTGTCATAATGAAAGTTTTGCGAATGACTATAATTAAAACAAACCAGCCGAAAGGGACTTCAGAAATTGGTGCATAACTTGGTTTTAATGTCCTTCCAAACCCAATTTCTCATAATTCCATACAAATTTTAGGCTCATTGTGCCCTCTATTTCCGTGGGCCAATCCCCAAATTTAGCACTGGACTTTGTGTTAGGCCTAGGATCTATTTCAGCTTGCAACTTATAAGATTTTCATTAGATGGCTGATTTAGGCACTCTTGTGTCGATTAACTATCTTTGGAAAGATCGAAGGCTTTGAAATTATCATTTATTTTTCCTTTCCTTTGCAATTAAAGATTAAAAAGATTCAGAAACACATTTTAACGCTTTTACGAATAAATATTTCCAAGTTTTAGTTTTGTCCTAAATAATATTTACATGATCGCATAAAAAAACTTTGAATAAAATTGATGTGAGCAGTGTTGCAAACCTTATCAGCTTATATGGTCCTTTGAGATTAAATTCCTTGTAATTTTTGGGAATAAATGGATCGATTTCATCACCAAATCACATTATTTATTAAGTTTTTATGCATTTCAAGTAAATCAAGCTTTAACTCTAAGATTAAACTTCGATTTATTTCATGTAGCTAACCATAAAATTTCGTGACGTCACAACGCTTTGCAAAACCCTGCTTGAAAAAAAGGGTGCGTTGTGACGTCACGAAACTGAATCGCTCTAAAATAAATTGAAATCAAAATTTGAAAAAATCAAAAACAGCGATTTGTTAGTTGTAATGAAACGATACTCTCCTGAAATTTTCATAAAATTTTATCAAATAAAAGAGCAGAAAATTGCGGCGTTGTAAAAAAACTGAAAAGTGGGAAAAGAGGCGCGTTGTGACGTCACGATTCCTTTTGCTTATATTTTGTTAACTATTTTTTCTATACAAAAACTTTTGGTTTCAAATTGTAGAGTATTAAATTTTGACCTTGTAATGTACAATTTTTAACAATGTGCGATATGACCTGTAAAACTTACATACAATATACCAAAAAATTGTTTTGCAAACGTTGTGACGTCACGCTGGAATGGGTCATATCTACAATATCTGGTCACAGTCCCTTCGAGCCCATGACTGTAAGCTTTGATGTAATCTCAGTCATTCTGATTCTGAGTGAATGGAATTCGTTTGGGGTAAGTTGAATGTTTTGTTTTAAATTTCCCTGCGCACATAGGGTTAAATGAACCCAAAAAGCCTTTTAATTTAACCCTCTAGAACTATGAATCCGTTGAAAAAAGAAATGTTCGTCCACGAAAATAACTTTATTGACCACAAACTAAGCAATTCATGCCAGAAAAACAAAATACTTTTTGCAATAGTTTTGATTGTTTAAATAGTGTAAGAAATCATGAATACGTGAATGATAGAAACTCAGTGTCTGTGAGACAATTTATTTATATACGCAACAAGGTCATATTCATATTCCTCGAGTCTTTAAGTAATATCACTCATTAGGTGATATGAATGAAGTTCTTGCAATTGCTTTTGCTATTTTCGAGCAGTTTCGTAATAAATACTTTGATTGCCATTAATATTTTTGAAAAGTAAATGTTTCTTTGAGCTTTTTCATACCTTGCTATGCAAATGCTTTTAAATTATGCCATTAGTTCATTCGAGCTAAGGAAAAGCTAGCAAAGTAAATGCTAGTTTCTTATTAACATCACCTATTGTCGAAGATCAATTCATTGTTAAGCTATGCTTAGCTTGATGTAGGTACAGATACAGCTTTTACTTTCATTGCAAACTAGAGCAAGTCCGAAAATAAATATTCTATACAGGCATGCAACTTTGTGTCCCATTTTATCCCAACGGTCTTTAAAATCAACCGAGACGTGGTTGAAGATTTATTTATTCTATTTTTGGTTAAGTTTTCAGTTGCTGTCTTCGTTGTGTTGCTCATAATAAAAAAAAAAAACAGAGCAATATGAGACATTTTACGGATAAAAAATGTTCCATTTTTCAACCTTTACGAAGAAAATCTAATGCTCCACAAAATAATGTGCTGAATCAAACAGAGATCAATTTGCTTCTTGGTGACTGTTTTTTTGTACACTTTTCATTGATATCATTCATTGTTGTTCTCTCTGATTTTTTTATTTCGTAAAATTCAATGTTATACCCCCTCTCTATCATCATTAAAATGTCGGAACACGGTCTCGGCTCATCATCAAGTCATGTCATGCCACTTTATGGTTGCCGCATTGTTGTAAGCTAGTCTAGCGTAGCTAGAACTCTTCTTCAGTCTACATATACCTAGTAATGCATATAACCCGCCTTCACTGATAACATTACCTAGCTCAACGTTAATTGGACAATGTTTACTTTTACTCTCTAGGAATTTTACCGTCTATATTTGGAGTGCATTCTCGGAACAGATCTTTGATCGCTAGCCATCAATTGTGGTTCACATGTTCTATTTCCATTTTATCTCGCTTTTTTCTCTAATGGCATGCTATCAAAACCAGACAGACGCGATGAGTTCCCTCCTCGAAATCGTCGTCTATTCGAGGGTTGGTGTGTGTATACTATAATGTACTTTCCAAGTCTTGTATGGAGATACTTGATACCGGAATCATAGCACGCTTTCCTACAAAACGTACTCTATCGCACCTCAGCCGCCGGAACAAATAAAACACAACGGAACGAACAGATGATTTTTGTTTACAGAGCGCCCGCTCATCATTCAAGAGAAGAGGAAGGAAAAAAAAACTCGAAACAAATCGCGCTAGTACACCTATCTCGCGAAGGTGAGTGTACTAAGTTTGATACATCGCTTTCGAAACACGCGGCAGCGTCTGACATTTTATCTCGTGAAATTTCGCAAGAATACGAAAAGTGACTGCCAAGCGGTGAAACAGCGGTGAATGTCAGATTTTTCAAAGCCGGGGGAAGACCTTTCATTTTTGTTCGATGTGCAAAATTAAAACGAATGAATATTATAGAACGATGCCGTTCTCGCGATTTGTTCTTCTATTTCTTGCCGCTCACATTCACCAAGTTTGTTGGGATGTTTGCATATTTGCGAAAAAACAACATGCGAACGAATCCATGCCTTATACTTCTGCTGCTGCAACTGGAGGCTGATATTGTAATCGCTTATCGGGAACCACCATATGTACTGTTGATTGAATAACTGAAAGATAATCGCATCGTTACTGTCCTATCGTTAGAAAGGCTATTAAATAACTATGTTTTATTAGTAGCTAAGCTGTTTTTTTTGCTGGGAGAGACCACTGCGACCAGTTCTTAGATCTTTTGTAGCATTACCCCACGTTATTTTTTTTCACTATAATGTTTCCAGATACACTGCCTCTATTGATAAGTGCCAGGTGAATACTGGTTGATCATTTAATGAGCACACATGTGTTAGTTAGATCCCAAGTGCAACCTTACGTTAACTAATTTACACATAAATAGTAGATCCTAAGTGCAACGTTATGTTCTCTTGAAAGATTCATTCATATCTAAGTATCCAGGCGTACAAACTTCTAGAAGTGGCCGCTAGAATGCTTTTTAAATGCTTAAACCGCTAACCTCCAAAAGAAGTACTATTTATACCATTACCGAGATTCGATCTCATGACCTCTGGTTTAGAAGACTTACGCTCAAACCTCTAAGCCAAGACCGCTGGCACAGCTTTTCACATATGACTAGTTCAGTTTATAGACTTCTAAAGGTGTCAAACCTGTTCAATTGCAAAATAACGAATAACAATTTTATAATTTTTCAAATACTCTGAAGTTAATTTCCAAAATTTGGTTTTATATGAACCTCAACTATGAAATTTAAAAAAAAACAATTTTGATAACTAACAACTACTAGACATAAATAGAATGTTTGAAATTCGTTCAATCGTTTGTTTCTGTACATTGTGAAGATCGTATTTGCTCAACAGTACTCAAAAAATTGATGAACTTAAGTAAATTTAATCACCTCCCGATCTTGGGATGGATTTATTATGAAAAATGCTTGTGAATGACCATTTCACGAGTTTGAACTAAACTCTTCGAGAGAATTTTTTTTTTGCAAAACTTTCACATCCGCTGAAAAGGAATTAACAACCATCGGAAAACGTCAGCGCCCGTCGTCAGCAGCAGATTTCATTTGTATTTATTACAATTTTGAATTTTTAATTCCGCTCTTTCTCGGCACCAACCAACACGAGTCAGTCGTTACCATTCTTTGCGAGCCATTTCGTGGGCAATTTTGCCGCAGCCTTCAATCGACAGAAAACTTTTCCCCGGTGAGATGGAACCAGTTTACAGCACCGCAACCGCACCGCACCAAACAATAATGGCGGGCGGCCTTTTGGGATTTTTGTTTTTGTTTTCTTTCGCTGCCAAAGCCAAATTCAAGGTGATTTGCTGCGAAAAAGTCGAGCAGCACCACGAGAGTGTCGCGTTAATTAAATGCGAAAATTGGGTCAATGTGAACCCAAAGCGACCACCAGATTAGAGTTAAGTGGATGCAATCATCCGTGTAGGGACCAAGGAAGATGTTGACACATAATTCACGATGACAACTGTTGGTCCCTTAGTTTTTCTTTCTTCCTAAGAAAAAGAGACCGAGGTAGGAGGGCGTTTTTGCATCAACAGCTGTTTGGCCGCGGTTTCACGTTGTGTAAAATTCGTCATCACACTGCACAGATGCGATAACAGTGACAATTTTTTTTTCTCTAGTTTTGTTTATGTGGCATGCAGGTAACGAACCATTTGCTTCTACTGCTTGTTCATTATTTTGAGGTTTGCTTCATAGCGATAGCGAAGATGCGACATTTATATAAGATTAATATGGCTTGTTGCATGAGACTACTGTCATAAGTTTAGTTTTTCATTGACCGTGCGCTCATAAAAGTGCCCCGTTGAGTGCATGTAATTTGTGGTAACCGCGTGGAATGTGGGTAGAGTATAAACACCCGAAAAATGAGCAGCAGACTCTTTCAGATTAAGTTGGTTAATTTCCATACAAGTCAAAATTGGTTAAAGGAGGATTAAACAAGTGATTTATCTTTTGTTTATTCATAAATTCATAGTATTGTACGTCATACATCTTATTTTTTCTATTTTCGTTAAAGGTAGTCTTAAAAACTTTAAAAATACAGTTTAAATTTTGTATACACATATGGTACCGTTCATAATTTCAAAGAAATGAGATGCAGCAATTCCAAAAATATCGAACTTTTTCGACTTTTACCATCCAAACTAAAATCACGCAACCCATATCACTGAAATTTCGCAGAATGATTTTTGAATTATAAAACTAAGTTTTTGAAAAGTTGAATTGCAGTTGGTTGAATCAGAAATTACGCGGGGCACGATATTAAAGAAATGACCTGTAGTATGCTATTTCTATAGATTTTTCGACAGTTTTAATTTAAGGAGCAATACATTTTGTACATAGAGATATATTTTTTACTACACAAGGCCACAAAATCCACATTTTTGCGAGGGGCAAAGAATTGAAGAGATAATTTTGAATAATTTGGTGGTGCAGATTCCAAATATGTATGCAATTTTTATATCAGCTCTTATTTTAGGGATAACTTAAAAAATGGTAACAATACATTTAAAAAAATAGTGCATGGTAAAACTATAGACCATTGAAAAGATTTTAAAAATAAAGGTTTTAGTTCGATACATCTTTATTCTTTTTGTTTATTTTTCCAATTTTGCAAAATTCCGGAGGAAATTCTAGAAAGGTGTATACCAAATTGAATCTTTGATATTTTTGAAGTATAAGTCTAATCGTTTTGCAGTCTACAACAAAGTTGTTCAATGAGTTAAAATCGTCAATATAAAATAAATATTAAGACTTCATTAAATGATGTCATAAATAGTTCATTGATTTTCTTAACGTTATGTCTCTGAAACTAAATATCTTATCATAAACAATGTTACTCTAATTTGATCAATTTTAAAATTTTTTCTTTGACTCTGATTGTATCTTTGAATCTCTTTTTTTATTTAATTCATACCGTCAAACGGGGCATCATGCAAAAGCAGGGTTAGATGCAACATTTGTATACCTCAACGCTCATTCAATTTTTATTTCAATATATTGTAATAAAGTTATCATTGAATGATAACAAATGACATTGTTTTTAACATCGTGAAAGAGTTTTTTAAAGTTTTTGATTCTCATAAAAAATTTAAAAAATCGAGCAATAGATGTACAAATTTTTACATTTTTCGTTGCCGTAAAAAACTTCACCTCGTATGACGGATTGGCTTAATGAAATCACCTACAAACTTTATATTGCTTTCATTATATAATACCAACATTGTCCGTGTATAAATATTTTTCGGTCAATCACCATTTTTTTAAAATAAATATTTCTATAATTCAGTTAGCTGACTGGGGCAAAAAGCAACAAAATGCAAATCAGAACAAAATCTCATAAATCGCGTTTCCCTATGCTGGAATATGATTGTTTTACATTATGCGTTTGTAACCATTAAAATTTTATCCATCCTTAGATTTATTTACATGATTCAAGGTAATAAAATATTTTATAGTACTTTTTTACCCCCAAATGTATGCAGCAGATTAACACTTTTTTCTTAAAAACATTTTTGACAGAAAAATGTAAAATTTAATTCTTTTTTTTTTTTTTTTGTTTCGATTATAGTCGTTTTACCATCATTATGGCATTCGCGACTTTATCAACGTTACAGTTGGCGGATCGTTATTGAAAAACTTATCCGGTACAACTGTGTTCGATGTTTAATCTTGGGCTCGAACTCGCGGACATCTGCTCAGGAGGCAACAGACTTGCCAACTGAGCTATATCACAAGCCCAAAAATTTAATTCTAACAAAACCAAAAACTACTGTGATTGGTACTTTATGCGTTATGACATCACAAATGTATTAAAAACTTTAAATTTTCAAACGTTTTCATTAATTACAGAGTTTGTTGCAACTTACCCCTTTTTCTTAGTAGGGTGAAAATTGCATGTTTTTGAAAATTTAAAAATAACTGGTAAAACCAATAATTTTTCTGACTACGTCAATTTGGTGTCCCATCAACCTTAAAACTTTTGATGTACAAGAGGAATGATTATCTGTAGGCATTAAGATTTTAGAAGCCATTGAAGTTGAAAAATGTTGCATGTTGCTCCAGTTGACGGTATTTTGTTTCTTGAAACTTGATTTGAAATTATGATTTAGATTTGAGACACTGAATTGTGGTTCTGAATATAACCTGATTTTAAGTTTTTAATTCTTAAACTTTTATTTCTGTATCTCTATGGAATTTGAATTTTATTATTTTGTTTATTTTTTTTCAATTTTGTATTCTATGTTTCAAAACTTCAAGATAATTCCCAAATGTAATTAGGTAAATATTTCTCGATGTAGCACAAACCAGACGATCAATCATGAAATAATCATTTGAAATATATACACGCTCCTTTATTTTAACTCAAAATCAAGTACGACCGAGGTTCAAAACATAGTTCGTTAAAGTTAAGTAACCTTTTTCCTCCTTGCGATGGTTCAAAACGGAGTTCGATCTGCGAACTCAATATTGATCCCTTTTTTTTCCTTTGGCGAGGAATCAAAGCTGAGGTAGACCTTATGAACTTAAAATTGAACTCTTTTTGTTGGACTGAAAACACTTAGCGAGTTCACTTCGAACCGGAACAGCAACCAACAAACACGACGCAAAATTTCGTCGTTCCGGAACAATTACCGGAAGACTATGACGGAACTTCATAATGGAATGTCCACCGTGTCAGCGTAAAATTCTGTCCGTCATTGTCATCATATGGTGAGCGGCTTGGAATGTCCGGAGACTTCCGGATGTTATTTACTTCCCGTGGGAAGTAACATCCGGAAGTTTTCTTTGGCCGGGAGTGTCAAAACTTTCCACCGCTCTGTAATTGCAATGCAACACCCGGGTACAAAAAATTTTAACCATCCTTCAATTCCCTGAGAATAAACAACCCTCGAATAAAAATGATAAATTTTAGTTCGGCTGCCAAACTTAGTATTGATTGAGTATGCCTATCAGAACTTAGTTTTGTGATTGCCCAGTCAAACTCAAATTTGAGGGCTGCCTCTGAAGTGCTGTTTTAAACCAAAACTACCTAATTTCGTGTTTAAAAAAAGGAGCGTGTATCCGGTCATTTTTCTAAATCAGAGCATTCTAGCTGGTGACAAGGGTGTTGAATTTTTTTTGCATTTTGCAGCTCAAATCAGGGTGGATTTGTTTAAATCAAACTGATTTAAATCTTTATTTAAATCACTTGATTTCGTAGAGTGATTTAAATCAAAGTTTCTCAGTGGATAAAGTGCCTAAAATTTAGTGAATATGTATCGAAGGCTTATTCTTTCCTTAAAAAATTTAGAATGGCATTTTTTTTCTTGTTCCGAAAGTTGTAATAGACGAGAACGCCGAATGCTTGTCGACGTAGAAGGGGGTAGTGGTTTGGCTAGTGTCCACATTGAAGTACTCCATAAATATTATGAGAGAGTGGGAAATCATGGGTCACGTTTTTTCGTTGTTCCATAACTTCTTTATATAAAAGATAAAATGAAAATAAAAAATGGTATGATTTTCTACATTTTCAAGCTATCATAAGGTATTTTTTTAAATTTTTAATAAGTTATTTTCCCCAAATTCTGACTGTTTGAAAAAAAGCAATATTTTTTGGATTTTGAAAAATGGTGGGGAATCGTGGGCCACCAAATCCAAATTGACCAAATAACATGCAAAGTTTATGAGTTGACCCAAAACTGTGAATTCCTAATTCATTTCGTTATTTTAAAGCAATTTCAGATGATGAAATAAAAAAGAGAGCTGTGTATGATCGCATAGATTCCAAAACCTGGCTCGCGAACGTTTTGGAAAAATTTCTTATATATGATGGACAAAATATGTTTCATAACTCTTCATTTGGCATAAGAAAACTTTACAGATAGGTAAAAATTATTTTAAGTTCTGAATGTGTATAAAACATAAAAATATAGGTGATTCAAGATGTGTGGCCCACGATTCCCCACAAGCTATGATTTGCAAATTGGTTGCGTTTGTGTGACTTATTGATGTTTCATCAAAAATTCCTTTTCCATGTGAAAGATCATGAAAAAACTAAGATCATAAGTGTATGAGCATATTTTTGTTATGCACTCCCCATCGATGAAATTAGCGGGTGTTTTTTTTTAATTATGTAAGTAAATTTATCTAACTCTTTTTAGCTTGATAAATAAAAGAAGCATATAATGCGTTTTTCAGTCAACAACATATAGGAATATATGCTTACGCAAAGCGACGACGATGACAGTTGGATTGAGATTTTTATCTCAACACACATCTGAGATATTAAAAGTGGCCCACGTTTCCCCATGGCCCACGATACCCCATTCTCCCCTACTAAAATTTAATTCAATGAACAATTTTTGTCCGTTTCTTTCAAGCAAACTGAAGTCGATTTATTTCTTTTTTTTATTAAATCATCTGATTTTTCATGTTTTAGCTTAAATTTTGACGCTCCCTATTTTTAAAGTTATGAATTAAAATTTTTCTATTTGTTTGATCTTTTGATTTCTCTGAACCAAGAAAAGAAGAAGGCTGATTGAGTGCTAAATGCCAATTCGTAGTCCGTCTATTAAAAGTGTTTGGTGAATTTAGATAATATTTTCATTCAGTAAAGGAATTGCTCATTTGTTACTGAAATTAACAATTTTAATTTTTAAAAAGCTTTGAAATTGTATTCAAACTACAAAATTAGACGGGGACGGTGGAAAACATGCGTTCAAAGGAGTAAGCTTACGAAGGAATTTGAAAAAAAATCCAAAACAATCGTTTCGAGTCGTTAGATACAAAATCGAATCGATGTGAATTTAGTTTGAAAAGCTTTGGTCTTTCATGAATGTTAAAAATCATGAATCATGAATGTTACACTTATAAAGCCTTTATAAAGCTGAGTTAAACAACTCAGCTTCTACCACAGATGGATGAACCTACGGACGCTAAAATATTTCACTCAAGTGCAATTTATAGAACAAATCATATTTGAATAAAAAAAATCCCGATTTAAATTTAAAGAAATCCGATTTATTTCAAAAAAGTCCGATGTTTTTGATTTTTTGAAAAAAATTATTGATTTTTATCCACCCTGGCTCAAATCAGAGCTTTCATTTTTGAGAAATTTCTAAACTCTTCCGCAATGTGTGCACGTGATTATTTTGCAATTTTTATTTGAAGATACCAGAAACCACCTTCTACGCAGACAACATGGCTATTTGAAGACAGTATTGAACAGTACTGAACTCATCTCCAGTTCATTACCACGGTTAAATTGTTTTGTATTCTCTGGGAAGCATTTGAAAAAAAAAACGAATCTTAGGGGCTCCCGAGACAAATTGCCCCGAGCCTTCGATGGCTTAACCCGGCGCTGCACCATAGTGTACTCTTTCATTACCTTAGAAAACCCGAAATATTTTATGTTATACCGGAATATGATTGGTTAAAAATATTTTACTTTATTATGTAAAACAAAAAGCCAAAAGGTCACCCCAGCATTTCTGACTATTTTTGTGTGTGTGTGTGAATATTTTATATCAAGAAATGAATTTTTTCAACAATACAAATTTAGTGTTTTATAATGAAAAAAGTAACTGAGATTTCTTTTTGATTAATTTCCCTTTTTTTTCCTTGTAGGGGAGAGCCCACTGCGACCAGTAGTTGATCTATTGTGGTAATTACCCCGCGTTACTGTATGCTATCAGGCTCACCTGCACTATGGGTTGAAGTGACAGTTGATTGCTGACTAAGCATTTTATCCCAATCGGGTATGATATCAAAGATGTATGATATAACCTTCTTAGGGCTGATATGCAACCATATGTCTTGTGCGCTTATTAACTTTGCCCCAAGTACACGCTCTCTCCTATTTAGGAGGGCGCAGCAGTTGCATAGAAGATGCTCTGCAGTTTCTTTTTCGAACCCGCAGAACCGACAGTCATCTTTTTGAATTATGTTTATCCTTCTGAGATGCTGTTTTGTTGGACAATGTCCGGTCAAGAGACCTGTGTAAGTACTTAATTCGTGCTTACTTAAGTTCAACATGTTTTTTGAGAGTCGTGCGCTTGGTTCAATGAATCTTTTTGCCTGAGTTGCTCCCTCCGCTGTTTTCCTGTTGGAGACAATAGTGGTGCTTTCCCAGTTCTTGAGTTCCATATTCAAGGCACTCCTAGATACTCCGCAGAAAGGTTCAGGTCCAATTAACAGGCCCTGAGATCCTTCCCTAGGTCTGCTTCTTCGTTCCCTAGGATACCGCAGTGGCCTGGAACCCAGAATAAAAATACTCTGTCCGTATGGCCAGGTTTCTTAGTGCAACAATACACTCCCATACTAGCTTGGAGTAACATGTGAAGGTACTTAGTGCCCGAAGAGCGGCCTGACTATCAGAGAATATATATGTAGATACTTGTGTACCTGTATCCTCTTTTCAAACAGGCTAAAGTGCACTCTAAAATTGCTTGAACTTCTGCTTGGAATACTGTTGGCCAGCTTCCCATAGGAATTGAGATCCTGAGTCTAGGTCCGAAGACCCCTGCCCCAGTTCTATTACCCATTTTAGACCCATCAGTAAAGAATTTTATTGATCCGGAAGGAACCGCAGGTCCACCTGACTCCCACACGTCCCTATTATTGATAGTTACATTGTATGGTATGTCTAGGTTGAAAACGGGTTCCATCCAGTCATCGTTCTTCACAATAAGTGAGTTTATTTTAAATATCTTTAGGATTTTTAGGTATCCTGTAAGATCCCCCTCATAGAGAGTTTTGTTTTTGGAGAGTCTCAAGGCACTACGTTCTGCCTCTAACTCAATAAATTGATGTAGTGGCAGGATGTTTAGTATTTAGTGCATTCAGAGCCTCGTTTGATGTGCTTCGCATAGCGCCAGTTATAGCTAGGGTTGCTATTCTTTGGAGCTTCGCTAGTTTCTTCCGGGCCGTAGCTTGCACAGTTTTGGTCCACCACACTAAAGAAGCATACGAGATTTTGGGTCTTATTATAGCTGTAAATATCCAATGGATAATTTTCGGCCTTAGTCCCCATTTTTTCCCTACTCCTTTGAGGCAAACCCATAGAGCTATTGTAGCCTTGGCTATTACATGCTCTATCTGCGTATTCCATGATAGCTTTGAATCTAGTATGATGCCTAAATATTTCACCTGTGATTCGAAGTTTAGCACTTCCCCGTCTAATGTTAGTGGTTTTAGTGCAGTTTTTCCCTTCATTAAGTTGATTTGTAATATAAATATTCATATGAACTCGGATATTTTTTATTATAATTTGTGTTTCTTATTCATATTCAATGAGGCTTGGATCTTTTTCGTTAAGATAAAAAGCGTTGCGATAAAAAGCATTAAAGAATTGAAATGATTAAAATGATGTTGATGGTATTGAAAAAAGCTTTGATGTGAAAGTTTATAAAGACTCGAAAGCTACTTTAGAATTTTATATGCAAGGCTTACATTACCACAATCGAATCAATACTTTCGTTCTCTTTTTTCCTACCTACAATTTTCTAACTATTTTTTTTCTTTTCTTTTCTTACAGGTATGCTTCATATCCAATTTCCGATGACTACTTGACATTCACAAATGATTAATAGTTTATAGTAAAACGTATCCTGGTGTAAGTATGTAAATGTCGTTACTGTGTTTTTATTTTTTGTTCACTCTCTCAAAATACTTTTCCATTTACAAATGAATTTCTCTATCTTTAGGAAACTGAGTAATTTATTAAATTGCAGCTTTGAAACTTTTTTAATTCTGTTTCTCTCGGGCTCATTGAGCCAAATTTATGTCTCGATACAATGCCCTTTTTTCGTGATTAATTGCACTGTAGATCGGCAATTTTGCAAAGTTCAACACTGTGTGAATTGTTATGTTTGCGGCACATCAATGTGTGCGTAGGGGAAACATTATTTTTCATCTTTACTGCTAATAAAATAAACAAATTATACTACTTACTATTAAACGCACCTTGTTGGCAATGATTTCACTTGCAAATGCGTAGGGGAAGCAAATATCCGAAAGTTGCGAAATCTCATGACGCACAATGTACTTCTTTATAAAGTACTTGATCAATCTTGGTAACAGCACACTTTATTGACACTGTGACCCCTCAAACTTAACCCCGGCCACTATATGCCTTCTTCCGTGACGCGAAACTCCAAAACTCCGCCGAATCTCCCGAATACTAATAAATTATATAATCAAACTGACGACTTCTACCGTTCACTTACCCGGTTAAAGTTTGACTAATCCTCCTCTTGATCTTCTCCTTTCTTCCTTTCTTTCATTTTCTTCTTAAACTTCTTTAAAGACTTAGGGTGGTTCGTTACAACACCCCCTTCCAGCGAAAACTTGCGAATGCCACATTTGACGGTTTCGTGATTTTTTTTCAGGTTTACCACTCGCAGAGTTACGTAGATTTAGTTTTCTGAGCGATCGTAGTACGGTTTCAAAAGACTGATATGAAACCGCCCACGCTCTTTCTTGTTTTGATGATGCACCAAGCAATATACGTCCTCATGTAACACCTTGGTTATTTGAAACGGCCCCTCATACACCATGAAAAACTTTTTTATTTCACCCTCATGTTCCGACGAGACAGGATTGGCTTTCACTAGAACCATGTTGCCTTCTTGGAACCTTGGGGATGGGTTTGGTGATCGACGATTTCTTCTTTTTGACTTCAGGAGTAAAGTCGCGCGAACCACGTCCAAATCGATTATCTCTTCGCCACCCGGTGGAAATTTTATCAGTTGACGCAGGGTATCCAAAGGTTTCTTTCCAAACTGTAGTTCAAACGGAGTGCACTCAGTTGACTCGTGGCACGCGGCGTTTAACAACTCGGCAAACTTATCGATTTTGTTGGCCCAAGATTTATGTTTGTTTTGGCAATATGTTCTGCATAGTCGTGATAACTCTCTCATTACTCTTTCCACAGGGTTAGCTTGAGGATGTCTTACACAGGTATGAATCAATCTTATTCCAGCATCCTTGCAACTATTTACCCATAGATTTGCCGTGAATTGGGTCCCTTGATCACAAAGTATTGCATCAGGTTTACCATGGGTTTCCATATACTTTTCGATTCTCCGCCACAAAACTGCGGACGTGGGTCTTCGCACCCCGTAGAAAGTCACAAACTTGGTGAAAACGTCTAGTACCACCAAAATATGCTTCACTCCACCCCGACTTGGAGGCAGAGGCCCATAAAGATCTATCGAAATTATCTGGTTTTTGCGTTGAGGCAGAATACTCCTACATGTTCCAGCAAGTTTGAAATTTTGATTTTTCGCTAATTGGCAAGTCAAACATTGCTTCACGAACGTTTTCAGATCCTTCCGCATTCCCCGCCAATACGATGTTTGTTTCATCGCCCGGTAGGTCTTGAATACTCCAAAATGACCCTTTTCTTCATGGTAATGCTTGAGAACCTCGGGAATGGCTCCAGAGGGTATCCATATTCGCCAAACCTTGTCCCGTTTCTGACGTACAAACAAAATTCCTCTTTCCAGTCTATAATTTGAATTTCCCTCAGTGGAATCAATCAGTGAAACTTTGATTTTGTTGATCTTCGAATCTTGATCTTGCAGCACACCAATATGTTTTATCATGTTCCTAAAATTCTTCTCTATTTGCGACGTCGACTGAATTTCAGCAATATTGACGGTGGCGTGTGTTCCTGGCGTAGCAGTTAGGTGCAGCCCCTCCGGGTAGCGAGATAGCGTGTCTGCTACGGTGTTTTCGATGCCCTTGCAGTGTTCGATTTCATAATCGTATTGCTGCAGGAATAGTATCCACCTCGTAAGTCGGCCATTGAGTAGTTTACACTGCTTTAAAAATATGAGAGCTTTGTGGTCCGTTATTATTGTTATGTGCCGTCCAAGTAAGTATTGACGCCACTTGTCCAAAGCCCACACTATGGCCAACGCTTCTAGTTCTGTAACCGTGTAGTTGACTTCTGCTGGCTTCAGAGTCCGACTAGCATAAGCTATTACCATTCTGTTTCCAGAGTCGTTTTTTTGAAAGAGGACTCCAGCTATACCTTTCGTCGAACTATCTGTTTGCACCACGAACTCCTTAGACAAATCTGGGAGCCGTAACATGGTGTGTACCATGAACAACTCCTTCAATTTTAGGAAAGCCGTTTCTTGTCCAACTTCCCATCTCCACGCTTGTCCGGCCTTAAGGAGATCATAGAGGGGTCTTGCGATTATCGAAAATTGTGGTACGAAGCGCGCTACATAGGTGGCCAACCCCAGAAATGAACGCAGATCTTGAACAGAACGTGGCAAAGGAAAATTTTTGATTGCCGATGTTTTGCTGGGATCGATTGAGATACC